>NC_048279.1:14523289-14845373 GCF_009762535.1 Notolabrus celidotus | reverse complement strand
CACGCACACCTACATACTGCTTGTAATGTTGTTGAGTAGACGCCTCCATTCATTGTGTACTACAACAGTGATTCACTGCTTTAAGCATGCTGGGTTACCTAGCCACACAAACAGAGCTGATAGCACCACTTTTTAACAGCTAGTCCCCTTCCTATGTCAGAAACGTACATGCAGAGTAAAAGGTGATATACTGTTTAAAAAATAAACCTTATAGGGTGCTGTTCTCTTTTTGAGAAGACTCCTAAATTGCATATAGCAAGTAACAAGTTGGGGTAGACAGCAGAAGTTGGTAACTTTTTTAGTGCACATGCACTGTAACAGAGAGAGAAAGAGCAGCCTAACTTTTTTCTTCAGAAGTGCTAAGACACCAAACATTGTTAACTTCTGATCATTTCTTTAGCTGTTGTTATTTATGGCTATGATGTTACAGATGTCTCTCACTCTCTCTGTTATTTTGGAAACAAGAAATAAAGTAACCCAAGCATAAGACAGGGGAAAAGGCATTAGTATTGTGTATCTATTATAGTGAACTGTATTGTATTGTGAGCTGAGTGAATCTAAAGTCCCCTCTTCTATAACATAATATCCCTGCACCCTGGTGTCTCCTTATCATTAGCTCTTATCATTGTCCTCGTCTTACCCTGTTTTCTACTGTTTTATTTATCATCCTTTTTTTTTTATACAGTACACTTCAGCTCTGACCCATGATGCCATCTTGGTGATAGCAGAGGCCTTCAGGTACCTGCGGCGCCAACGCGTGGATGTCTCTCGCCGTGGCAGCGCAGGCGACTGTCTTGCCAATCCCGCCGTACCTTGGAGCCAAGGCATCGACATTGAGAGAGCCCTCAAAACGGTAGGAGGGGGTAGAGAGGGGAGTAAAAGAGGGAGAGAGAGAGAGGTTGGGAGAGCAGAGGAAGAGAGAGTGGCAAGCTGATAACCAAAGAAAAGGCTGGGAGAAGTGAAGCAAAGATAGCAAGTGAGAGTGTGATAAAGATGGAAAGTGACAGAGAGAAGGGGAGAGAGTGCAGAGCCGTTCTCCTCCCTCTGCCCCCAGATATCTGTGCACAGAGCTCACTCAAATCCAGGCCCTCATTACCATAAAACTACATCTTTTATTAAAGCGTATCCAGTTCATCATTTGATTAACAGACTGCAAGCACTCCAGTAGCGCTATGGACACGAGCACCTTAATACCAGCTGTATATGCAAAGTGATGGCTATTCCCTGTGTCTGTGCCTTCCCGCCCCCCACGTGTTTTTGTGTGTCCCTCATGACAGGTCCAAGTGCAAGGCATGACGGGCAACATCCAGTTTGACAACTATGGCCGCAGGACTAACTACACCATAGATGTTTATGAGATGAAAACAGGTGGGCCGAGGAAGGTAAGTCGGAGCGGTGACCTCCATCATCTCTCATTCATCATCTGTCAGACCAAGATCAGATCAAAAATCCTAGTCTCTTTGAAAACACAGATGGTACACATTAAAGTTTGGTTCATTACATGGCAGGATTGTGGAATTTGGCCAACATACAATTTTAAATGAGTCATTGATGAACTATGCTAAACAAAAGAGCTCAGAGAATGTGGGCCACATATTAAGGGATGTGAAAAATGTGCCTTTAGCTTCTTTTAAAGAATCCGTGATTAGGTGAAAGTGGCAAACATTTTCAACATTTTATCGAAGCATTTCTGCAGCCTTGTGGGACAAGCATAGCCTAAAAGGACAATGATTGCCTTCCTTTTCTTCTCCCCTGTTTGTTAGTAGCACTGATGAGCTATGCCAAGCACCACAAGCCCCACAAATCACACAGTCTGCAATCTGATAGCTAAAACCATCCTATCAAAAGAATGATATAAGACTATTTCTGTGCTGCAGGAGAGCACAGATCTGATTTGACAGTAATTACCATTTAAATAACCAATTACTATAAAGAGGATCTAAGAATTCCTCTGGCTCCTCTTCCAAATGGTAATTCCCTGCAGTGCGTTCGCATTATAACCGGTACCACATGATGACCTCTGGTTTTATTTCATAACCTCTCAGAGTTCCAGGAGACAGCTGTGAATTCCTCGTTAGCTGGATAAGTGTGGGCTGGGTCCTATTGTGACGTGTGATTATGCCGCCTGCCTCCCAGAGCCTCTGAAGCCCACACTTCAGTTAGCATCGCACTGCCCTTACAGCCATTCCTCAACGCAGCCAATCAGAGACAGAGAGCAGGGAGAAAAAGAGGTCAGGGGAAGAGAGAAAGAAAGAGAAAGAGAGGGAGAGTGAGGGATGGAGGGAAGATGAGACAAGCCAGGCAGCAGTTTGTCAGGACCTGGAGCCCCCCTCACCCCTCTGACAGTTAGAGGATGAAGGTTCTTAGCTGTGACTGTCACGAGTGATGTATGGGCTGATATCTGTCCCAGCTGCTCAGGGTGAGATCAGGACTTTGCCTCTGGAGCAGCACTCCATGACACAGCCTCCCCACAGTCCCGTCCCTGGAGCAGCTCTTCTCAAATATCACTCTCGGACATGAGCCAGAAATAAATATTTAGCGCTCTCTCTAGCCCGGCGAGTGCACCAACTACATCCATAACTGTGAGCTCAGTCATAAAACTTAAGTTGGAGAAGTTTGCTGCTTTCTAGCGCCTCCACTTGGCTGTTTTTAAACTCTGCACTGTTGTACACCTGTCTGGGCCCAAACACTGAAAGATCTGAGACAAAAAAAAATGTAGACCAGATGTGACGAGAGAAACCTAAGCCAGCAACAGTTAGACTATTGGCAGCAACATATGCAACATGTTTCATCGTGAGCCAGAGAAGCCATTATTTCAGATGGGCAAACAAACACTTGACATTGGTTTGACTTAAGCATCTGTACAGCAGAATGCAGACTAACTGCAATGGCAGGACTGCGCAGAGAAAACTGTGGAGCTGCTGGAATATTATGCTAAATTATTAAACGTGTATGCAGTTCACAGGCCTGAGTATCAATTATTTACCATTAAATCTGGGAAGCTGAAGGTGGGAGGGATTGAAGTTGTCTGCCGTATGCTCATGCATTCCAAGCTCCTGCACATTTGGCCATTTGAGTGGAAGAAAAAATGTATATCTTCTGAATATCTTTGACCATGGGATGTACTGGATATTTATGTAGAACTAAAGCTGTGTTTAAACATGCTTAGTTTACCAAGCGCCTCCTGCTGTTTAAGTATTCTGCTCATTTGCTGTTGTTTTGGTCAAACTAAGGGGCAAAAGGAAGAAGGCCTCTGGGAAATGTAGTGCAGTTTTAATGAGCCCTGCATTATGGCAGAATCCAACATATCATACATTTATTGAGATGCATGACTGAATTTAGCAAGATTTGAATACACACTACTATCATACTTGTTGTTGCATTCGTTATTATTATTATTATTATTATTATTATTAAAGTTAGATTTTTAATTATTTCAGTTTTACCCTAAGTTGTCCAATCTTGGCACCTGTGTGGATTATTTTGCTGATTATGAAACAGTCAAAAAATGAATACAGATGTCTCAATGTGCAGGGGTGTGCCCCGAGATGGCATGGGTCCCCCTTTAAATTAGACTAGCCACCCCAGCTGCCGTCCCCAAATCCTAAACTATAATTGAGCTGTGGGATATTTGTGCTGTGTTGAAACAGGCTGAAGATTTCTCTGGGCTTGAATGTTTCACATTTTTATTTGTGGCACTTTGAATTTAAGTAAAATAATGTGTAATTCTATTTCATAAGGCAGGTGCTTGTAAAAGGAATAAACACATTTAATAAGTGTGATAGATAATATATTGAAAATGTTATTTTTGAAATACCTTACCATTGTGACTTTTGACATTGATCTTCTTTTTGAGTCTTTAAAGAAGCAAGTTTTGAACATTTGAATGTTTGTTGTGTTACTTTTAAGTTGAACAATGTATACTCAGAAATATTATCTCAGTATTATACCGAAACATTTGTAGTTTAAGTAGATGTTTATAGTGGAAGCAAAAGGGGGAATAAAAGGCCAGTTTTTCATGGGGATATGTGCACATACTTCATGCCACCCCTGCATTAGTTAGTACCCTAGCTGGGCCACCCCAATCATCAAACTCTGGACACACCACCGTCTATGTGAGCCAAAAGTTTAAAGACGGCTGGATTAGATTTTCAACAGAAAACACTTCTAACACATGGCCAGGACAAAATAAGCCTAGACATTAGAGGTACCGTTTTGTCCACAGGGGGTGCCAAAAGTGCCACACATAGAAAGTTCCACAAAGGCTTTAGGGGTGGTGTTTTTTGTGAATATCAATGTATAACTGTATTTTCTTTTGATAACATAAAACAGTTAGCATAATGTAGGAATGTAGGAACAGCTAACCTCTGCTTTTTCTTCACAGATCGGATACTGGAACGAGTATACACGATTTGTAAATATTATGGACCCGCAGGTCTCCAACGACTCCTCAGTGGAAAATCGAACGATTGTGGTCACTACTATTATGGTACACTTTCCATGCAGTTTTAAATGTTTCACGTATTCTGCCACTCAAGGTCATGGTGTTGATTCCAATGAGTGATACATTCTGTCCTGGGCGGGTAGAACCACATCTTTTTTGTGTTGCTTTCCATCCACTCACTACATGTTGAAACAGTCGATCCCGTACGGGGGAGTGTTTCAACTGTATCCGTGTGGGTGTCAAAGCATTTTGATTTTCCATACTTCAGTGGCCTGTCGTAGCAGTGACATCACAATAATGGTATAAATGATAATGGTTGACTCCATCAATTATAAAAACGCATACAAACGCATACGTAAGTAGACCTGTCTGTCCTCATCAAGTAAATGTTCACTGACACTCGGGATAGACTGGCCGAAGAATGACTAGAGGATCATACTGCAATGGTTGCACAAGCTGGGCAAAGCAAAATAAGCAGTATTGGAGGAGGGATACGTAGGTGTGGTATATTTCCTGGTTATCACCTCTCCAATCTATTTTGTATTGCTCCTACATGTGTTCTGTGTTGAAGTATAACTTCCAGGCAGTGATTTAGGGAGGATTATAATCCCAGATCATACGATAAACAAACCAAACACCTCAGATTTATTGATTTTCAATTGGATATTCTCAACTAAATGTTACAGGCTATTGGATAGCTTGCATTACAAATATATTATGGCATTATAATTGCCTGATCCAGGGCGTCATACTCCGCAAACAAACATTTAAAAATAATAAAGAGAAACATAATGAGGATCTCTGGTATTTATGCACAGCTAGATTTCATTTGTATTCCAAGGCGTGATCCAGTGTCACTCGATATCAAGAGGAAACATGTCGAGATGAAAAATACAGTCAGGAGGTAAACATGTGTTAACTGGAGGGAAACGCTCAGTGGATTCGAGGTGAGGGGATACGTTCAGCACAGAACAAACAAACCATTGCTCTCCTACTTGCACTCTAATTGTATGTGGCTGTAATGACAATGCCTGCTCTCCTGAGCGGTCCTTTTGTTTGTTAATGATGATGTGCTCAGTAAGAGAAAAGACGAGCTGCACCAGCGTTTTTGAAAAGGAGAGGGAAACTAGCACGCTCCTGCTCTCCTTGTGTAATTATTTTATTTATGAAGAATTTCTATTTTTTTCTTTTTGCATTTTTATGGTAAGAAAATAACACCTCCTTTTTTTTCTCTCCGGAATGAAGCAGCCTTAAAGTGCGCATTGGTGCTTGACTATGTTGAGATACTCTGGGCACTATCTGATCCCTCTCCTGTCACTGGCATTTACTTATGACACCCATCCCCATTCCCATCCCCACCCACCTCTGAGCTGACCCACACCTTGCCCACCAATGACTACCAACCCTATTAAATCTCATTCTGGCCTCTTCTCCTGTCTTCTCCTACAGACATGAACAAATTCTGCTCTCCCTCAACCTTGACCCTTCTTTCTGTGCCACAGAGTTGCACCCTTGGGCTTGAATGGGTTGGGTGCATTGGTGCTCGGTGTCTGCTGGCTGCCACGGCTTGATAAAAGCAGCGCGGCCTCATGGTCTAGCTGCTGTTATCGGTGTATATTTGTGCATTTGCGGGGCGTCATCTGTGTATGCATGACTGCATGGATGTGATCATAGCAGCTTAAAATGTTTCCAATCTCTTGGTGTGTGTGTGTGAGTGAGTGAGTGAGTGAGTGGGTGTGTGTGTGTGTGTGTGTGTGAGAGAGAGAGAGCACGGGCACATATGGATGCATGTAAGCATATTTCTGGATGACTGATTGTTTGTGCCAGGGCATGGGAGTGAATAAACCAGCGTGTGTTTGAATCAACAGGAAGCTCCTTATGTGATGTACAAGAAAAATTATATGCATCTGGATGGGAATGAGAGATATGAAGGCTACTGCGTCGATTTAGCATCTGAGATTGCCAAACATGTTGGAATTAAGTACAAACTGTCTATAGTAATGGATGGGAAGTACGGAGCCCGAGACCCCGAGACCAAGACGTGGAACGGGATGGTGGGTGAACTGGTCTATGGGGTGAGTACTGGGAGCCTCGATTTCGCTGATTACATGACAGTTTGCAAGGAACTTCAACATGAGAGGAGATCTCATTTTTCTGTCTTAAGGTTATCACCAACCCGTTATGAGCTCATCAGCTTTTGCCCAGTTCAAAGTCTAACGCTGTCTGTCTCAGCTGTGAGTGAATTTGTCGAATGCAGCCTCGAGCATTGGGGGGGAGTTGGTGATCATCTTGAGACGGAGAAAATGAAATCATTTCTCAGTGCTGTTCATTGCAATTAATCCCTCTTTGCTTAGCCTAGAAAACTCTCTCTCTTTTTTACAGTTGAAAGAGAGGTAGGTACATAAAGAACAATGAGTCCATATGGCAAGCACACTGTAATCACTTTGATGAATGAAAGATTGTATGCCTTTGAAGTGATTGTGTAATTATGTCCAATGTTTGATGTGTATGATGAATATGCCACGTTGTAAATTCACAGCTGAGAAAATCAGCTTTAGCATCAACAGCTAAATGGAGGCTTGCGGTTTGGCAACAACAAGATCCATATGTGTAGTGCTCCATAAAGGTTGAACCTCTCACATTAGGGAAGGGTCATGCCGTGTTTTACATCTGACGGAGCGCTGCACTCAAGCTCTCGCAACACCTTGAGCTTTTCGAAAATTAAGCCCCCTCCCTTTGCCTCCTCCTCCTCTACTCGATCTTTCTCCCCATTTTCCAAAGCCACAATAGTTGAACAGGGGCCAAATACAAAATGCATGAGGGTTAGGCTTCCTCATCTGTTCAATTTCCCAACTATCAGCCTGAGAGATTGCTCAGTTTGATGTGCTATTGCCACCGAATTATCTTTCAAATGGGAAAACTCCACTCCCTGCAGATGAAAGGTGGAAAAAATATCCCCCATCGCATCCCATCAAGTCCTTCCAGGCCCGTAAATTTACAGCAGGTGGGCCGGGACTAATAGTTTCTTACATTCTGACCTTCTGACCAGTAAATTAATTTGATTTTAGTTGTCTTTTAAAGGTTAGGCTCGAGGCTGCTCTTTATTGCTTTGTTTCCCTCAGCATTGATTGAGTGCTGCTTACGCCTGCACCAGGATTAAATGGTTATAGCCGACCACATTGTTGTGTTGACAGGGTAAAGAAAACAGTCATGTTTATTGGGTCTATTTGTGTTGTACCCAGTATGACCTTGTAAGAAGCGTTTTCTGCCTTGTGCCGCTTCAATCCAATTTTTTTTCTCGATTTCAACATAAAAAGAAAGAAAGACAATACAAAGAATTGTCCTTCACGGAGCGTCTGCTTTGAAGAGGAGCAGTTATTTAATTAATCACACACGAGCTGCAGTAACACTGTCTAATGTGATTAATTATTTTCTTCTGCCTTTACAAAGAAACCCATTGTGATTTCCAAAAAGGGCAGCACCACCTCCATGGATGTGTTTTGATAGCATAATGTGATTGAAGCAGCAGAGCAAAGGAGGGAGATAAAGAGAAACAGCTTGGAAAATTAAACAAATAAAGCTAATGCCAGTAGAAGCCATGTTTGGGAAATCCAGCCGAGTGAATGCCAGGAAGTTTACACAGCCAGGGTTTGCTGATCTTTTGGGTACCGCGACCCTTGACTGTAAATTCTAAAGTTTCAATTACGGCCATTTTTACGACAAAGTTACACTTGATATGAAGACGTCAGATAACCCACTACTTCCTTTTATCGTGTAATTTTAATGAAACAATTCAATTATTGAAACAGCCAGGCTCTCATAGCAAGAGAGGGTATAAAATTGCCTCTTTTAAGGAATTGTGCCATTGAAAAGTTTTCCGCCTCAGTTGTCTCCTTAGGTCCTGATTAAGGAAGCATTTGGTAAAACATGACTCAAACACCCATCTGCCTCTGTGGATTTTTTCCAAGCTGTCTCTCTGAAAGTCTTGCAGTGGCATTGTGAACTTGTACTCTCTCTTCACCTCTCAATGTGTCAACAATTCAGAGAAATATCTGAGTAATTTTTTTACAGTTTCAAGCTCAGATGTATCAGCTAAATACACAGATTGTAACATTGTGAAAATGCTGCGTGTATGTATAAGAATGTGTGTTTTCAGGCTGCTTGTATCCTATAATTATACGTAAAATGTGTGATAACACTGTTTTGTTCTGCTCTGCAGCTCCAGTCATTCACACACACATTTAAAATGACCTGCTTGATTATGCAGGTCGTGACTAATGCCCGCTGTGCATGTCCCTGTTTCCAGAGAGCAGATATAGCTGTTGCACCTCTCACCATAACTCTGGTTCGAGAGGAGGTGATAGACTTTTCCAAGCCCTTTATGAGCTTGGGCATCTCCATTATGATAAAGAAGCCCCAAAAGTCCAAGCCTGGTGTGTTCTCCTTCCTGGACCCTCTGGCCTATGAGATCTGGATGTGTATAGTGTTTGCCTATATCGGGGTGAGCGTGGTCCTGTTCCTGGTCAGTCGGTTCAGTCCATATGAGTGGAACCTCGAGGAGCAGGACGAGACCAAAGACCCCCAGACGCCCCCTGATCCCCCAAATGACTTTGGCATCTTCAATTCTCTCTGGTTCTCACTGGGGGCCTTCATGCAGCAGGGCTGTGACATCTCCCCAAGGTGGGTCAGCTCCAGTAGCACAATGAAGGGACAGCAGAGAACAAAAATAGACTTCTACTGTATGATTATTTAGCTGCAGCTGATGAGATGCACTCTTAACAAGTATACATTTCATGTCTTTTTTTCCTTTTAGGTGCTCATTATTTTAAGCTAAGCTCATTTTGTGTTTATTGTAGCTATTATATGTGGAATTGAGTTTGTCAGTTTGTGTGTAGAAATCACCATCACCAAAATGGTTTAATCAATACTTTCTTCAGGCTATGAAATAAACTTTGACCTTTTTTGAGAGCCAATTAAAGACTCAGATTAGAGCCCAATTTAAACACCATGTACTTTTTTTCTTGGGAATGTGCTGTTTAAGCACCAAGTTGATTTACAAGACAGTTTTGATGACCAGTAAAATTAGATACATCAAACACAAGTGGTAGATCTTAGCACGTTGATAGGCACCACATGGCTCTGCATAATTACTCTCTGTTTTTCCCTGTCACCAACCTCCCTCTCTCAGGTCTCTATCAGGGCGCATTGTTGGTGGTGTGTGGTGGTTCTTCACCCTCATCATCATCTCCTCCTACACAGCCAACCTGGCTGCCTTTCTGACAGTGGAGAGGATGGTCTCTCCTATAGAAAGTGCCGAAGATTTAGCCAAGCAGACAGAGATAGCATACGGCACTCTGGACTCAGGCTCTACAAAGGAGTTTTTTAGGGTGAGTAGAAGAAGAAAACCAGTTGAAAACACACAAACAGCACCTTTCAAATCAGACATTTCTTTGCTCTCAGCTCAAAACATGCAGGGACCTAAACATTTTGCAGTCAGGCTCGCTGCAACATAAATACTACTTTGTGTAAATGTCCTTGATAAACTCCTCCTTGCAGCTTTTCCATTTTGTACCTTTAGTTCAGCACTCTTGACCTGCACAAGATTGCTCCAAATGAGGCATGTTGACAGAGAAGCAGTTCTTGAACTCTTATGACATCGATGTGAAATTTATGCGGCAGTACTGCACCGTGCAACCTTGAGGCGCCGGGGCTGTCAGCAAAAAGTGTGATAACAACGTGGAAGACTCAGAGGTGATAAAAACAGGAGGCTAATCAAAGCAACCGCATCAGGCTCAAACTCTGAAGGGTCAGCTCATGAAATATAATTAGCCAGCCGGCCATGGCTGGCAAATTGGACCTGATGAAGAAGAGCCCTGCAGGTCAAACAGCGAAGCCTGAAAGACGGTTCAGATGGAATAAGCAATATGTCCGTCGGCATGAGGGACTTGCCTTGCAATTAGGACATAAATTAAGTAAAATCTGAAGCAAGAGTGTATTAGTGTCTGATGGGCAGTCACATTCTCTCTTTGTAGGAGTTACACAGCGATGCATATCTTTAAGGAAATCAGCCTTCTGTTGGAGATTCAAAGATGTTTTAGCTTGTGGCGCAGCAACATCAGCAGTCCAATGCTATGCATTTGCAGAGCAATAAGTGGAAAAAGAATTAATGAAACAGCACTCTCTCTCTCGCTCTCTCTGTGATGACGAGGAGGCAATATGACAGTCTTTTATCTTACGCTCCCTCATTACTCATCAGCAGGAGAGGAACAATTCATATGTTTCACAGCTGCAGCCTGTTGGCAGAAAGAGCTATTCATTTGTATTACCCCTGGGTTGAATTGTTCAGAACAACAAATGCAAAATCAAATCCATGTTTTTTTCAGATAAAAAGGACAAGATAGTGTTGTAGTTTGATGTTTTAAAGACTGTGGTTGTAAGAGGCATGGAGATGGTATATCTTAAGAAACACGGCACATGACATGCATGACAGCAGGCCTTTATTCTCTATAAAGCGCTTTACAGAGCCTGTCATCACTGCTCTTTTCATCAGGAAGAGAATCAGGTGTATACAGTATGTCTTTGTGCTACGGACATGATGGATGCCAATTATGGATTAGGTTTGCAGCCTGACAATGGGGCCAACGCAGGTCTGCTGCTAGAACAATCAGAGAGCTGGTGGCAGAGTCATAGTTTCCCTGTATTCTGCATAATAAGTGTCCTAGTTACATGCCTAAGTCTTCAAATAGGAAATGACATGTGTGAACCGCCATTTCAGGGGACTTTTAATTAAAGCTGTGCAGGGCTGACAAGCAAAGAAACACACTGATTAATAGAAGTTAAAGCTCTATTTCAGATCTGTTTCTCTGGAAATACATTCAGGCTTAATTAGACGTGTACGGCATCAGCCAGATGGAAATTTTAAATCATGTTTCAGAAGAGACATATGTCATCATCTCTGCAACCCCCAAAACTTTAATTTTTAATGATTTCACCTGGTTTGTTTAACAGAGCTGCCTGAGCAAACTAAGCAATGTTGCAAAAAAATAAAAATATTTTTAACAGCTTTCTTCCAAATAAAAATGAAGATTTGGCACCATGAGTATTACCTTTGAAAAAGTTTGAGTATTTTTCATGTTTTTAAATCAGATAAATTATCTCATCTTCCTTTGTGGTATTGGATATTCCCCAAGAGAGTTTTTTGCCGCTCCTGATAAACTGACAGCTTTGACATACAGCTTATTACCTGACAGTGACAGTTTTCACATGACCGTGAGTGTCTTTATCTGTGGTGGGAGTGAAGAGACGCAGTAGAGGAACTTTTTAAAGAGAGAGGTTTTAGAGAACATCCCCTTGAAAGCCTCAATCCTGCATCAGAAAACCAAGTAGGACAGCTGGCCTGGGAGCCCGTTGACGTGCCCACTGAAAGCCTCGGTGGCTCCAGGCGCTTTGGCAGTACGACTCCACCCGCAACTTGGCTCCTCTTCCCTCAGACTCCCCTGAATGTTTGGGCGCCCTCCTCTCTTCTGTCTTCAGTCTGTCTGTTGTTTTACCTTGAGACAATGCGGGATAGCTTCAAGCTTTGTGCCGCTCTCCCTCAATGTAGCAGCTGTCATGTGCCGCTGCACCATTGTGGTTTGTTTCATTATTCTAATTCCTTCCATGGATCTTTTCATGCAGTCAGTTGGATATTTGTATTTGGGGTGATTAGAAAATGATGAGTTGTACCATCAGGGCCGTGTTTATCCTCTTGATGAGGTTTTATTCCATCAGAAGGCTTGGCTCACTTACATTTCTGAAATGTACATTGAAGGAGAAGCTGGATGGTGATAATGGCTGAGATGATAAAATGAGCTGATGTGGCTGTTTAATTACGTGTAAAGACCGGGGTGAGACCATCAAAGACAACCACACTGCTGTCCCATCATGCACCTCATTAAACAGCGTAACAATGAAGGAATGATAATTGCACAGAGGAATGAGACCACAGCATTGTTTTTGGTTCCCCTCAAAGATTATACATTACCCAGAGCCTTGATGCCAGGCATCATGCATCTTTCTGATGTGCAGGTGTGCAGGAGATGGGAACAACAGCTTGAATGCAGTCACCAATGCATTTTACTAAGCACGGAAATCAATTTCACGTCCCAGCCACTGTGGCACAGACACTATAGCTTCTTCATGGTCCAACATAATGTTTAATGAGTAGCTTCTTTACGCAGAGAAGACCTGTGTAAGCCCAGGGTTGTATGAAGAGGAGATTTATGCAAGAAATCTTAAGGTTGCCCTGCAATCATATGCAGTACATTGTAACACAATTCCCCCAGCTCTTGTCACTATGGCTTTCACTTCAGTGCTGAGTGAAGGGGGAGGCTCCCATAAAGATTAGAGGCTGTTTGCATAAAAGAGAAAGCTGACAAAAGCGTTGATAGACTAGAGCGAGATAGGCGCAACCTCTGAGGGAACGCGCTGTCCTCAGAGGGACTTGTCGAACTTTAGATGAGCGGCAACAGAAGGCGCGAGAGCAGCCATTGGAGTCCGACTACAAGCATCAAAGACAAGCGATTGGTATTCAGGGCGCAGCATGTGGCACTTCAATGACAAAGCACCCCCCCCCCAGAGCCTCAGCTTTCATTTCTGCATACTTGAGATACAGGTAGTCTTGACTTACAGGATATTGGGGGAAAGTGGTGATGTCCACAAACAAAGTGAGAGGGAAGTGAAGTAAAAGGAAATGTAGTGGTAGGTGTTAGAAGCTGGTGAAGACAAATAAGTGAAGCAGCATGTGGCGAAGGGAATGATAAAAGTAACGCATAACAACGAAGAGATGGTGAGAAACAGGCAGCAGGTCGAGGTGCAGTGGGCAGAGGTCTGGAAATGCTGCATAAATCACAATCAATACAGATTAAGAGGTTGTTTAAAATGGAGAGGGCAATTTCTTTGACTTCAGACTTAAATTTCTTGTCTGTCTTCAGACATTTTAATGATATCATTGAAGACTCCCAAACAACAAGATCTCTCTAGATTAACTTACATTTTGCACAACTGTTTGTCTTTCCTTGTGATAGATTAGTTTTTTTCCATTAAAGTGCATCACAGTAGATTTCTAAGGCTTCTATTTTTCAGTGACAGAGAGGATTACTTTCACCATCTAGGGTAGTAGTACGCAAATGACAACATAAGGGTGGAGTATGACCCTGCAATAAAAAATTATGATAATCACATTAACAATACTTGTTGTTTTGCACACAAATTTGACCTGACTGTTTTTCTCACTTTGGGCTTAAAGTAAACACAGCCTTGTACCAAATGATAATAAATGACACAAATAATGTAGGCCTTGTCCTGAAAATGATTGACTGCATTATAATTTCTGACACGGTTTTCAAACCATGCCTTCAGCATTAGAAACAGCAGATTTTGCATCACACAGACATGAATAGGTAGAAGTGTGAAAAATATTTTGTTTTTGTTTTTCCTAAGGCAACAACAACCAGAGCAGTTCTAAACAACCACAATTGAAGCAGGCTACTGTTTATTGTGAATAAGCAAGTTAGTCTCTCTTGCTACACAGAGCAGATGTTATGATAAGGAGAAAGGTATTTGTGAGGTTCAAGTGAGAAATAAAAGTTTGTCCCACAATGTCACTGTGAAACTGTCACATGAACGTGTTATTCTCAGGGTTGTTTTAAAACTGGTCTATACCTATGTTGAGTCAAAGGAGCTCCAACACCATCCACTCTGACAAACTGGCATACAGAAAAAAAAAAAGTTGAACAACACATTGGAACATTTAGTGGCGACCGTCTTGGTTCAACAGGAAACCTGTGCGTTGCGTTTCGTCAGTGCCAAGGTTTTGATCCATCCAACGTAGCATGCCCTGCTGCACTGGAAGCATGTGTGAAGCATAGGGGAGTGTGGAGCAGCCCAGAGCAGCTGGACTTGTGTGATCACAAAATTACGCGAGAACTCCACAAGATTACATGGGAGTATCGCTATCACATGATAACAACAGTGTATCCAGATTCCAATTTACTAACAACAGGTTACAGTTCTTTCCGTGGCTGATTTACTTTAGATATTATTCCAAGACTTTTTTCCTTTTATGCTAAAAGTCCTGTTATAAAAGTCACAGATTATGGATATGTGGCTGTTTTGTAGTTCAAAACAATATGCTTATCATCAGTAAGTATTTCTTATGTGTATAATCTAATAAACGTCAGGAGTTGGTACATGGTGTTTTATTTTGAAAAAGATATGCTGTTTCCATATTTGACTTCCTGTCCAGGTCAAACCTCTCTGTTAAGCTCAATGCATGTGGGATTCAGGCTCCCATACAAATAGATTCGTTGAGTGTATTTAGCTGAGCAGGGAGCCGCTTCTCATATTGAGTTGAAAGTGCGTGGCACTGACTCGCCGCAACACAGATGCATCCACTGAAACTTGGATTTAAATTCAACTGTGCTATAGCAACTGCTACATTATACATACAATGGCTGTTTTCGAAACGGCCTGCTACATACTACCTACTAATGTAGTAGGCAGTAGCTATTGCCTACTACATAAATTTATGTTGCATTTGAATTTAGTCTGTAGTTTGACTGTTCTGTTCGATCTGTGTTGCAGTATGCTGAGCCAGATGTCACTGAATGAATTTCCGGTTCTGGAAAGCGGAAGTAAACAACGGCCAAGCTGATAGATAAACTGCTTCTTTAGCATCCACTTATGATTTAAAATGTTAGGAGGTGGTTTATGTGGAATTTAATCATTTTCACAGCACCTAAAAACTGAGTTCCCCCCGTCAAAAAAAGAAGAGAAAAGAAAAAGCGGAATGAGCGCTGTGCATTGTGGGAAACAGTACGCAAGGCAGACTGGTTTGATGCATACTGTGAAATTTGCCCGAATCAGTAGACGTCCGGGGAGTTTTGGCTTACTGCAGATTTTGCTCTTGTTCACATACTGCTTACTACAAACTGAATTTTGTCCAAATCAGTACGTACTGCTAGTATAGTAGGCGGTTTTGAAAACAGCCTATGTGTTAAAAAGAAATTGTTTGCTTACAACTGTCCTATGACTTGGTAATGGTATGGTATGGTCAGTGGTATGGCTACATTTAGTTCCTGCCCCCAATTGACCAGGTAACAAACAGAGACAAATATATTGAAATTAAAAAATATATTATTAGATGCCTGCATCTCCACCTCCTCTATTAAAACATGCTAAAAATACATGCCAGATGCTTGTGCCTAATTGCAGGCCCTCGCTTTTAGATAACCTTCAATTCTTAGCTCAAGCATTAGAGAACCTGATTGCAGGTTTGTTTATATCCACATATGATTCAGACATGGTGATATGAAGGCCTCTCAACCATGTTTTCCTCTTGCTTCTCTTTCACCTTAATTGCTCAAGGCAATTCTTGTTCTCTATTCCTCATCTTAGGTCAACTGTCTGGATAAACAGCACTGAATTTATTTCTCAATCTCTGTTATAAGAAAGTAGAAAACTCACTGCTTCAGACAGATTTGCCGGGGAACACCTACACAGATGATGTAACCGTATCGCTTAGGTAGGAGGGCTGGCTGAGATCCACTATTCAGGTACTTTATTATGAACAGAGCAACATCATGAGTGCATCAGTTATATTCACATTTAAAGGAGGAGGAATGAAGAGTGAAAGCACCTACATGGACTTCTATGACTTTCTACATTGGCTATCAAATGTAGCCACTCCCTGTTAGCTCATTAAGAATGGAGCAGTATCTTCTAACAGGGCCATTATATGGTGTGAAAGAGAGCCACATGTATAAGGCTGCATTTATGGCAGAATATAATTGCTGAACAAATTGTCTCTTCATTGATGATGGACTTGTGCAGTCATTATTCTGTAATTGAATTTTAAATGACCGCCACAGACCAGAATGTGAATGATTACATTTAAAAGAAATGGGAGCAGACCTCCATTGCACTATGGTGTGTTCATGTGTGTGTGTGTGTGTACTGTATGAGTGTGCTAGTGTTTTCTTTGACTATGCATATTTGTGTGCCAGCAGTCAATAATCAAATATCTCTCTTTCCCCACTGGGCTTACTCACTGTGTCTTGTTTTTTCTCTCTCTCTCTCTCTATCAGAATCTGCCTTAAGCATCTCGCTGTTGTCTTTAGTTGCGCTGGAATCGGCCTATTTAGGTTTTGGTCTCACTCCGCCTCAGCTCTGATATTGATGAATTGACTTCATAAAGCACTGAGGCAGCACACTCTGTCGTCAGTAATCAATGGCCAGATCCATTCTTTTCTCTTCATTTGAGGAGGCGTCTGGAGCTTTCCCCTCGCTGAGCAGATGAGCCCCGAGTCTTTGAAGAAATTGTCCTCTAAACTAGTGTCCTTTCCATGAGGTCTGACACATGCAAATTGAACACATTTAACAAGATTGTCAACAAAAATGTCACATCTAAGTCTGGCTGTCCTCCCACCACCCCTCCTATTCATTGTATTCACATTAAAATAAAGTAGCCATTGTCCCAACCTCAAGGCTTTTCATCTGAGCAGACAACATTCATCATGCAGACTTTTAATTTGTGTTATGTTGCTGTCTCATCTCATACTCACATTAAGCCTGATGCTCTGTGACAGATGCCCACAAACAAATTGTATATGCTCACATGACGCCAGAGAAGCACTTTCGCTAGGTCAAGGTTAATGCTTTTTGTTTATTAATAGAAGTGCATTAGAGATGGATTTGCTTTTGTTAAGGGGCTTTTACCTTTCGGGACAGTGATGAGTCTGCCTACTGATCAGTATGTTTGGACATGCATAGCCATAGAGCTCAGTATTCATTAGCGTCATCAAAGTCAAGTTATCTAAAACTTTCACTAACAGAGCTTCACAAAGAAAGGTCTTTACTTTTTTGTAATTTTCCTAGTTGATATGTCATGAGAACATTCAAAACGACTACTAGCTAATTAAATAATCCATTAACATGTGCATTCTTTTTTCACTAATACACATTCATCCCTTAAAATCCAAAAGTTAGGATAAAAAAAATGATTTTTCCATATAGAACAAGTTCGGCAAACTCTAGCTAGCATAAAATTACATAAGCATAGCTAAAAACTCATTCATCAGGTAAGTCTTTTTGCAATTGAGTTTTTGAAGAAAATACGGACAACATTTTAAGATGTGAAAGTGCTATATTATTTACATAAGCTTTTATTAATACATCCGGCTACCACAATAGAACAAGTTGACAAAGTCAAGCTGCTGTCTTAAGGTCAAGTCAGACATCATGATAACATTTTTGAAGCTAGAAGCAGCAAGTATTTGGTCTTTCAAAATATCCCTGGTGAGCTAAAATATTAGTGGTGTAGCCTAAAGAAAATGTTTTCCCATTTGGTTTCTCAACAAAATCAAACAATACCATAGACTTCTCAGATTATGAAAATACATGACTTACATCAGTAGCCTATATTAGCATATGTTAGCATGTTAGTGGTCCATAGTTAGTTTTTGGGCACTGTAATTCAAATTTCTTGAGATTGTGTTGACATATTCTAAAAGTTGAAGGAGAAAAGACTGAAGAAGAGGGAGGAAGCACGTTTATGGTGTTACTAACAATCTTTAAATGGTGTCGACTAAAATATCTAACTGCAAAAGCTTTTTTATCAGATCGGTTTCTTTTAATTTATTTGCAGTAGTTTTGGAACAAAACCCTACATAACCAATGACATTTAAAGACCGTGGAAATTGTCCTTTATTGATTTATGGATTGTTTCTATGAGGATGTGAGAGTGTTTTTACAATTATACAATACACAGTTACAATGTCATTTAGCAGACGCTTTTATCCAAAGTGACGTACATACGAGAACAAGAGCAACACAAGCAAAGATGAAACAAGATCAGCAAGAGTAACAAAGTGCTTCAAGTCAATTTGGATTCAGTTACTGCCAAGCAGTGTGAAGGCAATGCACAAAAATAAATTAGGATTTTTTATTTTTTTTTGTAAAATAAGGAACATCCACAATGAAGCAACCAAACAATTTAAGACCTTCCATTATCATCATCAACAATTAATTTGTCATCACCACAATAATTACCAAAGTACCAAGTGCTGGGTCACTCCAGAGCTGAACACAGGTTCCGAGAGTAGAGCAGGACAGTGCGAGTCAATGGTAGCTGGAAGACATGATCTGCCACTGGGGACAACAGTAGAGAATAGTCTAGCTAAGTGCATAGTGTTTCCTAAAGAGCTGGGTCTTTAGCTGTGTTGATGTTAGCATTTAGCTCCTAAGTACTGCTGTGCCTTGTAGAGATACTGGTATTGTTGCAGTATCCTAGTAGCCTATTGATGCTTGTTAAAAGACGTTGCTGTAATCAAACATTAGTTTCTGGTTATTTTCCTGTCGCATGCTAAGGAATTGATTAGCCTAAATTAAAATGTTAACTTTAGATACATTGCCTTGTGAAGTAAACAAACACCTGCAGGGAAGTTACTCTGACAGATCATGGTGTATCAGCAGCTTGTCCACATTCCATGCACTCAGCAGATATTTTGATTCAGCCATCTCATGGAGAATCAATCCAACGGCTCTGTTTTTTTCTGGCCTTCACTGAAAGAGAGTGTTTTTTTTTTTGTGGGATCCAGTCGGTGGTAGCCTACACACAGCGCCACTTGGGAACTGGCTCATCACAGCTAGGTCTGGGATCTGTTCAGAGTGTGAAATGCCTATGCCAAAATACATCAAGCAGTATTGAATAATTTAATTGATGCTTATTATAGATAGTGCTCAACTCCCACAGATTTTACAGGCTCGCTAAGCCTGACCCCAGGCGCTCGGAAAATGCTCATCTGTGTCACTTTGTGATGGGTTGTCTTGTGTCTGTGTAACCCGCTTTCCCCTTGCTCCTTATACACATTGCCTCTGAGTCACAGTTGAGCAGTTACATTGAGAGCAGCGTTGTTGAAATGAATGAATGAATGTAATAAGTTCTTTGAGTTGAATTAGAACTATAAACCAAGGCTCAAATTCACTACCAGAGATTTGTTGCAGTTTTTCAAATTTCAAGATCAATCACAATTTACTGTTCCAACAGTCTATTTGTCTGATGCATTTTTAAAATAACTAAGTCAACAAAGGCAGTATTTCTTAATTAATTTGTACATTATGGTCCGTATATGTGATGTGTGATCCACTCTACAGTCAGTGAATTTGATCCTCAGGAAAATTTAAGGAGTACATTTATGCTTCTGAAGTAAAATGGATTTTGTAAATTCTTGTACTTCATGATCTGGTAGAAAACAGACAGCTATATTTTGTGGAGGTATTTGGAGATATCACACTGCCTTTGTTCCGAGGTGTCTCTCAATACTTCATGATGCAACTTTAAATGAAGTGATCATTAAGCACAACAATCCTGCAAACTCCATTAAGGTCATAAACATTTCAGTCTCTAATGCTCTGCTTCTTTTTCTCTCCTGCACAGCGATCCAAAATAGCAGTCTATGAGAAGATGTGGTCATACATGAAATCTGCTGAACCCTCAGTGTTTGTTAAGACCACGCCAGATGGCGTAGCCCGAGTACGAAAGTCAAAGGGCAAGTTCGCCTTTCTCCTTGAGTCCACCATGAATGAGTACATCGAGCAGCGGAAGCCGTGTGACACCATGAAAGTTGGAGGGAACCTCGACTCGAAAGGCTATGGTGTGGCGACACCCAAAGGCTCAGCATTAAGGTGGGTGGAATAATATAACAATATTGTCCATGTTGTTATAGTATTCCACCTACCCTGATGTCCCCCTGTGTTCATTCTCTTCTCTCCCCTTTTCTGTTTATTTTAATGGACATCAAGGTAATGGTAGTACAAAGGATGAAAAGGTTTTATATTTATAATCAATGTTTTTACTATTTTTATAGATGTGATAAGAGATGCTAATTTCGAACAGAGTAATCAAATTCAGATAAGGCTAAAGATAAAAGTAATTTCATATTTATGTCTCTCTTACTGCTTTTTTCTCTCGTTTGATCTCTCCTTCTGTCCCGTATGCTGTCCTACCTGACTGTTGTGTTGTCACTTTTAATTTAACAGTTCAATGGTTTTTCAATTTAGCCTTTAAAAGCTGCGCTGTCACTTGTGACGAATGTTAATTGCATGATGTTTGTTGTTGTTACTTTTCTTCTCAATGACAAGTGTCCCCATCCCGCACACTTCAGTTCTAAACTACGTAACCCTTCATGCCACCTTTTCCAAGATTTAACACTGTCTTAACCTTATATGAGCCTTTCTTATCTCTCCATATTCCTTACAATTCTTAATCAATTTGTCCTTTCCTAGACCTAATGATTAACAGTACTCTGTGCATAAGCCCCCCTGCTTTGACAGTGGTAGTCTCACTACCATTACCTTTCATAATGATGCTTACAACAACTCTAACTTTGCATTAGATTTCTCACGGACCTGTGCATTTTCTTACAAGTTATGTTTTATCGTTTCAAGAAATGCTGTTAACCTGGCAGTTTTAAAACTGAATGAGCAAGGCCTCTTGGACAAATTGAAAAACAAATGGTGGTACGACAAGGGAGAGTGCGGCAGCGGGGGAGGTGACTCCAAGGTCAGCCTCGATGTCACCACAATCGGGTACTATAGTTCAGAGTAATCGGCAAGGCTGTTACATCAACCCAACCATAACCAAACCAACTGTCCACCCCATCCAACCTGCTGCTGCCCCATGGCAGATTACCAAATTAACTGCTGGTCTGATCAGACAGATTAACAGCTCAGATCCAACTAAGGAGACTTTTCTTAGCCAACAGAAAGCTATAAGTTATGAATTGATGAAACAGTATATTTAGCAAAGAAATAATTATGAGTTTTCTCTAATAATGGCAACTTGAAAGTAAGAGGAACCTTTCTCAAATTAGAGACAATTTCAAGTAGCTGTGGCTGCCCTGCAGTTGTGGGAGGTTGAGCTTTATTATTCACCTTTACACAGGTGGAGGGCAGACCACCTTTGCATAGCAAGTTAATGAAGTCTTAGCATCTTACTCAAGAAGAAGAGACCTTGAAGTTTTGCTGATGATAGACTATTCTATGTTTTAAATGCCGTCCCTCCTGAAGGTGAAGTTTGCTAATCCTGTTTAATACCTAGCTTTGCAGTACTTAACTGCACAGCTGCTCCATGTCCATGCTACTGGCCCAGAACTGATGAGCTTTAGAGTAGGACAAATTCCATTCAAAAACAAAACAAACAAATATTCAAAAGAAACAAACTAAAAATGTCTGCTCAGCTGAGGCTGACAGGAAAGCAAGGGGAACAGCGGCGTCTTGAGGGGACTAAGCATTACAGGCAAACGTGAGAAGTCTAATTTAACTCAGGACTTTTTGTGTCTTTTTAATGAGTCATGTGATAAACTGCCTTTGGTTTGATTCCACTTTGTAGAGTTCCTACCTCCTACCCCAACCCATTAATAACCCAGCTGTGAACCTCTTGACCATCAGGTTTCTCCTGCTTCTTCTTCTTCTTCTTCTTTGTTTAAATGATAGATGATTTATCCCATTATGGAGGCTAATAATGAAAAGTGTTCAACCAGGACAGCTCATGTCATGATACAGAGATTATGTGCCATGAAGCATTGTGCTGTTTTTAGTAGACTACCTCTAAGGTGATAATGGTAATCTTTTAATCACAATGCAGGTCAATGTCATGACAAATGATGCCGTCACACATGATTATAAAGGTTAGCTAATGGCTGGACGACACTTAAACTGCAAGGTCTCATGGACTGGATTGTGCCATTATGCTCTTTACATCATTTGTCATGGCTTGGCCTCGACCACAATGTACAGTTAAGCTGCAGTGAGTCATTTTTCAATCACTGAAAAGGGTAGAGATCAAAGAATGTGCTGTGGTTTATTTCTGGATGAGCTGTTTAATAACTGTACCATCACATTTTTCAATGTATGCATTGCTAACATTGCTATATTCTGTAGTCACTGAGCTCAGGAGGCCTCCATGTGCTACTGAGAGCCATTTGAAAGCATCTGTCTCTTGCACTGTCTTCAGTCTGTTACCATGCACAGGTATGTACTCTCTGTGTGTGTCCTGGCTGGTTTTGGCTCCAGGACTCAGTGGAAAGGCCCGGCTAGCTGGAGCAAAGCTGCCTGAAGCGTCCTGTTCCAAACAGTGCATCACTTGGCCCTGTCCTGCTCACAGCTCCATGTTCAAACAGACATGAGAGGATGCACATAACCATGCACACAGCTGCATGCACACTCACTCACACACATTGAACACAGCTCCTCTCTGGCCTCAGGCACAACACAGTGCAGCCTTGATTGAGTTTCAGACACAGAGCATGTTACAGGGTAATTGCATTGTTAATCAATGTCTCTTCCGAGCCAAGACAATGGTCTGGTCTTCACAGTCCGTTTCTCCAGATTGGCTATGAGGGATATACAGTGGTGTGATCTTCTCTCAGTGCATTATGCATTGCACAGATCCCCTCTGGGGACATTGTTCCCAGGGACTTGTCAGGTCACTCATTAATCGATGCACTATTTTTCTTTGCTTCAGTATTTTTTCCCTTTACACAAAAGGATTGATCCTAACCACAAACAGTCTAATATTAAGGCTTCATAACAAGATCTCTACCCAGCTTTAGTTCCATGTGTTTATCTTAAAGTGACTGTGCAACATAATATAATAGTCTTTAGCTATTACATATAGTATTTTGACATCATGATATAACTCTTCGAGATATCAAACCCCATGAAACAGCTGTGTCAAACATTAGATTATGCGGCTACAGGCAAATATGAGAGGAATTACTTCACTGATACTTCTGAGCTCAGTCCTGCAGCTCTGTGCAATTTGGTTGGTACACACTTCATCTGACACTAATCTGGCATAATTGGGAGATAAGGTTTTCTTAGCGATATGTCCGGATAGAACATGTAAGAATTAATTATGCTCACACTTTTGGGCATAGTTGCCTGGATATGAAATTGGTTGTAATACCTCCAGAATTGATCGTTGTCATGCTGGTGACAGTAGCATTAGCTGTTACAGGATTAGGCTGATATTGTGGAATGAGAAAGGCGGTGGGTATCAGTAAGATTCTTCTGTTTGTGAAGACAAAGCTCCTGTTGGACTGAACTTGTTAGACTCTGTCATAAAGCCCCTGTGATTCATTACCAGCCCCCCAAACCAATCTACCCAACGATTTTTAACAAACAAAGACTTGCAGATCGTACACTCAGTACCTGCTGGTCGCCCTGTTAACAGCATCTGCCGATTACTCAAAGCGATATGGGCAGGTCCTGGCTTTAGACTAGGGGTTATAAAGGTAATAGTTAGAATGCCTGCTCTCTGTGATGTTGACATAGCCAGGAGCCCTGCTTTATCGCTTTGTAAAGTATGTAGTAGTTTAAAAGTTGAATAACATAAAATAACATAATATAATGTTATTTATGTTATTTCCCACGTGAAGAACTCCTGTAAACCTTGCAGTATTGAAACTCAGTGAACAAGGCATCTTAGACAAGCTGAAAAACAAATGGTGGTACGATAAGGGTGAATGTGGAACCAAGGACTCTGGAAGTAAGGTCAGTCGCTGCAGGTCTTTTGTACTGATTCCAAATTGCATTTTGACGTACTGTTCATATGCAAGACAAGACTTCTCTAACATCTATAGTGTACATTTTGTTCATTTGCTACACATATTTTTTCTTTTTTTAATTATCTCAGCTTTTCTGCCACAAACTGTAGCACAGTTTACGAGTGGCTCAAACACAAGGCACTGCTTTTCCCCAACTCATTTTTTCTTTTACTGCCTTAGAGATAAGACACTTTTTTAAAACGTAGAAGCTCTTTTTTTTTTAACTGTAATGCTAATGCTGTGGGAAGATTACAAATGTGCCTTTCAGATACACTATTTGGATTGAATCACTGCAGATAACAGTTGTTGAATAATTGCTATTTTTGCTCATTTTCACTCTTGACATTCATGATACTTTGACCATTATGCTGCTGTTCCTATTTACCAAACTGTTAATGAAAATTTGATTTATTTGTGTTCTTACTAGTTTGCATGGAGATGTGTCTATTAGATTCTTCGACCTCCTGTGGTGTGATGAAAAATCAAAGCCTCTTATTGTGACGATTTACTCAAATCCAACTCCTGTAAGCGGCAAGAGCGCCACAGGGCGTCCTCTAAATCTATTTAGCTGCTCAGAGTTGAGGTTAGATGCTCTGTTTGCACATTACAAGAAGTTGAGGAATGTAATAAACCCACTATTTAACCCTCTGAGACACAGTCACAGCTTTATATTACAGGTTAGGTTGGATAGATAGCGTTATGAAATCCCCATGCTCATAGGGTTAAACTGCAAATAGTAAAACTCTAATGAACAAATTTTTAATGAATATGTTTGGTAGGTAAGCAGCAGCAAAATGGTTTGATCTTTAGTGTTTTTTTTTTTTTTTACTTTATTGGAGCTTTCACTCATCTACTTTGAATTTGACTGTACTGTATGACAATGTTGCCAAGAGAGTTATACGTACATGTCGCTAACCAGATTGAAAAAGACAGGGCTTTTCAGAGATATCGACCTATGCGATACTGACCAGCTTCCTAACATGGTCAAGAGCAGAATCCATTTTTTGCTGCAGTTCAGGGAAGAGGAAGCTCTACATTCACCAGCAGATATAGCTATAAAAGTTTGCTTCTTTCTCCTCAGTGGTTTCATTATGGCAGTCAGACATTCCTTACAAGTTTGTGACAGCTACAGGAGAGTCAGTGCAGTTGGAAATCCTAGCTTCAGCACCTCATTACATCTTCAATTTTTGGTTGCTTGTAGCAATAAGCATCCATAATCTGCCATTTGTAGCAGCAGTGAGATAGAGTAAAATGATTTACTAAAGCAGTTAGCAGTGAAGGGAATGTCAGGCTCAGTTTGAAGGATACAGGCTGCTCTTTTTTTGTTCTGCTGTCCTTGCTCCACTGCAAAACTCTTAACTGTGTTCTTCACTTTCCCCCAGGACAAGACAAGTGCTCTCAGCCTAAGCAATGTGGCTGGTGTCTTCTATATTCTGGTCGGAGGGCTGGGGCTGGCCATGATGGTGGCTCTGATAGAGTTCTGTTATAAATCACGGCAAGAAACCAAACGGCTGAAATTGGCCAAGAATGCCCAGAATTTTAAGCCAACTCCCCCGACCAACACCCAGAACTTTGCCACATACAGAGAAGGCTACAACGTATACGGAACTGAGAGCGTTAAGATCTAGAGGTATGTAACCTCTCCTGACTGTCCCCCCACAACTGTCACCCCCCAAGCATTGTGGGAGATGAATCATTAAACTTCCCGTTGGATCACTTAGAGTGAATAATTCATCTGTGTGTGTTGCGTGAGGCTGCTGCTTGTGAAATTGTTTAGGTTTGTCATGTTGGGTGCAACAGAAAACGCATGTCAACTTCAATACAAAACTGTGAGATATTGTTCATGCCTTGTAGTGTATAGCTACATGGATAGCGCCTCAGGCTGCATGAGTGCTACAACTTGTGATATCACCAAGTTACCAGAAACACAACCTTGTTTCACACAAATACCAATAACTGCTCAGTAGTTACTTCATATTGCATAAAAACAATTTTTTTTTTTTTTAATTACAATCTTTATTGACGCTCGGCATCAATTTGCTAGTATTACAAAAATCAAAACACCAATAAAAAAAAGTTTTCCCTCAAATCCTTAATCATGCCGAGTAATGTATATTTATTTCTATTTGTTTACCTTTGTACAATTTGTTAGGTTCTAGCCCCAGAGTACTTTTCAATATTGGTTGGCTTAAACAATGAAAAGAAAAAACCTATAAGCATAATTTGTGGATTTCTTTGTGGCCACTAGAGGGCATACGAGCATCATGTAAACACAACATTTATATATTATCGCCTTGTAAAGTTAATGCTACAAAAATGTTAGCAAACGTGGCCAATTTACAGAGCAGATATGGGCATCATTAGGGTCACATTTGGAATAAACTCCAAATGGATCGTCAACTGATGAATTAAAGTTCAATAATCCCTTTTTTGTGTTTTCTGTTAACTCCTGAAGGAAATATCTGACCGTCTGGCCGCTGAATGTTCAACAGGTCGTTTTAAAATTTCAGTTTTAGTTTAAAGCTGCACTTTTTGTTATACTGGTTAAAATGATCTTTACGTCCCGATGGCAATCAACACATAATGTGTTCTTAAAAAAGAGCAAAAACAGTTTGCTATCTACAGCCGGAGTAAACCTTTTTCTCACCACTCATTGAGACATGAATTGACGTAGTCTAAAACACAAACGTGCTGAGGAGTGGTTTTGAATCTGTCACGATCATATGGACACAAATCAGCGGCGCTCGTGTATGTGAGCGGGGGCGTTGTTTTGGAGGAGCTCCGAGGGGAGGGGTTAGACAGAACCCCGAGGAAATGCTACATTCAAATTCATGCTAGTTTTCCGTGGCTGCCAACCCTAGCTTTAAGTTTTAGATTCCTAGGCCAGTTTTTCAGAACAAAGAGATGAAACTAGCTAGGGGTTATACAACGAAGCAAGCTCAACATACTCAGGCTTTCCTTGGCATAGCCTGAAGGCCCATTTAGAGATGATAGTATCACAAAGCTAGTTACGAACTTTCAACTTCATTCTTGGTGCATGCTCACATGAAAAGGGGCATTCAGTGCATCATTTCACGCTTCTTCCACAGAAAAAGAAATGATGATCCGCTGTCTGCTTCAGTCAGACTGATATAATAAAAGGAGACGATGATTAAATTAAAGTTATTACAGAAAAAAAATCTGCTCTGCTGCTGCAATCAAGGAAAGAAAAGGATCCTCCAGAAAAATATTGTCTTACTTTGTGAATTAATAAGCTGAGGTTATCAGAATACACACTAAGTGCCACAGTACAACTGTATAACTTTAACATTGAGACTCATGATTTCAGCAGAGTAGGCAGAACTGGGGTGACTTCAGATACCTCCACTTCATAGAAAAATGCAGGAATAATTTCAGTATTTGGCAAAAAATAAAGTCAAATTAGATTATTAATATCAATAGAGTAATCAGATGTATTATCTGTGTTCTTGCTGCAAAGCCAGCAGTTTCAAACGGATAGACGTAGCTGGAGGCAGCAGAACAATCCTCAAAACATGTTAACCAGCACTAGCAAGTTGTTTTTGGTCTGTATTCCACATTGACAGAAAGTCTCTGTGAATATGAACATTTACACTAAAGTGATACAAAAAACAAATGTGTATAGGGAAGACAAACTGAGGGCTTGTAAGGCATTAGATGCCTATATTTGTGGTTGATTGTTACTGCAGTTGTACAAAGGCTAAAACTGATTACAATACAGGAAATTCCAAATATTCCTCTTAATGCCTCCCCAATTTCTGATTAGAGAGTCATTTCAACCCTTAATATATAAAATGCCATCCATCCACACAACAGTAACGTGCTACATGAAGTGTACACTGCAAATGCAAGCATTTTTGGTGATTACCTTCATCCAGTCCTTTCATCTTGTAGCGTTTAACCACAGATGTGTTTGTTTTTGTTGACCTGCAGTGGTGGCTAGTATGCACCAGAATTTAAGTTTTTCTACAACACATTACTCATTTCATTCTGACACCCGACAACACAACAAGCTGACACTTTAAGGCTCCTATGATTTCTACGACCCTGTGGTGGTGATACGTGTATCTCTCAAGTTTTGCCTTCTGCTAATACTGCAACGTCATCGTGACATTGGCTGGTCTCTCGATGCAGCTTTTCATTTTGAAGCAGTATCAATTATGCTCTCAGAAATTCACAGAGCTCACTGTGAGAAGCTTTTTAAGAGGACTGTTTAATCTGAGGAAGCCTAGTTGTACTTCACTAAAAGCTCTCTTCTTTTCTTAGTACCAGAGAGATCGAGAGAAGAGTAGAAATTTGCAGAATATTTTCAGCAGTTCCAAAGCACTGCACTAAACACAGGGTCAGCATACTTAAATGAGGAAACGCTTTAATAAACTGTTAGTTTTATATTTGATTGGTATTTGATTGGACTGAGTGCATGTGTGTTTAGGTGCAACTTGTTAAACACCAAGTATGTCTGCAGAGAAACAGCTGTACAACAGACCAACTTCATTTAGAGGCCATGAAACGTATTCTAACAATGAACTTGACGCTATCCAAGACTAACATACCACAATACTCTGTGTTTAGGTAGAAAAGTTTATGTAGATGTTGTAGATTATTAACACATGAGACATCTGTGTTTGTGTTGTTTTATGTGTGAAGTTCTCACTTGTTTGATTCAGACAGGGTGCGGTGAGAAAAAGGCACAATCAGTTTAATGAATAACAGTTTAGGTTGAATTACATTCAGTTATCAAAAGAATACAACATTTGTTTCAACTAAGACTCAATAAGACAACAGAATTTTCACAAATATAACCTTGTGTTAAATTTTGTTATTGCTGAGGTCACATATTTTGAAGTACATTTTCCGTGACAAACACATAAATCTCATGTCTCTTCTCTTCTTCTCTTCTTCTTTGTATGTTGACAGGTTTAGGGAACATTTCCATTTCCCCTTACAACTGTGACTAAACATCTACGAAAGGTCGGGAATCACGGGGATTGAGCTCTGGGCCAAATCCTCCTGGGTGGACACGGCATGATAATCTGCAATGATGACACGACTGGACTGGACTGGACTGGACTGGACTGGTCACAGGAAGAGCCGAGGCGGTTCCCTCCTCTTAGTGCCTTATGGAACTCTGAGTCCAATCAATGCAACTCATTCACAATGATATTGCTTTTTGCTTGAAAACTCATACAAAAAAGAAGATTGGTGCAGTGATTAATATGTATATATCTATAGATGTATAGATATATATGTATGTATAATACATTTGACACGTTACAATGAATGAGAGAACTAAAGCCATCATTTGCAACCCTAAGCACATTTTGAAGTGCCACAAAGAGGACGAATCTTATATAACAAGTGTCTAATTGGTTTCTTGTAATCAATATGATCAGATTACTCTTCATCGTTCTGCTACCAGATTTTCACTGGTTCTGTGTTCAAATACTTTTATTAGATCTACTCAGTGCACTGTAAGACACTGGATATTAGACTCTAGCTTTTATACTGCTGTAAGTCACTTATAGTGACATTGTACTTGTTTAAAAGACAGATTGACCTTATTGGAGCGTTGCCATTTAGCCCAAAACAATTACGGGAGTGTTGTTTGTACTCTAAACTCTGGTGCTGCTGCCACTGTCTTCTGAACGTTTGACAGGACTCATGAAGATGAGAAGATGATCTGGTTTACGCACCCCCAGAACCAGGTCATGATTCGCACTTCCAATACTGCCAAGAGTGTGTTTTGTATGACAAAGAGTGTGTAAAGCGAAGTGTTCATGCTTGAGTTTAAAAAAAAAAGTTTGTGATTTACAGTTTGTAAAATATCAAAGGAGCAGTGACTCACTGAGGTTTGTCGCTCTGAGCAGTCTTTCCCTGAAGAGTCATTCAAGTCTTCTGTACATGAAAGTAAAACCAAACAAAAAGGGTAATTCAATTGTAGATTAACTGCAATCCAATTAAAGGATAACAGTAATGGCTTTTAAACTGTAGTATTTTGGATTACCTAACCGTTTTCTTTAACAATTGCACATTTTTCAAATGAGCTGTGGTTCGCTTTTAATTTGATTTCCTTTGAAGAGCATTACAGTGTTTGGTGACTTCACTTAGTAAATGAAAAATATATGAATACAACGGAAAAATAGATTTATACAAGGTTATACCAGGGAGAGTCCTGAAGCTTAGCACATTTCCATATTGCTGTAATCATTTCCGTTCTTTCAAAAAGACTGTGATTCCATAGGATTTAGGAAGATAATATCTAATCACCTGAAACTATGGGCCGATAGTTTTATATATAAAAAAAGAAGCTGATAATGTGAAGAAAAATAAAGAGTGAGCTGAGACGATGTGTACATTTAGATAAATGAGATTATTTATATTACATGACAAATAACTGATTTCTCTCCCCCCTTTATTTGACTTTGTTTTCTAAGGAACTGCATGTGAAATCAGTGATGCTTGACCAGCTCTGCTACTCACAAACTGACCCTAGGTGAACATTAGAAATTCAGCCCTGGTTTATTCTTTTGTAAATCAGTTTCACCTTTTTCTTTTTTGTACGCCTCACCTTCTGCAAAAACAAAAGTTGCCAGGCCTAGCAGTGGGTACAAAAGAGCAAGAGATGCATGCATAATTTGCTGAACCTCATTAGTGAGGCGCTGTACAGAGAATTTTAATACATTTTGTAAATAAAATGTACAGAAAGGGGTCCTGTGGTCTGTGTCCATGTCATTTCACCACAATCTGTGAACCTCTCTACGCTGAATTAAACACTGAGGATGAGTTTTGTGGCCTGCGGGGATTTTGGCTCAGGTTAAACACTCTGAATACTTAAACTCCAGCGTGGTGCCGGTGGACTATCGGTAGCCTGAGCAACCCCCCTGCAGACAAATACACAAGGAGAGAAGGGTTTCTTTTTCTTTTTTTCCTGAAATGGTCTGATATTGAGCCGTTAGTCAGTGGAAGTGTGTGTGCATGTTTTGGATCAATAGTAAGCACCATCTGCCTCACTCTCACTCTCCTGCATTGCATCCCTTCTCTGATTGAGGGCTCCATTGACAGCTTCATCTGCCATGTGATCTCCCTCTCTCTCCCCGTCTCTTGCTTTTATAAAATGCTTTGTGACACAATCAATAATGTATTATTATAACCACCAACTGCTTACAAAACACGCTGCACAAGGATGCTGTGTCGCATATAATTCCAGCACTGGCTTTAAACTATAGGAAGTATATTTTAGGGAGGACGTTTTCATCAGGATTTACTTGAATAAATACAGCAAAGGGACAGCTAATCATTTAAATCCTGCTTATTCCACCAGTGTGTGGAATTCTCACGCATACAGTAAATCGGCACAATGCTCAATAGATTGCCCAGACAGTCTGTGTCATTTCACTGCTCTCTGGGTCTTCATTGTGTGGTTAAAAATGAATTCCTTCTTCCAGAGATCCAGCCTGCCACATGCAGCTCAAATAACAAATCCAACAAACATGGCAAAACACCAGTGTTTTTTTTCCCCTTTCATTTTTGGATGCAGACACTGTGATTCAGGATTTATTCACTGCACCAGTCCTGTAGAACAGACTCAGGCTAAATAAAATGCTACTGTATGATCCAAACAACCCATTTCTGACAAAGCATGAAAGGATATTGCTTTTTTGTTCTTCCTTTGCTTCGCTGCCTCTCCCTTTTTTTTTCCTCTGTTATGCCTGGACTGCTTTCAAACAGGAACAAGACAACGTGGGGGAGTGGTGCGCAAGGATGGCACCGCACTGCAGTACATGGCGCTCATGAGACTATTCTGTGGAATGAGTTTACTCACCAATCAGAGGGGGTGACACAGTGGCCGTGTTTGTCCTGCAAGAATAGGAGAGAAAAAAAAACAAGAGGCAGCAAGCAATTACGCTGAAGCCTTTCATTCGGAAAGTAATAAAAGGAAAGGAACTGTTCATGTAATCACAAGAGCAGGAGAGCACATTTCCTTCCACCAGAGGACAACTAATCATCCCCTACTGTGCCGTCGCACACTTCCAGCATGTATCGGCTGTAGCTTGGCCTGCCTCTTTGGGCCCGTGTGGCTGTGAGACTTAATCTGATCTAACAGGGGCTCTGTCACCGAGGGGAACTAATGTGTGTGTGTGTGTGTGTGTGTGTGTGTGTGTGTGTGTGTGTGTGTGTGTGTGTGTGTGTGTGTGTGTGTGTGTGTGTGTGTGTGTGTGGAGAAAGAGTGTGTTCATGAGAAAGGAAAAAATGGAAAAGACAAAGCAGAAGGAGGATGTGTCATGGGGAGGATACTCTGATTACAGCCACACAAAAAGAAGCTTTCTGGTTCACTAGCCCCTCACTTTGCAGCATCACGCATCTCTCACTCTCTCTCTTCTCTGTCTCCCCCCTCTCTCTCTCTCTCTGCAAGGACACAATGAATAAATCAGATTCCAACTCAGTTGTTCCATTTCCCTCTCTTCTCCACTAAAGCTTCACGCCTATCTTCAAGAGCACCTGAACAGAACTGCACTTGACTTTCAAGCTCGCCTGACATTGATCAGCTTCCAAAACGTGTATTTTGGTTAAAAAAAAAAAACATTTTCAAAGGCATCGTCATGAATGGCACATTTTCTGGATTAGATTTCTACTTCCTCATTTATTTTGCACATTTCGATGTTATTGTTGATTCTGCTCATCAAAGGAAACTTCTGACACTGACCCCAAACATGTTTTAGAGCTGATATTTGGGATTAACTTGGAACTTAGAAGGCTCTCCATGGCCAACTTCCAGATACATATCTGATATGTAAATTGAGATCCTCAGGCAGAACACTATTGTCTGATCCAAATGCCATGCCAAGTTTAAGGGGGAGTGTGTTTTCTGTGAGGGCTCCAAGACTACAGGGCCTGGGGGAATCTCACCTGTAAGTTCTTCACATCAGAGGGAATTTCTAAACTTAGGGCTGTTTTCTGTGTGAGCTGTTTTAAGTTTTTAGCAGGTATTAAACTGAATAAAATGAATACTGAAGCTTCTATGTGACGTACAAAAGCAAACCAGACCATCAGTTCCATAATGACAATGTCTATTTAGCTACTCTGATGCCTTTTACTAGTGCCACCAGGTAGTGCAGCACCCACAGGAAGGGCTTTTGTCTTCTGAGATTTACAGTGAGTGATATGATCGACAGATGACAGAATGTTTATCTCATTTCATTTCTGTCTTCTAAAATTATCTGCAAGATGCTCTGAACTACAATGGAACAGTGTCCTTTCAGTCAGCCTGACACTGATTCTCTTAAGTTATGTTTCTAAGCTAATGGAAACAATGAATCAAACATACCCTTCTCAGCACACTGTGGGCCTGATTCACAAAAGGTCTGCATATACATGGCTTTTGCACAAAAGCCAAAAAAACATCAACTTATTCACACAGCATGCACAAAGAGTTAAATGCACCACAAACTTTGCTCCAGGGCTTAAAGCATCACTGTGCACAAGTGCTGTTTGCTTACATTTAAATGAGACATAACGCATTCATTTAGAGTAAAACAGTCCCCTTACTATGCAAAAAAATAACAATGCACAAACAAAGGCGCTAACAGTTACCACGCCTAGAGTGACAATTTTAGCATCTGCTGAGAGTTGGTGGTAACTGCACAGCAGTGTTTATAAGGGTTGTTGCATTCAACATTTTCAGTGATCAAGACACAATTCTATCTCTGGATAGTCTAAAAATAACATATCTGTGCATAAGGTCTCTTAATATTGCTTTGACATCAGTCATTTATAATAATCAGGGGTTAAATCCATCTGAGGCTCCATCCCTGCACATACAGGCTGTGCAATTACACATGATGAGGGCTGTCATAAATCCACATATGATGCACAATTTAGTGAAATCTCCATTTATCACTGTATCAGTCTAAAAACAAATGATAAAATCACATCTCTTGTTCATCCCTTGCCTGCACTGTTGGAATTACTAGAAACAACCCCCTGATAAAATCCACAGCACTTTTCAGTGTGAAACTATGGTCATTGTTTAATTTAGCCAACCCTAGCATTCCCTAGCAAATTAGTACATTAGCAAGAAAATAAGCTTTCTAGCCAGTGCATGCTTAGCAAACTGCTCAGTTATGTTGTGCTTATGCTAGCTCAAATTTGCCAGCATTAGCTTGCATGTACCAAATCTTAATCCAGGCCCTGAACCTACACCAGGAGATCAGGTCATCTGGGTTAGTGATTTTTTAAAGTCTCTTCTTAAAACATCCTTTTATTTGTCCTTTCCTTATTTTCCTTGACCTTTTACTTTTTTACCTTTCTAATGTTGTAATGTAAAGCCTGTGTCTCTTAGAGTCATTGAATTTTATGTATTTTAAAATGATGATTTCTTAATCATTGCTTTTCCTTGCAGTTTTATAAGTGGCTGCCTTCGTGAAGCACTTTGTAACGTGGTGTTTCAAAAAGGCTGTATGATTAAAGTTACTATTTCCTTTAAAGTTATATTTTTGGCCTGTTCGTCTTTAATGACAGGACAGCTGAAGAGAGACAGGAAATGTGGGGAGTAGAGAGCAGGGGAAGACATGCAGGTGATGGTCGACCAGCCGGGAATCGAGCCGACGACCCCTGCGTCAAGGACTGTAGCCTCTGTATGTGGGGTGCTTAGACCGCTAGGCCACCAGCGCCCCCATTTCTATTATTTTAATAAGTCCCAAGATGACAGAGATGCAGCAATATGTCACATGGAGTTCATATATGCAGCCTTTAGGGCATGACTGAAACGATAAGATATGAATAAAAAACAAATATTAGCACAGAGGCACTATTAGCATTCTGCAGTGAATAAAAGATAATGATTAAATGACCCGTGGCCCACAATTATTCTCTAACATCCTCACTATTACTTAAAAATGTGCATTTGCCACTCGTCTCCCATTTGTACAAAAGCCAACTTCTCCAGACTGTGAGTAATGCAGGTGTGACTCATGGAGCGCATGCAGATAGCAAGAGGAGATCTGATTACTGTTTGACTAAACCTGAAGGGGCAAGAGTCATGATTCCACTCTGAGCACGCAGGGATCGCAGGCTGTAGATGTGCCAGGTCTGGAATCTGCAGAGATGGCTGTCCTCGAGGGAGTTCTGTGTAACACATATTCAGGGTCCAGAGTTATGACAAACAGACAATGAATGGTGCAAAATGTAAATTGTGCACAGCAGACTGCAGCCCTACAGCAGCAAGGTTCCTTTTCAAACTAATGCTATCTCTGCTGCTACACAATGATTACAAAAAGTTAAACTTAATCAGGGTTGTGTAGGATTTCATCATGGCTTCATTCTGTCTTAGGTCCAAAGACAAACACACCAACACATCAATTTCACAAATGTAGAGCGCTGGATTAAAGACACAGTCCACTTTCAGACACTCCAGCTTTTAACATATTGTCAGTGTTTTCACTTCCTCCCATCCTGCCGGCCCCCCGGGTTGTGATTTTCTACATTTTTCTCATTTCCATCAACAAAAAAGGTGAAAGTTGTTCTCAGGGAGGCTTTACAAGCGGTGTTGGAACTCTTCCTCAAAACACAAAATATCTTGCGGCTGCATTACAGTATTAGTTGTTGAGGCTCTGTGGAGAATTAGAGCCTCTTCCTCTACAATGATTGCTTCTCTTGGTAGTCGAAAAGATGCAAGTGTAAGAAGCCAAGTGTAAAAAGCCTTTTCTGTTTAACTCACAGTAAAGCAAAACTGCAGTGAGGTCATCTAAATGTCCCACTTATTTTGTACCTTAGAATTAAAAACACTGGCAACACTGATGCATACAAAAAACAGCATATATTATAGACAGTAAACAAACTGTCATGTTCATACAGCAAAATGCAGTCTGAGTGAACAGAGGAGCATTTTCAAGTGTTAATGAGTCTCAAAATAAGCGGTAATTATTTCGTTTCCTGAGTTATTTATGAACTGCATTAAATGCAAAACAAGGGGAATAAAGTTCAGTGTTACTCTCAGATTCTGGGTTGAAATTAGTTTGTGCTGAAGCTACGCAATCACACTTTAAAGGAATAGTACAACATTTGAGGAGGAACTCTTGTTAGCTCTGGTGGGGATTTTACTCAGAAGATAAAATTCTCTGTCATAATGATTAGTTGAGCTTTACCTAGTTTACAGATCATATTTCCATTACTTGTCAGTATAAGTGACCCCTGGGCAGAAAGTGATATGTCTCATGTCTTTGCTGATCCTGTCCTGAACTTGCCAAAGTGGTATTCGATAATAAAGATAAATATGATCTTTCTTTCCTTGAAATGAGTAATGTGCAACTCACTGAGGATCTGTATTTGCAAGAAATGTTTTAAAAAGTTGCTCGTTTTGGCAGTGGGCCTCATCTGGCAGTAGTACAGCAATAGTTACAGGTATCAAATATTTGTATAAAGAAATGATCAATCTTGTCATTTTTAGTCTAGTTTGCTTTTGTCAATAATATAGAGGCATTAGTATTAATTCCAGTCCCTCAAAACTACTCGCAAGAGCATTAAAAAAGACTTCAAAAATGTAATAATTAACTTATTTATTTCCTAACAAAACCAAAGCATATAAATCACATGCTATGTCAAACACAAAGTTATAAACTCAAAGATTTATTGGTCAGGAGCAGTTCTAATTACAGTTGTCATTGTTTAAACTGAAATGTATATTCCAACCAGTCTGAAGGTGAACAAACAGCTAAATTCAGGATCACAGATTCTTTGGGTAAATCATCCATCCATCCATCCATTATCTTGACTGCTTCTCCCATTAGAGGTCACGGGGTGCTGGAGCCTATCCCAGCTGGCTTTGGGAGGAAGGCAGGGTACACCCTGGACAGGTCGCCAACCTATCACAGGGCTAAAATGGAGAGGCAGACAACCATTCATGCACACACTCACACTTACGGGCAAGTTAGAGTGACCAATTAACCTGGTGAGCATTTTTTTGGACTGTGGGAGGAAGCCGGAGTACCCGGAGAGAACCCACGCATGCACGGGGAGAACATGCAAACTCCACACAGAAAGGCACCTGCCCGGCCGGGGATTCAAACCAGGAACCTTCTAGCTGTGAGGCAACAGCGCTACCCACTGCACCAACATGCACCACCATGCAGTGGGTAAATCATCTTTAAAAAAATCTCCAGGTTTATCAAACTTAAGCAGAGCTAGCACCACCAGCCTTTCGGACATCCTTGCATGCCTCTGTAGGTTTAACTTGAATATAAATACTCAACAGGAACAATGTGTATCCAGCAAACAGTTTTGTCTCCACTTTCTAGATCAAAATACAGCTGAACCCCACACCACACTACAAGAGACCATCTGTCATTTTGGCTGCTTTACATATGGGTAGTAGAGCATTGTAGCAATATGGTAGCAGTCATTAACTGGAGCTGCAGACTCAGCTAGTGCTTGGTTGCTGTTCTACAGCGTAACACAACATATGAGCAACATTTTGGGCTTGAAATAATACAGAATATTAATAATTTCTTTTAACCGACTGATAATTCTGCTGCTGACTAGCAAGGGTGAGAATATTAAATGAGTCCACTTAATGTGCACACCCCTAATTTTAATTATTTAAGATTTAAGATTTTTTGTTCATAAAACAAGGACCACTTTTAAACACATTAGTAAGTGAGCTATGAGAAAGCTGGTAGACCGATTTCATACACACTTTCCAAGCTAGCTGTTTCCCACTATTTCAAGCATTTATGCTAGGCTTTGATAACCAGCGGTAAAGTATTGTAACCGCATATATAATGATCAGATATGAGAGTGGAATCAGTCTTATCACCTAACTCTGCCAGGGAGCAGATGCAAATGATTGGTGAACCATTTCTTCAGAGCTATACACTTCCTTAAAATTATTTACAGTGGCATAGCATACTTTAAGTGCATTCTTCTTAAAACCTGCTCCAGTGGCTCCCAGATCTTAACCAAACAGAGCACCTTTGGGATGAGATGAAACAAGATGTTCCTAACATGGATGAAAAATCTGCATTTACTGTACGACAGCCGCAAGTCAGCATGGACCAACATCCCTGCGGGGCATTTCGAGCCTCTTGCTGAATCAATGCTTTGATGAATTCAGCTGCTCTGGAATTAAAATGAAGTCAGGCAGCAATGTGCAAGCAAGCTTATGGGGTGTATGTAACTGATTTATGGACGCTTTGATTGCTCATGTATGTAGTTTTGTACTTTCACTGAACATGTGGAGGACAGAGGACACGGCTCGGAGAACTTGCAGGGTTGGATCAGAAAGAAGTGAATGAAAAAGTAGCGGGGGTTGAAGTCTTACAGAGCTTCATTAATACGGCCCATTAGAAGTGACAAGGAGCGCAGTGAGACTTCACATCTGGACGATACACTTCTTATTGCTCAGGGCAGCCAGCTTTTAAACAGTTACAGATATGGCATACAGCTGACTGTAAACTTTTCCCTTTGAACACCATCCATGTTGACCCAAATATGTTGCACCATGCAGTAAGTTTGTTTCTCACGAAGAAAACTGCTTCTGTCACTGTTTGTTTGGATTGTGCTCACTGATCTTTGGCTTTTACAGTACATGGATACTCCAAACAGCATAACTGTTTTTCTATGATGACACAATTGCTCTCAATATTAAAAGAAAAGGAGTCAGCTGGGGTCCATCCCTACAGAAACCACTGATAAGCTTTTAATCAAAGTTCAAGTTGTTGCTCAACAACAGCATTGTCTAAACATGAAGGTTCACTGTTTGTCCTACAAAAAGCATTCTTATTAAACAATTGGGAATTCAAACATCTTACATTTTTATAAGTAAACAGATCAGCCCATAGAAAGGTCACAACATAATTTGTTGACTCATCCATGAGTCATATGCAATAATATCAGAGCCTTATCTAGGTCATGTTCCCAGAAGCCTCTCCAAGTTTGGATGATTGTAGCACATAGACTTACGATCACGCTGTGATGATCTCAGCCTTGAAGGGATTGTTTGACATTTTGGGAGATATGCTTATCTAGCTCCCTTGCCGAGAGTTAAAGCCCTTTTCAGTACATAAAGTACCATTTTTAGGGGAATAATTCACAAAAGCATAGTTGAGTGTAATACACATGCAGGGCATTTTGTTGCTCTGATGAAATACTGCATTCATGTTATTCAGTCCAAGGTTGACTTGCCCCTACTTTTGTCTTTAACAAGGCAAGTTTAGCCAATCGAGACAAGTGATGTAACACATAGCAACAGCTACCACATGGCAAGGTGACTTTTATTGTTGAATACACTAATGCTCACTTAAAAAAGATGCTTGCTTGTCCAACATGGTACACAGGTGCTGGTTTGATGTAGTCTATAAAAGTACTTTTTATGAAGTAGGGGAGAACAGGGTTGGTTGTCACACTTTTTACTGCTTTGATGATTGCTCATCATCAAAACATCTTTCAACAGTCATTCCTACTTTAAATTGAAGCTTAAGGTGTTGGCTTGAAATGTGTATCCCTCTCATTTTCCAACTCATTTTAACAAAGAGGCAATTAACTATCAAAGACACTCTGACACATTGTCACAACCAACCCCATCACGGGGATGGTTGTCACACACTATGGGGTTGGTTGTCACAATGGTATTTCAATGGGACAAATCTTTTTAAAAAGGCAAGAAGGCAGAACTAAATTTGAAAGTTTAATTGCACTGACAAGTGATAGGCCTACATAACTTAGTGCATTTTAACATGAAATGAGCAAGGAACATGAACAGGGAACAAATCTTTAGGCCAGCCTATATAACAACATAAAGAACAAAACAAATAAGGCCTAACAGTAACGGCCTACTCAACTAGGCTACATGCAGTCACTGTCTGAGTTACAGTGATGGCAAATGTAGGGTCTGCGCACTCCAACTAATTTCACCATGCATGATTTTGCCAACATGGGGTTGGTTGTTACATGTGACAACCAACGCCAAAGAGAATGTGACAACCAGCCCCAACTGGAATTTTTTGCTAGCATCAAGGCTAACAACCATCTAACAAGTAGTTAGCTAGCTAATAAAAATCTGAACTAGCTAATAAAAATCTGACTATGGCTTTCCCCTCACACTTTGTAAGGCTAACACTTGTTTTGTTATAAACCCATCGTTTAAAAGCCTAGAAGAAAAATACTGAGGAGCTGAATATTTACAATTTGACATGAAAAACACAAAAAGTTCTCTCACCTCAAGTTCAGCTGTCTTACTCCAGAGAAGACTATGTAGGTGAACTCTGATCCTAATTCTGGAAATGTCCATACCCCAATTTCAGAGACAGTGCCCTGTGGTGGCGAGATATAACGAGTGTGCCAACCAACCTGTGTGACAACCAACCCCGTTCTCCCCTACTGTTTACTAAGTTCATGAATGTCCTCCTTTACTCTCTCCTCCTGTTGTTTCTATTTCTCAATTTGAGTGTCAGAGCCACAGTCAGAAGGCTGGATCCAGTATGGTAAAAGTATGAAATTTGAAAGCAGAAAAATCACATGGAGATCCAAATAATGAAAAAGTATAATGGTATTATTGAGATGTTTCCTTGTTTATAAGTCCATATATATAATTAGTCCATATATAATTTCCTGTACATTTATATAATGGGATATACAGTACATCAAAGAAACAAAAAGTTTAATATTAGTTTTTACAATATCTTGCATTCCTCTTCTATCCCCATACTGTACATCAGGGATACGCTGTCTGGTCTAGTGGCACGTCTTATTGCATCAGAACACACAGATCAGTGTAGTGCTCAAACATCTAAGAGGTATACAAACTCAACATCATTAACTTTTATAGAGTTTCTTGCAAAATCTTGCAGAGATTAAAGCAAAAACAAAAATCTTTTAACTAGGTTTCTCTCCATATAAAACCAGTTACAGGCAAGCTCTGCGTGTACACCCTTGTAATTTTAAACAGTGTTTTAAATCTATCAACTAAAACTGATACCTTGACATTTTTTGCTAGAGTACTTGAGCAGAAGATACAGTATGACCTTTCTGTTGCTGCTTTCAACATCTCAGTGGCTAAAAAGCTGACCCACATTCAAGTACACTGTATGTTGAATTTTATTGTGTCCTATGTGCATGTATACATGTAGACTAACAGCCCCTGCAGATAGGGACGCTTGTGCCTAGTAATTTAGCTAATTTTGTTAAAGATGGGCTCAAGTATGCTAAAGAAAATTTGCTGCACTTTAGTGTGCTGTCAGGAAGCCACTTTATTTAACCACTATTTATGGTATCTTCATTAGTTACCTTCATTAGTTAAATATCTCCTGCAGACTATTGGTTGTATCAATTTGAAAAAAAACAACAGTGAGAGTCAAAAGATTACTTTGGAGACAAATAACCATCCAGGTTCCATACTGGTTTTCCAATTTACCCTATGAAAACTGCAGAAAGTCCGTAACACAGTCCATCAAGTCTTGTTCTTCCTCTCTGTACTCTGCTTATAAATCAATCAATCAATCAATCAATCAATCTTTATTTGTATAGCGCCAAATCCCAACAAACGTTATCTCAAGACGCTTTTACAAACATAGGAGGTCTAGACCACTCTATGTCAAATTATATCTAATCTATCAGAATATTAAAAAAAAGAAATGTTCATCAAAGACAACAGATTGGCCATAATCCTCCTGACAGCCACCACTAAATAAATATAAGGTAAATAAAATAATAAAGGTGTCCTCTTGTGTCCACAGTAAACAGCAAGTCTTCCTCGCTCTCAGAATTACTAATTTTTTCGTCATCTTATGAAGCCTGCTGACCAGATAACATGATCAGTGGGCTATAGTCAGAGGAACACGTGTTGTACGTCTGCTTAAACAAAGTGGCTTTCTAACAGGTAAACACAGAAATTTTCCTCATATACTATACTCTATATACCATAATACATTGGTGTTTTGGGTCCAAAAACACAGGTAATATTGGTCAGTGGTTGACAGCCTAGCTTCTGTAATCTCTTCAGTTTTTCAACAAAGTAGCTGAGCTGACCTGCATCTCCTAAAAGAAATACACAAACTGTTGAAAGTACTTAATAAAATCACATTTAGCTAAAAAGAATAAAAATAAAATAAATACATATTATCTAATCTAATCCAAAATAAAATAAAGAATAATGATTTCACCAATTAACTAAAATAAAATAAAACTATCACTTTAAATCCCAAAGAGTACTAGAGCATTAAACTATTTGAGCACCAAATGAAAAGGTAGTAATTATGCAGAATGGTCCATTCAGGAACACACGTATGTTCCCATGTCTCCAGTCTCTATGCTAAAAGACATGAGTTTTGTGCATCTTCTCATCTAAAACATTTGACTTTTTCTTGGGATGCTTTACATATCATTGATTTTATTTGATTATGCCAAACTTGAAAGAAAACCATACATCATCCTGCTGCAGTTTTCACCTTTGTTATTACAATTGGAAAAACAGACAACTTCTGACTTATCTGTTATATTGGGAAATAATCGTATCATTGCTTTGCAGTATTTTTACATTATAATTAATTAAGAGAAACTACTGTATGTGTTCATGTATTTTGAAACTGTATAATTCTGCCTACTTCTTAGAATCTTAAATATTAAAGCACCTTTGTACTTTTTGAAAATGTTTCCTGCAGAAAAAAAGTGTCTGTACAGTATTTTAATGAGTTAGTAAGAACTTTATTAACATTAACATGACTGGAGATCAAATCCCATTTTCACACTCTATGACTTTGTAAATACAGAGTCCTCTCTTGGGTATAAAGTTGTGGCAGTCCATTAGAAGCTCAGTGTATCAAGAGCAAAAGGTTCTGTCAGTGGCTGACAGTGCATGAAGCCCCATCATTGTTTTATAATACTGGGCTTCCACTACAGCTTCTGCAACAAAGTCCAACTAGGCACAGGCCAAGACATTCAACGAATAACAAGGATGAGCGGAGTCGAAGTCGGGGAAGTAATTTCATTCTTTCACTGAAGCATCAAAAGAGAAAACCAAAGTGTAGCTATGGGTGTGTGAGAGGTGTAAGAAAAGATGTGTATAACTCCAGTTGTGTGATGTTTCAATTCATAATTGACAGTGGTTACAAGAAAATAGCAGGGCTTTCCAAGTTTTGACAAGCCCTTGAGCAAATAAATAAGATATACCCTGTAGAGGTGACGATGTTAAAAACAAAACCTGCTCCAGGCAAACAGACATGATGTGCTTCTGCTTATTACTGCCGGAGAAAATAACACATGTGTGTGCGGTGGATGAGCGACATCATCCGTGTCTTTGAACAGGAAGTGATGTCCCTGTCACCGTCTCTCCTCCAGAACCTAATTACAGCTTTGAAGGCAGAGCAGTTCTGCCTTGTCGTCCAGGTATGTAGTGTAAGTGTACCTCCAAACACCTCTGAGCTGCATCAAACGTTCAATCAAAACTTCACCTGAAATTGCATTTCTACACTCCCTTTTAATGACACACACCAGGTTACGGTGAGTGAGACGGGAAGAGCAAATGCCACCTGTGCTGCGTGTTTTGCATACACAGCAGATGCCAATGAATCTCATTACAAGCACACACGATACATCTATAGCAAAGAATCTCTTTATGAGTGATTAAAGTATAATTTAAAACCATTATTCAAATACACTGTCACTGTGAGGGTGCAAGTAGTCTATAATGAGCTATCTATTTAATCCTTGGAATGGATGTTGACGTTGCTTGGTGTTAAAATGCTTTTGAATTTGAAAAGAAAATTAACAAAGAGCTGTTTAATTCTTATATTTTTAGCATGAGAGCTGTGTTGTTTGTGGCAGTAAGCAACATGAACAGTCCAATGGCCTCCACCTTTGCCTCTTACCATATGACCCAACACACATGCATGCACTTTTTGCTATAGGCCTAAAGCTTGACAGTCAAGGTTGCAAACCGCCGCACAAGACACATTTACATGGACAGTATTTCTTCATCTTGATAGAAATAATTTTGAGTGAAGATACAGGTTCAAGTGTTTCCATGGCATGGATTGAAATGGGTCAGGTGTTTACATGCACCCACAAATTTAATCAGAACAGCTGTGTGAAATACACAAAGGGGATGTTAATGTTTCCTCTTGCACATTTTCCTCAAGGCCTTTCCCCGTTAGATATCCCCACCTACCCCCCAGACCCCCTGTCCGACCCCGTGAAGCGACCTTGGGTTTCTTGAGAGGCGCTATATAAATATCAGTTATTATTATTAAAGGTTTTATCCACTTTAAGTACCCCATCTGCAGCGTTTTCCATCAAATTCTAATTTGTTCAATGCTCCGGACTACACAGTCTTTGTGCAATTTGTAGTGGACTTTTTTGAATGACTCCATATTGTATATCTTCCTGCCGTCTCAGCATTGTATTATGTAAAAGTCTGACATGCAGTTTGACTTAGAAGCCGCAATCTTCTGTAAGTGGAGAAGAACCGCAGGTCAAGACATGTGTATGTCTTGACGTTGGGTATGCGCATAAAAAACACTGTTTACATGGGACAATTTTAAACTGTTCAAAAGGTTCTTTACTCTGCTAATCTGGTAAAGAAAACTCTGAAAGCCCACATTTGCCAACAAAGCTATCAATCATGACGACATCCCTTCTTTTGGCATCATATAACCAATTAAAAGTAAACTTCTCTAAAAAATGAGTGCTTGCACAAAAATGTGCATGAAAAGGACCAGATGTCATAACAAAAAGCATGTCTGATAAAAATGGATTTTCACTGACATTTTAGTTTTCATGTTTCACCTATGCTCCATCTGTTTCAATGGAGAAGGCGGGTTTTAAGACATATACTGCGGCTAGTCACCAGGAGTGGCTCTACATGTTTTGGCTTCACTGTCTGAGAGGGGTTGTGCAATTCAACTCCTTCTCCTGTCTCTTAGTACCGCTGAGCAAAGACAGGGAGTGAGAGAGTGAGTTAGAGAAGAGAGAGAGTGAGATGCTGTTTACTTTAATAAGCAGACTTAATTGCTGAGAATGTATGTTCAAAGACAAGTATCATTATAAACAATCTCTCTGTGTGTGCAGACATAACTCATGTAATGTCAGATGATACTAGCTTGTGCTGAGGCATGTTGCTTGAATAGTTTCTTGCAAGTTAATCCCGATCCTGGAAAAGATCAGACATTAGACATCATTACAATTGAGTGACATGTGATGATCAAAGCTTGTCAAACCAAATTCTTATACAATAATGTTGCCTACTGTAGCTTTAAGTCTTAGCATTAATGTTGATGTTGCCTTTGCTTATTAATAGAAACTAATAGGGAGCTGTATAGTTCTCATGTCGTTAGTTGGAGAGCTGTGTTAAGTGGCTCTTAACCCTGAATACAAGCGCCTCCGTTTCCTTATTCAAAATAGCTGTAAGGCCAGAGTCTCTGCGTTTGCCAGGAAATGTTCATTGGGATTTGATCTTTTCTCAGCCTCACAATTGATTCAGTGTGCATCGTTAATGTTGCTGACACAAGTGGATATTCTTTAAAATATTTACATCCAAATGTTAACGTATTCCTATGTTGCACTGAAGATCACTTGGAACCAACAACAAAATGTTAAATACAGCTGTGGTGTGGTCGCAGACATACATTGCATCCATCGCCGCAGGCAATAATACTTCACATCATCTCCAAGGTGAAATCCCTGCCAACATCACGGGAAACCCTGTTAGGGAGCCTGGAGGGGGCGGGTTGGAGGTATGTGATAGAAACACTGCCTCAGCTACATTCAGAGGAATTGCTGTTTCAAGTGGAGTCATCAGCATATTTTCAAAATTCACTGTCATTTCCTTCATTGACCGTAACAGCAAAAACACTTCAGCGCTCCGCCGCTTGACGGGCGCTATTCAACAGGGACCGGCTGAATAGAAGCAGCGAGCGTGCAAGAAGGCCTCGTCCAATCACAGAGCGGACAGGCGTACCAGGCTGAGGAAGAAAGAGAGGGAAACGGAGCAGCGGGGGAGATATTCTTGTTGAGAAATTGCATTACAGGAATGTGTGATTTAACAATAGGAATGGGTCTGGCCAATATATTCACTCTAAATGTCAGGGAGGCATTCTTGGTTGCCTCATGCAAAGTTGAGAGAGCAAAGAGTTTGGATGAAATGAGGATTTAGCTGCTACAAAGGGTAAATGTCTGCATATTAAAAATGCATAGGACCATTACAGGGGCCCAAACATACTGTGGATGACATACTGAGTTCCCCTTTTCCTAAAACTAAACATTTTCCACACTCAAAAGATAATGAAGAGGAAGAAAAGTTCAAAGAAAAAATCCTTTAAGAGAAATGTTTTACAGCGTCAAATTTATGGGATTTTTTCAATTGTCTGCACATAACACCCATGTCTTATGAGCAAGGCTATATTTGAGCCATCTCCCCCAGCAATAGCTCAATTTAATAGAACAGTAACGGGATACTAGCCTAGAACACTGTTCAATTTGATTACGCAGTTCATGGGGACTGCGGACTTTGATAAAGGATTGATTTATTTTGCAGGGAGCTTGAAATAATAATCCTCAGCTAAACCTTCATGGCCTCCAGGCTCAAACTTTTAATAACGTTATGAGAGGGATGAGAACAGTGCATCACTCCAGGCCTGGTGCGGCTCTGCTCAGCCGTCCTGCACAATAGGCTCCTCCTGCTGTTGTTGGTCCTGCTGCATGATGGGTCGTTTGTTTTTGTTTGTTGGTAGGCTTCGAAAGCCATCCAGGAATATGCCCTTGGGTTTATCTTAAAAGTCATATGTGCACTTATATAACTTGTGCCATGAATCACTGTGGTGTTTACAAAGACTGTAGCACTATGTTAAGGCTGCAGAGTCTTTCTAATAGTGCTGGGGCTTGTTATTAAAAACCAGAAGACAACATAAGGTTAGAGGCTTCACAGGATGCAACCAAATGCAAAAAAAGGAGGCTGAGATGAGGGTGGATGAGGGAGAATGTGATATAAACAGGCTGGAACTGCCTTGAACTGCCACTGGGGGCTCATAAAAACTGAATGCAGACCCTGCTTTGTGTGAATTATTTAAATCTGGAGGGCAAAGAGCATACAGATGCTGCATTCTAAATAATGATAAGTGGGCAAAAGCTTCACTGCTGACATGACAAGAAAGTCTTAATTACAGAATCATAAGATCAGACACCAGTCAAGGTCTTATGATTTGCTGTTTAAAAGATGTAGGAAATGTTTAAACTGGCCTTATCCGTTATTAGGTAGTGAAATTGCTGTCGAGACAGCATCCAGTGTTATGACTTCATTTCATGTATAATCAAAGGACAATTGTGATTTAGAGGAATATTTCAACACTTTGGGATAACCATTGCTTTAGCCCTTTTACACTGCATGTTGAAGACGAGACTACTATTAGTTATGCCCTTGTCAATACAACATATTATCACAATATTTCAGATGGAGCTATTGTATCAGCTCACGGCCACAAGCATCAACGTTTTCATCGTATTACCTTCAGATGCAAAAGGAAGTCTTTGGTATTGCTGTTGAGTTTGTTTACCTGCCAGTGTCATGAAGAAGTTGATAACTGCATCGAGGCAACCAGAGAAAGACATAAGAAAGGCGCCAGCCACGTATCAATCAAATGTGTGGTCCTATTTGGATTTTTTTTAACAAGGAGTTGCCACATGAAAATTTGATCTACAAGGAATACTGTGTACATGAAGGCTAACCTCACTCTACTTCACAAAGAGATAGCATTAGCTAACACAAAGCTAATGCTAAATTAGCTACACTAAAAAGTCAGTTAACCCTGGACGCACTGAGCCTATCAAAGCTGAGCCCTAATTCAAAGCAGGCAAAAAAAGAGCACAATTCATCACTTGCTTCATGTGCAAAGACTTGTGGCAATACAACATCATGGAAAATGACGGCTTTTGTTATCTGCTAAAAACAGTGGAACCTAGGTTAGTGACTCGTCATAATTTTATTTCACCAACACAGACTTCCTAAAGCTCTTTCGAGAAGTGAAACTTTGAATTGTTGAATGTTTGAGAACAGCACAAACAAGTTTGCTTCGAAACTTCCGGTACTCAAAGATACACAAAACTTTCTAACTATTATATTTATGTAGATATATAATTTATGTACTTAGATATTAATTCTAAAAATCTAGAAATATTAGAGCTGAGCTTTTATCCATTTTAAAAACATTATCAGAAGAGTTTTTTGTGCTATGCTTGTGTGTGCCGTCCCTGGCTGCACATCCTCTGGTGAAGATGACAGCTGGTCATTCTTGTATTTTCAAATGTGATGCATTTGGAGAAACACTGGGCAGCCTTTTTGTTGATCCATGGAGGAGTCATGCTAAAGCTTAGTCCTGCATATGCTCCATTCATTTCCCCCAGGACCGGTTCACCATCTTTGCCCGGGATGCTCAGGGCTTAGCCAAAAGGCTTCGTCTGGCACCCCGAGCTGTGCCCTGCCTTCCTACAATTCAGCCTCCGCCTCTCCAGGCATCACACATTCCTGATGCCTCTAACATGGAGACTACGTAGTCATAAAAGTAATGAATGATATAATTATTTTTAAACTCAGCACTCAAAGTCCATTCGAAATGAACAATTATCAGATGCTGGAGTTTCTACGTCGTCTGGTTTGGAATCAGATGGCTCCAAAAGTTATACTACACTCTCAGCATTGTGCCATGTTGTATTGTGACTGTTACCATGGTATAGTTTGATTAACATATGTCAGTCACCATGTTGGTCACCACACCCAAATAGTCAAAGGAAATAAGCAGTTTTTGAACATGGTTTTCTAATAGTTAGGGCCATTTATTTTCACTCAAATATTTGCTGATGCAATGTGTAGAAGTCAATGGCAGTGGATTCATATGTGACTGTATTAGCAGATTATGTGACAGATGACTGACAGCTGCTGTCTCACATTCTCCAGGCTTGAGCAGTTCACTGGGGCAAACTTTCCATGCAATATAGTACACATAAATAGCTAGTTGTTGTGATATAATGCAATATATGGTGTATACATAATATCATGATAATACCACATTGTGGAGCCACTGGTGTTTTCCACCACTATCAATTCTAAACCAACAACCAGCCGCTGATTATCTTAACACAAAGATGTAAGGAATCCCTGTATAGGTTGACTTTATATCAATCATGTTACCAACTAGAGTCATGTCTTTGGCTCTCAATTGAATATTAGTTAAAGATTAAGAGAGATATAATGTATAGTGAAGTCTGTTTATGCAAAGTAGAATCCCCACAGGGGGATCACGACCCCTCCAAGAGAATAAAACTAAGAGGGAGAGAGGTGTCTGCTGTTATGTCTTGAGCCATATCTAATGAGATTTACTGCAAACATGATCACAGCACGATCACATCTGCATCATTTAACCAACTCATTGTCATCCCGCCATAGGAGAGCTAAAACTAAGTGTCAACGGACAGAACCTAACTGTACTTGTTACCTGGTTCTCTTACTGATCTTCTGGCTGTGTAAGATACTTGATTCTGATTGATCAAAAGCCCTTGACAACTCCTTGAAAACGGTTATTAATTTTCACTAACATGAGCAATGGCCGAGGAAAACTGATCACATGTGATGTCAAATCAATCTGCAGTACAGAGTTCCGGCACATCCTGCTCCACCACACCACAGACTGCAAGGTGTGGTAAGACTGTTAGTTTCCGTTCACATCAAAACAATGTGGCTAAAATGATAGTTTCAGTTAGCATGCCCTTCAAGGTGGACAAGACCCCTCCGCTTTGTGTCTGGGTCTTGTATCACCCTGCTGGGATTCTATTTCGCATAACTATCTGCTAACCAGACATTATCCCTTACTTAACTCCTTTCAGGGGATCAAGTTGATGTGACGAGTGTAGTCAGGCTGTTCCTAGCATCGCTCTTGTTATTAAGAATTTATCATCTATGGTACAGGGATTTGGAGTTTAGAAATAAGTATTTAACACAGCCTGGTAATTAGTAAGAAACACAGGTGATAACTTTCTTTAGAGCTTTGCTTTCCCCCTAGATACATTTCAGGCTCTTGAGTAGCTTAATGCTTCACTATGTTTGCCAGCTAGCTGCTAGCTCTGTCTGTCTGCCATCAGATTCTAAGCAGGAAGAGCTTATTTTTCAAAAACAGATAGATGTTATTACAGAAAGACACTAGCAGAGCATTACATTGAAACAAAGCAGCCAAAAAGCCTAATAATGAGCTATAAATCTACATTAAAAACAGGGTAACATCAAATTTGTGGGTTAATTACTTAACAATAAAAGCGTTGGAATACCTGCAGTGATTTCATATTGACGTGATTTTATAAATATTGAAGGAATACATTTTGATGGGTTAAGTTTTTTTTAAGGTATCTGGGCCTGAAGAAAGAAGGTTTAGAACTTTTTTTTTCATATTTGCTAACAACAAGTTGTATGGCAGTTTAAGAATTAATTTGGGTATTTACGTTAAGCCAATGAATGTGAGGTGAGTGCAATCATTTACTCTTTTTTTCCCCCCTATGTATTTTCACTCAGACATAGACGTTAACATTAGCAATATAGCACAATGTCCATTTTTGGGCAATTCGCATTCAGATTTTAGAGATACTTTTCTAAAACATCTGCTTCTCATGAACGCCACCCTAATATTAGAGGTGAAAAGTAAACCAAAAACAATGAAGTGAAAGATGCTAATGCACAGTCCAGAGCTGCAGGGAGCTGCATAATTAGGCCATCTATTTCTCATTACACATAATTTGATCCATTGTTAATATCAAATAGCCAGAGTTGCATAAGGGAAATGAACTCGCATATGATGACAACAAGAAAGACTGTCAAAGGAAATATCTTCATCACTTTCTCAACACAAAAGGTGTTGGTGTGCAGTTTCAATCTGACCAGCGCTGAGCCATGAGACACTGTACATCCATACCACCTCCCACACCTCCTCATATCATTATGTTGGGATGAGATAGGTTTCTGGACTTACCCGCTATCATCCCAGCAAGATGTTATTATATCACAGGCCGGCGCCCGTCTCCCACAGCCACAAAAGCTCATTACGATTGATAACTGATAGCATCGCTTAATCATGACTGGACAAAGGCCATGGCCATCCAAACAAGTCCCCCGATTGAATTAATGGTATTCATTAAGCCCCAATTTGAGCCTTTACAGATGCCGCGACCTTATCCTGCCACTTCATCTTCTTTGGGATTGACTGAGGTGAAATAAAAGCTCAGAGAGGGAAAAGAGGAGGGAGAAAAGAAAGAAAGGAAGAAGGAGAGATTGAGATTAGGGGGAGATTAGAGAATGAGCCCCGAGAGGAAGGAATGTAAAGTATGATAGGTGTTCATTTCACTGCAGGTAGATTGACACATTCCCACTCAGGGAATAGCGCCAGCATAGATTGTCCCCGAGCAGATTACCATCAGCTTTTTTGCTGTGACTTGAGCACGCCTGGACTAACAGCCCTCCAATGCCACATTTCATCAAAAGTCCCTTGAAACATATGTGAACAACATTACAGAGAGCGGGGAAATCACCTCCTCCTCATTAATAGGACTAACCTGAGGCGTAATATCCGCTTGGGGACCCCAGACCTTGAGTTAGAGGACATCATTCAGCTGCTGCTTTAAAATCTGCACTAGCATGAACGTGCCTGCCTGTGCAATATGAATCATTTACAGCCGCGCTCTAACAGCTTGCCAGCACGCTGCTGTGCTCTCGGACTCCCTGAAGCAACTCTGAACCAGTAACTCAGGAATACACAATGAGTTTGACCCCAGAGGTCCACGCAGAGAAGTGATGTTATGTAGTTAAGGCAGTATTGTACACTGTTCACTCCTTTGGGATGGCTCAGTGTTAGGTCATGCTGACTGCACTCTCCCTCTCCTGATGGGGATTTGGACCTTAGGCTCAGCTGGATAGGACTGGCATGCAGAAAACTCTGTGGTTGTCATGTCATATATGTGCTGGAAGATCCAAGGAGAGCTCATTTTGAAAAGAAAGACAAATGTTACTATAAACAGAAATAGATACAATTTGACAAGCATTTGTCAAAATAAAAAAATGTCTTCCAGCTAGGGGTGGGCGGTACTCCGGTTTCAATACTGTCACGTGTCAAGTTCTGCACCACATGAATTTGGCAATACCATCATTACCAGAATAGCTCATTATAGTTTTTTTTACAAACACTGAAAACACTTGAATCACAAAAAAATAAAACAGTGAATGTGAAAATATTATCCTCAGATATTCTCTATTGCTAGGACCCAGGTTGCTCACAAGTACCATTCACTCACAGCTCATGAACAGGGCAGACTGCTCCTCTAAAAACTACATTAGAGGCCAACGACTGTATTCAAAGCTTCCCAGTACAAAGAGCTGCTCCTACAAAATTCTCAAGAAGTTCTTCAAATCATGACGTTTTCAAAGAATTTCCACTGAGTCAAGACTAGTTCCTGGTAAAGTGAAAAGTTACGCACAAAGCATCTTAGAGGTGAAAAACTGGCAGAAGTAGTAAAAAAGAGTTTGAGATGCTTGAGAGTTTCTCAAGCAGAGGAGAAAAAGAAGAGGAAAACAGTGAGATAGGAGAAATGCTCTCCTATGGCGGGATGACAATGAGTTGGTTAAATGATGCAGATGTGATCGTGCTGTGATCATGTTTGCAGTAGATCTCATTAGATATGGCTCACGACATAACAGCAGACATCTCTCTCCCTCTCTGATAATCCATAGATGGGTGCAAAGCGAGTACAGATGGCACACTAGTTTATTGATCTGGGATGGTATATACTGATGTAAGGGTAAAAATAGGAAAAATGCATAAGCAGTCTGCAGATATACCTAGGTTGCCCACCCAGGAATAGTCTCTATGTGGGAAACACTACAATAAGTATCCGCAGGGAAAAAGGCTCCTGCTGCAGTGGGGTTGTGTTTTCAAACATGTCTTAGGCTATACTTAAACAGTGTTCAACTGTGTTAGCTATCTCACTGTCCCTCTTTGCAAATTGTCACCTTTTTTCTTCTCATTTTTGAATTAACCAAAAACATCTTTTCAAAGAATGTGTCATATCCAGCAACAAGGTCTGTGTTGGTATGGAATGAGGTGGTTATAACTAACAGATTAATTCACATATGGTCAAAATGTTAGAAAAATATTGTTTCATTGTATATGTTTCAAAATATTAAAAGAATATCTTTAGCTAAAAAAGTTTGGTTGCAAATAGGGTTGCAAAGGGGTGGAACATTTCCGATAAATTTCCAGAAGTTTCTGGTAAATTTCCATGGGAAGTTAAGCTGGGGAATTTTGGAAATATTCCAAATTAGAAACTTTCCATGGGAATTCACTGGGAATTGAGGGTAATTTAATAGAAAGGTATCATATCCAATCATAAATATTTGTTTTGTTATAAGCAGACATCCGTCCAAAATAATACAATTAAAACAGGTTTATATGTAAGTAGAACTTTATCAAGTGTTAAATATTTTACTGAACGATCAATTCTTTGATGGAAGAGCAAAAACATGAATGTTGAGTTAAATATTACTCATCCTCCCCGACCCAACCCATTCAAAAATTAACAAAAATGCAATCCGAGCAAAGTCCCATACAAAATGTTAAATGAAAAGAGACCCTCTCCCTCCAAAAAAGTCCTATTCAACATGCAAATAAAAAAGCATCTTCCCTCAAGCTTCTCAAGCCTAGCCTCTGCAGGATTCTAGAAATCATCTATGTATGTGATGGAGGAACGCACAGTGCATGTAGGGGGCGTGGTCTCAAGGAGTGTGCTATGTGCATGTGATTGAGGAATAGCATAAATATTCAACTGTACTTGCATGAAATCTGGTTGTTTAAGTCAGGATTATGCTAAAATATATTTTCCCCAATTATATTTAAGTTCCCTATCAAGAGCCAACCCACAATTTAGTAAATTCCTTGTTTATTCCCATTTATTCCCATAAATTCCCATTAATATGTTGGAAAGTTTCCAACTTTGAAAATTCCCGGAATTTTGCAAACCTAATCAGAAAACAACTATTACATTTACATGAAATAAAATACTCAAATAGTGTCTCTGTAGCTTCATAAAAAACAATATCAACAATAAATCAAACAAACCCTACTAGAGCTCTCTGTGTCTAAAAAGTAGCTAACAGCTCTATCACAAGATCAGTGTAACAATCAAGCTAGTGTTACCATTTGTAAGCAAATTAGCTAACAAATGTTAAACCCCACCCTCATTGTATCATTAATGAGAGCATGTTAGCTTTAGCAGGAAAAAAGTTTAAGCTGACAATGGCATTCTCTCACACTCAGTTTCAAAAACAATACTCACTGCAAGGCACAAACACACTGAAACATTCAATGAGTGAGTTGCCTTTCTGTATTTTTGACCAGATATAACAAATGTTTAAAAAAAAGTCTGTGGCCAGTTGTGTACAGTGTTATGTGTCAGACTGTTGCCTCCCTATTCACTGAACACCAGCCCTAATGTGTGAACAGGAGAAACACAGAGTGAGCTGCAACGTTAATCAATGCACTGACGCAGCTTCTTCGGCGAAGTGTCCTGTGCACAACTGTGCACACATTTGGTGTGTGCTGTCTGCATCAATCAACACATTAGTTTATTTCACAAAATGTTTCTCTCTGTTGAGATATGTTTCTGTACATTGACAACAGAGCAAAAAGAGCTAGGATCTGGTATTGAGTAGAGGACCTCTACATTTTGTAATGTCCCTAGAAGACTGTTCATGCAAAAAGAAAATCCCTGTGGTATAAATTTTATGCCATACAGCCCAACCCTAATTGAAGCTGAAACATTTTTATTAAAGGGTATTTAGAAATAGCATTGAAAAGCCATTTCATTTCTTAGTTAACATTTTTTAAACCTCTTTCAACAACTCTTTTTCTGCATCCAGGACAGACACTGGTGACCCAGAAAGGGCAACATGGTGGTTCATACAGTCCGTCCTTGAGAGGGATTTGTTTCTAATTTGGCTAAGCAACTTTTAATGGCATCTCAGAGACACAACAGACAGCTGAATGAAAAAGTAGAGAAAAGGAGAGGAATAATGCACTGCTTTGTTGAAATCATAAAACGTTGAATGTAGCATTAAAGCTTGAGTGGCTATGTGCAGAATAACCAAAGAAAAATTTGTAAACTAGAGAGGGCAGACAGACCGTATGTGGTACTCAATACCCTCCTATGACACATTCTGTTGACCTTAATGAAGGTTGTCCAGCAATGTTTTTCCCCATATGTCAAATGTTTAATGTGTCCATGGGTCAATATGTAAAGTAAGCAGTGTAGAGGAGGAATGGAGAGAGGAAGCATAATGAACAGTAACACGAGATTCACTGAACTTTCCATAACTGTAAGTGTGTGCTGCCCACCAAAACATGAATTTGTCACACTGTAGACAGTGGGACATCAATACCACAACTCAGAGAGCTGATCATTTTGCATAGACTCTTACTCCATATGCACAAGTTGTTAGTGCCTGTCACTTGGGTTATATTGGCATCACTTTTTTAGGAAATGGGCACACTGTATCCATCTTTATATTCTTTCAATGGTTTACACAGACATGATGTACATGTCAAACTGCTATCACATTGACGTAATGTGTTGCTTGTCTGAAAGGGGCTGTTAAAAAAAATGTCTGTATTGAGCCTAAGTGTTGAGAGGTTCTATCTTTCCATTTTTTGAATCTTTGGCCTTCTAAAAAGAAGTCCCTCCTTCACTAAAAATGTGGCTATTCAATTTAAGATATTTATAGAGGTTGTGAACATAGAGAAGGTTTTAAGATCTGGCAGCAATGACAAGGACTTAAAACATTGATAGCTCTCTATAATACAGATAACAGTAAAACAAGAATGTGAGGCAGTCGGGTCAGGAATGATTTATGATCATCTGCATTAACAATCCAGCAGTTCTCCAAGTGGAGGTATCGACCAGGACCTCCTGAAATTAGTGTCAAGTGGCACCGAACTCTACGGTGGCTGACAAGAGCAGAGCATCTGCAACGGCCTGAACAATAGTCATTAGGAGAAATATACTGCAAATACTCAAATGAAGCAAATTGAAAAAGTTATGTAATATCTCCCCCCAAAAAAACTGCAAATGAAAGAAACATGTGGAAAAAGCAGAAACAACTGTTTTACCAAACACACAAAAGCACAAAAACAAGTGCAAAAGTATGAAACCTACAAATCAAGACCTTTAAGGGCAGTGCTCCAGGCCTGTAGGGCCACTAAGTGAAACAAATGTATTATTGATGGGACAGCAAAGAAAAACTCACTGAATGTATCTGTCATTTGATTTATCTGATATTTAATAACTGCAAACAGCGAAGTTAACCCACACAATATCAAGTGAGGTATAGTTTTAGATTAATAGAAAACTTTGCTGAAGTAACTGCTAAAAATTGTAGCTTTGGTCAGCCACAGATTTCAGTATACTGTGCAGATAGCAGTGCTATTAGCTACTGGGGTGTGTTGATGCTTCTTTAATAACCACAGGAACTTCTGGCCACCAGAAAAAAATATGTCATCAGGCCCAGGGCATGAGGTACTGGCTGGGAAAGGTGTAGTAATGCTGAAGTAACTTTAGTATCTTTAAGTTAGTTCAAGTTAGTTGGGATTAATGTTAACCCTCCTGTTATGTTTGTTTCTTAGGGACAGCATAATGTTCGTGGGTCAACTTCACCCGGGGCATGTTTAATTATCCAGAAGTGTCAGAACTAAAAAAAATCCCAATAATTTTTTATCTCATTATTAACTCCACTTCTAACAAATTAAATCAATATTTAGTTCAATGGTGTTCTTTAATCCTCACAGATCATGGTTCAATGAGGATAACTCACTCGTTATTATGAAAATTCATGTTAAAGCTTTTTTTTAATGTACATTTGAAAGACCTAAACATAAATACAATAGTTTTAAATGACATAGATTTTTGTCTTTTCATTTTTATTTTTATTTTTTACTTTTTATGAAGTGATGTTGATAAATTAACAGGAGACACCTCTTCCGTCACATGCTGCCCAGATTTTGATGCAGTATTTAGCTGGCCTGGAAGGTACATATTGCCTAAAATGGAAGGAACCTCTGAATGCCTCTCGCCTTTCATCCACTGTGACATTAGGGCCTGGGTTATAGAGTAGTGGAAGTTGCTATACCCACTTGTCCCTCGCTGTTCTTATGGCTGACAGCTTGTCTCTATTCGATCTCAGCTCCTGCAGTCACATGCTGAAGTGTCCTTGGGCAAGACAGTGAACCCCAAACTGCTCCCTCAGTTGTTCAGTGGTGTATGAATGTCTAGAATAAGATTAGCTAATACTGATGGTCCCTTACTATAGCAGCCTCTACCATCATTGGGTGAGCGAGTAATGTAAAAGAGCTTTGAGTGGTCAGAAGACTGGAAAAGAGAGTCCATTTACCATTTACTATTTATCATGACCTGCTCAAAAGCTGACTTGATGTCTGTTACACGAGTCACTGCTATCCTAGTGGCTCTGTCTTTATAATATTTTCTGCAGACAGTTTTGCCTGACGTATATTTGGGATGAAGATCGCTGTATTTCCCCTTTTTGATGTGGATGTCTGCTTGGAAGAATATGAATATCTGTTTCCTCGTTTGGTTCATAATCATAATCATCAGACTCAGAATTGACCACAAGATGGTCTTCATCTTCAGACTCACCCTCCTCTCTTTCACTGTCATGATCAAAGAGGAGTGCCAGGGTTATCACCTGTTTACTTCTGCTGCTCATTTTGTAAAGCTCTGACAGAGTGTATCATGCGTAGATGCAGAGCATAATGTTGGTAGGACTACCTTGCAGAGAATCTGTATATGTTTTCCTCCCCCCTGATGTGGTGATGGGAAGTTCGGCTCTTTTCAGAGAGCCGGCTCTTTTGACTCGGCTCCGGAAGAAGAGCCGGCTCTTTCGACTCCCGAACTATTTTAATCAAACTTTTTCATTGTACAAATTAACAAAAAACTGCAAACATATCCACAGAACAGAACCAGAACCAACTGAAGCAAACAGAACCAGAACCAAACTCAAGCAAACAGAAACAGAACCAACTCAAGCAAACAGAACCACAACCAAACTCAAGCAAACAGAAGCACAACCAACTCAAGCAAACAGAACCAGAACCAACTCAAGCAAACAGAACCAGAACCACACTCAAGCAAACAGAACCAGAACCAAATTCAAGCAAACATAACCAGAACCAAGTCAAGCAAACATAACCAGAACCAACTCAAGCAAACAGAACCACAACCAAACTCAAGCAAACAGAACCAGAACCAAGTCAAGCAAACAGAACCAGAACAAAACTCAAGCAAACAGAACCACAACCAAACTCAAGCAAACAGAACCAGAACCAAACTGGAGCAAACATTATTAATGTCCTCAGTGCAGGTTGGCATTGAGAAAAATCAGATGCCTCAGCTTGAATGGGCTGATCCGATTACTTCTCTCAGTATTTGCCCTGTCTTCGAGAAGACTCTCGGAAGGAACAGATCTAGCCATGATACACAACCTCCCCTCCATCACCGACATCAAATTATGCTACTCTTCAATTCAGTCCAGTACAGTATCTGGTCTTCTTCTCTGTCCAGTCAACAATAAAGCTGTTTCACTCAGCGCCCCCTACAGGCCTGGAGCACTTCCAGGATGAAGTCTTGATTTGCAGTGTTTAGACTTTGCTGTTTGTTTCTGCTTTTGTGTTTTTTTGACTCTGTAACATTTGTGTGTTTGCAATGCACTTGCTGGTAATGCAGCTGTTTTTGCTTTTTTGCAGCAAGTTCCTTTCAAGTGTTTTTGGACACTTGCATGTGTTTTTAAATTTGCATCACTCACACATTTGCAGCATGTTCCTGATAATACAGATTTTTTTGGGCCACTGCAGATCCTCTGCCCTTGTTGGCATCTGTACTGAACTCCTAAGAAAACTATCCACAAACACATACAAACAAAGTTGCTACCATCACATGCCACTGCAGAGATACACGTGTGTCACAAGTGATGTTAAATTGAAGACATCTGCACTGTTTCACATTGCCCTCATGCTGTGTGTGTTTACGCTGGATAAACTAATGAAATGTGTGAGAAGCACAAACTCTCGCTGCTGTATGGCGCCCTCTGTTACACAGTGTCACCCTGCTGCTGGCTTTGTTTAAACAGAGATTCTTTGAAGTGAATGCATTTCATTTTTATTATGCACTTGATGTGCAGTGTTTCACATATGAGAACAGGCAGGGAGCATGTGTGTGACAAACATGCACAAGTCCATTGAATTTCTAAAAGATTGCCAAGTGTGAGTGTGTATGTGTGTGCCTGTGTGTGTGTGTGTGGGTAAACATACGATCCAGGCTGACAGCCCAATTCAGGATTTTAGATTTGGGGACAAATTGCCCAACTGTTGTTCACTGTATTCATTCATCAATGTCAGCAGTCAAGTCTGTCCACATATAACACCCCCTCTTGTGAAACATACAGTGTAGTTGACTAATGCATGTGTGGTAAACAGGCCATTTCTTTCATTTAATCACAGCTCAGGCTGTAATTACACAGAGGGATGGCTATCAGAGTAGCACTCATTGTATAAAGCATTAGTGGGTCATCTGCAACGAGACAGAAAAGGAAAGGGAGGGTGGGAGAAAGTATAAACTGTGTAAGCTTTCAGGGTATCAGATCTGCAGCAGCAGCGGGGAGTACACAGTGGAAAATGAAACAGTGTGTGAGCCCTGTGGAAGAGCGGCTAAATGTGTTTGTAATTATCCACTGACTTGTCAAAAGGCTGTCACTAATAAACAAACATGCTTGGAAAAATTGCAGTCACCTGTGAGTGCTATTTTCGAGCACTTTATGGCTCCTGTCTCCTGTCTTTTTTCATGCACATGAAAGTTAATGAGCGAACCCGCTGTTTTCCAAAGAAGCTCTGATGTTCACGGGTCAAGCTGCTTTATTTTTGCCCTCTCTGCTTCCCCTCTCTAATTTCTTGCCTTCCTCCACTGTGACTGGGTAAGACAGCCGCGAATCATCTGTGAGCCTATTAATTAGTCCAATCGCTGGCAAACAGGCCCTGCGTTATCACTGCAGCACGACAGTCTTTCAGAGCTGAAATTAAACCGTGCACACTATTGTTCCAGTGCCAAGGGGAGTAGAGATTTAGCGCCACTGGCACCGGGCACGGATAAATCACCACAGCTAAGCAGCCTGTAGCAGTGCCACGGTAAGGAAAAAAAAGGAGAGGGCAAATAAAATGTGCAGCGCTTTATGACAAAAAGACCATTATGTGTGATGACAAACTAGTGATGAGCACTTTGGTTCAAAGAGGAAACAGCTCTGCAGCTTCAAAAAGGGTGAATGTCTGTCAGAATAAAAAAGGAAAGACAAAAGAAAAAAAGTAAAGCTGAAGAGTGTTAGTATCTGAGCAGAAGAGAGATGCCAAAAAATCATTGGAAAACCAAGGACTTCTTTTATTGAAGGAGAAAGATGAATGGCATAAGATGTGAGTATTAAATGACAGAGAGACTGAAGGACATGGAACAGGAAGAGGCAGTGATTGGAAGTCTCTGGGAGTGTGTACGTGCAGAGCTCTGTGCGGACTTGACTGTTTCTGGCTCAGATTCGAGGTTGTGGGAGTATCATGAAACTGTGTTTCCCAGCTTAGGCCCTGTTTACGCCCCTTAAAATGCAGATGTTGGTAATAAATCCTGCGTTTGCTCATTTATTTGGGGGGACTGCACCTTGCTTTATTAAAGCCATCTATCACTCAGGGCTCCTGAATCAATGGAATGCAGAGGAAAGCGGTGTCAGCACAGAGGCACGCAGGGAGAATACCAGCAGCCTGTACAAGTCAGAGGAGAGAGAGGAGCACTGAAGCAGGAATAGATCAAAGCTTCTGTCACACATTGTGAATGCGTGATGACAGAGGTCATTTTCATGTGTGCGTTGATATGAAAATAACATACTTAATTGGCTCTGTATGCAACTCACTCGAGTGTAGTTGAGATATGTAGTTTAAATACAGCACATTCTTAAGAAGACATTTAAACTGGATGGAAAAAAAGTATCAGGTGTAGTATGTAAATAAGACCTAAATGCAGTCAGGTAATTAATTACACTCAATCTGCACTTAGTATTCAGATATGCAGTGTTATCCCGTATGGAGCTCATCTAGGGGAACCAGGGGTGAACCGCTTCAAACCGAGCCCATCTGGAGACCCCCTCCCAGGGATTCTCTCTCCTGTGGCAGCGAGGGCCACATCAACCTCTTCTCCACAGCTGCCACATCCCAGCGCCCAGGCACTTGTTAAATAAGTCTGTCTCAGCCAGCAGAACCTGGGCAAAAGGAATATGGAAGAGATCTGGCTCAGCAGAGGGAGATGAGAGAAGAAAGTTTGAGAGCAGAGAGGGAGGGGATGAATAGGCGGCAAGGAAAAGATGAGTCTGCAGTGCAAGCAGAGAGAGAGAGAGAGAGAGAGAGAGAGAGAGAGAGAGAGAGAGAGAGAGAGAGAGAGAGAGAGAGAGAGAGTTGCTATGCAAACGGACATCAAAGGCTCCAGATTGGTTTGTACTTTTTAGTGAAGCTGCTAATCGGCTAACAGAGCTATACAGCCCCTTCTTTAACAAGGAGGGGGGCACTACCAGAGAAGAAAGTATTCAAGATGGTGCTGGAAAGGAAAACCTGCATGCATCTGTTAGTGACGTATGTACCTGTCCACCTAAGTCTGCTTGTTTATTCATCAAAAGAGTCCTGAACAAAAAACAGAATGCACACTTTTACCAGACAGCAGGCATGACTGCAAACTGGGACTCTGCAGGAGAACAAGCAGACTGAAAATCTGGCCTATCATTAACTGATACTGTGAATGTGTTAGCAAACACTTCAACATGCAGCAGACACTCTGCAGTATTAACTTTATTTAAGAGTCATGTTTTTTCTACTCAACTGATGAACCTAATATTTCCTCTTTTCATCTCAGTTTTTGTGTCCGACCACTCCTACGGGGACATTTGGATGTTTTATCTGCTAAATTGTCTGCAACGGTGACAAAATTACACACATTTGTAACTTAAGCAGGAGCACTGATATTTGCATAAAAATATGGCTCATAAAAGTGAAAAGACTGATTCAACTTTTGTGTGAGGCTTTGAAAAATCCCAGAGTAGAAAGTGTTCTTCTTAAAGAAATTTATATCAGCTGTTTCTGGGCAAAACTAAATAAACAACTTTATAAATGAGACTGTTATGCAGGTGAAGTTATGTTACACTGTTTAAGGATAACTTAGACCAAGACCTTCTAATCAGTATTGCTTAAAATCACATAAGCAAGCTGTGGGCCATACACAGCCTGTTTTTCATGCCACCTTACATGTTTGTTTTAAAACTGTATCTGATAAAAAGAGTTGAATTTCTTTGCTGGATGAAATCAAGAACTGAGAGAGGAAGGTATTAAATACTTCAAGTCACGTAGCAGTTAAAAATCAATACTTTAATGTTCAAGAGAACATTCTGTTTTGGTTCAGTCCTACTGTCACTTTCCTTGCTCACATCAGCTTGGCAGGTTGCATACAGTTAATCTTAATGCTTTATCACTACTTATCTAAAACAAAGGGTTAAAGTAATAGCTTCAACTTGACCAGGAGCAGCTATAAAACTAATTCAACACAAATGATAGCTGAGAAACATGCACAGTGCAAAAAAAATACAGTGCAGAAAATAAACAAATATTTCAGAGAGAAAATTAGCTTTATTTCCCATTTTCTTAGTCTATTTCCTTTAATGTTTTACATCAGTATTTGTATCTGTGATTGCAGCATGACCCTACTGAGTCTAAAATGAATCCAAAAAGATATGTTTATAAAACACTGACATGGTACCAATTAAGGATGATCCGAAGTGACTAATTTGTGAGTCACCTGTGATAGTCCTTGAACAATGTCAAACTGGTTTTCTAAGTGGGGCTCACATTGGCTAGCACCACTAGCCTTCATCCACATGTCTGTGCTTTTTACCCATTACCCCGCTGGAGTAAACCAGACACAACCTACATAAAACTCTTACTCCTTTTTCTGCTATAAATCAAATTACTGCCCTCACACTATGAGATACCATTGGTCATCTGTGCTGGTTTACATCTGTATAGCAGAGCATTATAGCGTTATGGCATTTGACCATAGACTGTATAAAATAGAGACGTAGTATCTGTGACTTCACCAATCTGTTTCGGAAGAGCTGTTTTGAGGCCAATTGTCGGCGGCAGCCATATTGCTGCTGTTGAGCCAGTGTGAGGTAAAGAGGCGGAGTTTGAGCCTCCTAGCCAACAGCTACAGTGTTCCTGCAGGCAGCTGTGCCTCTCATTGGAAGACTCGTAATCACAATATCTTCAAAATTGCGGCGTTAGAAAAAATTCACCCCCCTCACAGTGAGAGCAGATCGAGAAATGAGCTATCCAGACCACCCTCGTCTTTTGTACCAGGCTGTAAACATGTTTATTTCTGCTGTAAATATCGTCTTTTTCTCATTCATGTGTATGTGACTTCCGGTACTTCCGAAGCCAGCCTCAAGCAGATCCTCGATGAACTGCAGCTTTTAGCACTACCGCATTTGACTCATATTTTTAGACCGGAGGTTGCCGCTTGGTGTTACAGTATTACGTGCAGAAGGAGGAATGTTACCCAGAAGATGGCACTAAAAGAAGCCAGCAACCGTGTCCCTGCAGAAAACATGCTGAATACACAGCCAGGCGGGCCAGGCTGGCAGCTTCCCTTTTTAACAGCTTTTCTCCCTCATTAGGTCAAAATCCTACATCTAAAAAGGGAATACTGGTATACTTTTACTCAATAAACCTGAGAGACTTCTCTAACAAATGACCAGTGGAGATAGGTGGCATGAGTCTCAGGGAATTTGTTTGATTGCTGGCGTTCACCCTCTGGTAGAGCCTCTAAATCAGACAGTGTGTTAAACACCTGTGTGAACTATATTCAAGATTTTTTGTAGCCTTAAAAAATGCTAATAATATCAATCACATTTCTAGTTCATTTAAAAGTTCTGCAGACTCAGGCACCTGAGTCAGAGGACTGTTGGTATAGGACGGCAACTTGATGGGAGGAGTTATAAGTGTGGAAGTGCATCATCATCTATCAGAGCTAACAGGAAAACTCTGGGGCTCGTCCCAGCAGCCGCACACACTAGGTCTGTCTGGGAGGCCTTGTCTGTGTTTATTGAAGGGTCAGCACCCTCATGAGATGAGCTCACTGGAAGGTCAGCGCACACATCACCGCAGTGACTCTCATATAACCATCAATCACCCTCCTAATTTGAGTCTGTTGCTGGCAAGTGGGGCAATTACGAGAGCCTAATTGCAGGTAATGTCAGTGAAAGCCCAAAGTCAAACAGAGTCATGCAACAAACTGAATACTGAATGAGGCTAAAAGCAACATGACAGCTTACAACATGTTTCCTAATGGCTTTGTACAAGCATTTGGTAAATATTCACACAAACAAGCCGCTGTTATCTTATACTTCCATATTAAACACGGCGGCGTTCCGACACATTCAAGAATGGCCCAGGCGAGTGCATTAAACAAACATTTTGAGAGCAGTGACAAAAGCTCTCATTTTAGAATTTCAAGGACTTTCATTGGGCGGGGAAAAGTCTTAAGGTGCCATGACGCTCATGCATAAATCATGCAATTATCATCAATGCATATTCAGAGAGGCGGTGTCGCTCGGCTTCTCTATGGGAGATGAGAGAGAGCCTGGACTGTGACAAAACCCAGCTGATTGTAATGAGCTTTTTTTGTGGCTTCCTGCACTGACAAAACAAGCTTAAATTAATCATGATACCACCCTCCTACTGCGGCAAGCAAGCCTAAAGCTTCCATCGGCACTCCCTGTTGTAAATTGGACCCTGAGACAGCAATTTCTATGACGCAAAGTGATTTAGGCTCCAAAATGCTTTCATTTAAGTTATTGAAAGCAAATGGGTGAAAGAATATGTTTTCGATAATTAGTCTGCCTTTATGAAACATGACTCAAACGGTTGCAGTTTGTTTGTTGCACCATCTGCAGTGAAAGGCGTGAGATAAGTGAGAGGGATGAGGGACTAAACACACACTGAAACTTACAGCTGGTGTCACAGGAAGCACAGGGAATGTGTGTATGTGTGTGTGTGTGTGTGTGTGTGTGTGTGTGTGTGTGTGTGTGTGTGTGTATGTGTATGTGTGTGTGTGTGTGTGTGTGTGTGTGTGTGTGTGTTTGTGTGTGTGTGTGTGCAGGCAGAGATTTGTTACTTCTAGATTTCGCACATCTTTATTATCCTTCATCGACTTTCCATCTATCCCTGACAACCTAATCTCCACCCATTACTCCAGCATAAATGTTGAATTTTCAGCTAATAACTACAAATTCCACCAAAGCAAATCTCACTTCTCAGGTAGAAGTTTTCATCTCTTTGTCACTTTGAATAAGCTTACTTGTTTGGCACAAAACGCTTTGTGAATAGTAAAAATGTAATAAATATTGGCTCTGTCCTCCTCAGTTACTGATTTCTATTCTCAACATAACACATGCAGTTTTTCTGTGATAACTACTGCAATTTCCCTGCCCAGAATTTATGGACATTTTTGAAACAAGGGGCTCTTGAGCTAGAACAAAGGTGGGCATAAGCAGGCTACTTATTTTGCACCTGTGAATCTCAGTTTTGATGCAGATATAATGTTAAATGTCTATGAGTTGGTTGAAAACAGTCCAACTGGTGGTACAATGTTTCAAGCTTGCTTGTTTAAAAGGGAAACCTTGTAACCCTTTATAATGTATACCTGGGATCCATGAAATCATTCCAATAAAACAACATCCAATAATGGGAATATTTTATTATCTATTGTTCCAATTATGTAATTTAATCTAATAAAAAACACTGATAAAAGTTGCTTTATTCACTTATGACAAGCCTTAACAGTCAGGAACTGTACGTAGTTGCCATTACAAGCAGAGAAGACGAAGAAGTGCAGCCACTGAAAGACGACAGGAGAGGAGAAGTGACTTCGCCAGTATAGATGTTTTTCTGTTTCAGAGAACACAATTGCACTTTGCAACATTTGTTGCAGGTATTCCAAGTTAGCATAGGTGTGTTGACAAAATATGAAGCAGGTGCTACTACACAAAAGTATGTAAATTATTGAATTGGTGTCTATGTGGTTTCTGGTGTTTCTGCAGCCAGCCTCAAGTTGATTCTCGAAGAAACTGCAGTTTATAACACTTCCGCATTGGCTTCATAGTTTGAGACCTGAGGTTGCAGCTTGGTGCCGATTTAACTGGCTTTTAAGAACTGCAGAAAGTTTACCAGAGACAACCCAAAGCTAAAGCAGTTTCCGATAAAATGACTGGATTTGGATTGAAGAACTCATAGTGCCCTATTACCCCTCTAGAACTCTACGCTCCCATCATGCAGGCTTGCTAGTTGTACCTAAAGTCCAGGAGGCAGACACCCTCTCCACTTTTAAGAGTAGGCTTAAAACTTTCCTTTTTGATAAAGCTTATAGTTAGAGCTGGATCAGGCTTGGACCAGCTTTTGTCATGCTGCTATAGGCCTAGACTGCCGGGGGAACTGGCACACTGACACACTGGGATCCTAGCTCACCCCCTTCCCCCCAACCCCCTCATCACTTACTTTAACTCTACCTGTCCAATTGAAAGTTACTAACCATAGACCTTTCTGGAGTCCCTGAGCTCCATTGTCTCGTAGATTCCTCTGAGCTGCCATAGATGTCTTCCTGCTGCAGACGATCTGGACTCCAGCTGATACAGACGTGCTGGACTCCAGCGGCAACAGCTTCTACTACTCGTCTCATCACTATCACCTCTCTCTCTTACTGCCCTCTATCTGTCTTTCCAGACCCAACTCGGTCGAGACATGATGGCTGTCTAACATGAGTCTGTTTCTGCCTGAGGTTTCTGCCTGTTAAAAGGAAGTTTTTCCTCACCACTGTAACTAGCTAAATACTGCGATGTGCAATGCTCATGATGGATTAAGGTGGGGTCAGACTGAGTCTTATCCTGTCTTGGTGTTGAGTCCCTGTTCATAATTTGACATAGAGTGGTCTAGACCTCCTATGTTTGTAAAAGCGTCTTGAGATAACATTTGTTGTGATTTGGTGTTATACAAGTAAAGGTTGATTGATTGATTGATTGATTGATTGATTGATTGATTGATTGATTGATTGATTGATTGATTGATTGATTGATTGATTGATTGATTGATTGATTGATTGATTGATTGATTGATTAATTGATTTACAGCAGATACAGATGACCCAGGAACAATGGTATCTTTGGAACAATATCCCAAGTCGCCACTACTTCACAGACATAGCTCTACCTGCCCTGTGTGATGTGATCTTTAAACATATTCACAGCTAGATAAAGCTACACATCTCGGGTAAATTGCAGCATGGTTTCCATTTGATTCTCCGTGTAGGCTATAAAATAAGCCTGTTGCAAATTAAAGCCAGCAGCAGAAGAGCAAATAGAAACAGCGTTCTTATTGTAGTGTAAGTGAAGTGATTTCTAAGAAGGCAAAGGAAAATTTAAGGTCAGACTCTTCACTCATGTCAAAATAAATCTGTCTGACTGTTGAAATATGATAGAGCTGAGATTTATGCTGCATTGTTGTAAAGGATACATTTGTTCTTTATTTTCAGAAGTTTTGAAAAAAAAAAGCTTTCAGCAAGAAGACTAACCAGGGTGTCTGTGAATATAATACCATCTTTGAACCTTTCCAAACAGTACCCACAGGAGCATTACTCCTATGTGAGAATGCATATGCTTGAACCAGACATCGAACAGTCTTGACATTCTCAGCTGCATGCCAACAACAGAACAGTGTAGGTCATTTCTGGAGGATTACGGCGGCTGCCTTGATGATGCTCATGTAGCAAAAACGGTTCCTAGTTTGACTCTTTTCTGCTTGACTTTATGATTCTTTCTACGTTATTGTTGGTATAGAAGGTACTTCTTCATACCTGTTTTATGGAGACGCCATTTGTCTTCTTTGCTTGTTTATAACCGGATAATAGTCGCCATCAAATGGAGCTATAGCCCAGCTAGTGGCTGGCAGCTGTTCAGAGACAACATATGCCCAGCATTTCAGGCCTACAATAAAATATCTATAACTGGTTTAACCAACAAGTAATTCTGCTGTCATTTAGTGAGAATGACATCTTTAATGTAGTTGACCAAATGCACACATCCTTAGTCCCTGTACAAAACCTTATTTATTGAACAACATAACTGCAAGAGTTCTTTGTTTCCAGATAAGCTGGCTGGCAGTGAAAACATTTGACACATGACACCACACATACACTAACAAGTGAGCTAAAGTCTTGCTTGAAGAAGATTTTTTAAAAAGCTCAAAAATTGCATCAGCCTCCAAGTTTTTCCAAATGTCGATAGCAAAGCTTTGGCTACAAGTCCCATACAGCCTGCTCCAACATGTGGTGAAATCCAAAGACTGACAGACCTACCCTGCTTACATACGGCTGTGACAGGTCAATCACTGTTCTTGGAAGGGTTTAGCAAATGCTAAATAACAAACATTGTAATATGATGCCACCTCCTCCCAGCTGTGCATTTTTCATCCAAATAAGCATTGCCTGCCTTTAAAGCTGCCAATGTAAGAATTTAAATTTAAACATGAGTGAAAACCTTTGACAGTATTTTAATTGCACCATTAAATCTGCCCTAATTGTACCGCTGGAAGTCAGAACCAAAGGTCCAGAATTAAAGAGCTGGCAGCTGTTTTAAAATACCCAAAATGGGTTACTTTTATCCGAACATTATCATATTCAGAGGTAATGACATTAGCTTATCAGCTTATCCACCAGCTGAAGGTGTCCTGGTCAGGGATGATGACACTGTAGGGGTTATAATTTGACAGGAAGCTGAGGACTCGTCTCATCACACTCTTTTAGTCACACAGAGAAGAGACGCTCTCATCCTCTCTGTCTAACTGATACTTGCCTCATGATTCTATTACCTGGACTGCCAGAGGGCCTGTGGGACAGGAGCCATCCGCACGGGAAGCCAAGAAGTAAGTGAAGGCAGGGACGAGATGAAGGCAGGTGCTCGGCGGACGAGTGCAACATGAATATATCAAAAAAGGCTTAAATGTCTCCTTCCCTGGCAAACAGATTGCCTGGGTTGGGTGGATTTCATTCCAGCCATATGCCTCTAGGACATATACTGGGACTTCTCATTTTAAGGCTCATCTTCCCATTTTTTGCATGTTCAACATTTCGTGATAATAGAGAAACTGGGTCAAACTAGCACTCTCACATTCCAGTCACATCATTTATAGGACGGGAGAACTTTTGAGTGTTTGCTTTGTACTCCGGAAAAGGAAAGAGCAAGTTTTTAATTCAGTGGATGAACTTTGGTGACTGCTGTTTTCCAGTGGGACACCAAAAGAGTAAGTGTCTGACCAGTTACGCAACTGTGCTTTGGGAATAGAAGCAGGGGGGGACTAGTTGTAAGAATTATTTCTGCATCAAGACCCAGTGCCTCAAGGAGAGGTTATCAAACCCACAATCACACCATTGCAACAAAACTTTGTGCTGTGCTCAACGTAGCAAAAAAAAAGGAGAGGAATATACACATCCTGCAGGTTTAATATGAGAACAGGGATGCCCCAAAGTAATTTACCCAGAATGACCTGCTCTGTAGCACATGAATAATGTACAAAGACTGTAAAACTGCAGGAGAAAGAACTTTAATGGTTTTACCTTGCCTTATACAAACTTTCCCAAGAGATGTGACATTACCAAAAAAAATCATACAGAAACAGCAGCTTCTAGAGCAATAGAAACATAATAAACCTGCTGACTGCAGTAAATATGGCTACCATCGCAGCATACTATTTAACTTGTACTGAAAGGCGCTGAAGTAGAGACTATACACACTGAAGACACTCTGTCAGAGAAGTCGGTAACCACATTTATCAACACAGAATCCATATTTAAAAACTGTTTTAACAAAGATTTCCCAGGAATGGTGGAAAAGTGAGCATGTGTGAAAGAGGGAATGAAAAAGGAGAAAGGGGGGATAGCAGAAGGGAGGGCAGTCAAAACATGGGTGCCAGGACTAAGCCTTTCTAACAGAGTGAAGACTATAGGCGGCTATTTGGACGCCATCCAGACACCTGGAGCTGTTATCAGGTTGCGGTGAGTGGGGCTTTCAGAGGGCTGTGAATGGGAAGCCGACGTTCAGCACTAACAGGCATTTCAAAGCTCTTCTCCACTGATGATGGTGGCGTTTTAAAGCAGGTCAAGCTGACAGGGCAGCAGCCAGGAACCCTGTCCCCCCACTCTGCTTCAAGGAAACCTGACTGAAGGAAGGCACGACTGGACTGCTTAACCCTGCAGGGCAGCAGCTCCTGGAGACACATTACACACACCGGGAAATAGAACAGCATGTTCAGCCAGCAATGCATATGCAAACTTGTACATCAACTGCACAGAGATGTAAACAGCTAGAGTAAATAAATGTACATACAAACAGACATGCTCTCTCTGGCACGTTTGTATAGTGTGCAGAGAATAATTATAGCTGCAATAGAGGATATGAACATCACAACATTTGATATGACAACATGAATTATTATGTACCAAAATGAAAACAGCTTTTTCAAACACAAGGCTCTCAGGAACGAACTGTCAAGTTTGTTTTAGAGTTGGGAATGTACAATGTATTGTCAGCTACAGAAGGCAAAATTATTACATTCAAATTTCTGTTGAAACAACACATTCAGATCATTGAATGTCCCATAAAATAACCCAAAACTGAACTGTGTTTTGTATTAATGTTTTTAACCAATCAGGGTAGGCTTGCATGCAACTAGCCAATCACAGTGAGTCTTAACAAATAGAATTGTATGGCTTCTATGTGACCTCTATCAACTCTCTTTGGCTTCGTCACTTGCTCTTTCTCCTCATCTCTGTGCCTGGGCAGTGAAACATACACCAGAAACTACTTCTTAACTTCATCCTGATGTGTATTTAAAACTGTCAGTGTTTCTGTCCTGTGAGTCTAGCTCATTGTCTGTATATAGTATGGACAAGATGCCTTCATTTCCACGCATTGTGAGATGTGAAGCCAAAATCCTGCCTCAATGGGCACTGACACTGAACTAACGTCACAGCCCTTCAGCGAACCAAAACACACTCTACTCTTTGGCACTGAAAACATTGAAGATCCCTCAGGTCGAGTCTTGTGTTGATTTGAAACAGACACTCATCATTACTGTTTCAATGACTCTTGTGTTCCATGTGTATCATTCCTCCTTTACTCTGCTAATCCGGGGAAGAACGCTGCAGGAGCTTGCATTTGAAAAAAGAGCTGTCAATCAATCATCATTTCAACATTCCATAACTTATTGAAATTAAACTAAAAAAAATTAACACTTGCAAATAAATCAGCATATTAAGTGCGACAGATTTTTAAATGTATATTTACATTTTTTGTTTGACCCATGTTCCATCTGTTATAATTGGAGGAGGCGGGCTTTGGGACCTATACTGCAGTCAGTCACTAGGGGAAGCTCTAAAAATGATGTTTTCACATAGAATGGCTGTTTTCTGAGTGGTACAAACAGTTTGCAGTGACAACAGTTGGCATGTTCCGTGCATCGTATTGTGGGAGGAGCTTAGCCAAGTGATACAACCAAGAGGCAACCTCCGGTCTCAAACTATGAAGCCCATGCATAAGTGTTATAAACTGCAATTCATAGAGAATCTGTTTGAGGCTGGCTGCAGAAACACCGCCAACTACATAGAAATTAATGGGAAAAAGACGATCTTTGTAGCATTAATAAACATGCTTTCCGGCCTAGTTCAAAAAACGGCTTGGCCCTACATAGCTAATCTCTCTATCGGCACACACTGTATGGGGGTGAATTTTTTTCTAACATGACAGTTCAGAAGATATTAAGATTACGAGTTTTTGCCCAAATAAGGACATGACTGACTTGACTCACGGTCAGGAACACATAGCTGTTGGCTAGGAGGCTCCAACTCTGCCTCTTTACATCACACTATGCCTGGTTGAGTTCCGCATTTCCAATATGGCTGCCCCTGTCGATTGGCTTCAAAACAGCGCTCAGGAACAGATGGGTGACATAACGGATACTACGTCCATTATTTATACAGTCGATGGATACAATGTAGCCCAGAGAGAGACCCCAAGGATGTTTTTTTTCCCCCCATTGGAATGTTCATGTTGCTTACTGCAGCTTTAAATCTTTGATTGAAGTAAAAGTATAAACATTGTCAACTTAAATAATTTTGTAAAGTAAATTCCAATTGAAAATATTTTGTGTCACTTCTGTAATTTTACATGAGCAAAATACCAGCTTTATTTGCAGCAAAATTATGAGGTAGGAGAGCAGCAGTTTGACAAAGCTAACTAGCTAACTTAAATATCATGAAAACCAAACAATGACCCTAAGTCTGCAGCCCACCAGAAATAAAATAACACATGACTAACTGACAGCCCAACAGGTAAGAAGTATGATGAGAGCAGACACAGATATCTGCTCAGCATAGATACCAAACATGAATGAAGATTCTTTCTCTGAAAAGCTAAGTGACAGACTTTCAACAGTCTGTTTTAAATGTTAACTGCACAGCAAGCCATTTTAAATGTCCGGTATTTGCCTGAAAAATACACTAAAAGATAACAACCCCATAAAAACAGCAAAGATGTCAAGTTTAGTGGTAGGAAGAAACGTAAAAACCAGAATTTATGTCACACTGTTATATAACAAGCACTTTAAATTTGGGGTCTCTCAGAGGGAAAAAGTTTGCAACTATCTTCTTGCGTGACAATTTCAAGTGTTCTCAGCAGAGTCCACAATGTTCAGTTTATGTGCAGCTGCGTAGCTTTCCAAGAACCATCTGTTTTCTTCGTATGGAATTTGCAATCCAGTTTGCAACCAGTTTGGTAGCTAAACTCAGCAGACTTCAAGTTTCAGAGTTGTGAGGTAGAGACCTACTGCCAGTGAGAAATTTGCCTGGAGTTGTGCCACCCTCCTCTGCTGGTCACTGATCTTGAATTCCAGAGTTTTTGCAATCTGACCAGCAAACCACAAGGTTTATCTACTTAGCAGCATACCACTGTTTTCTAGAAATACATGAATATGACCAAAGGGTGTGCAAGCTGTTAAAATTAAAAAATTAAAAATAAAAAACTCTCCTCAGTTTTACTGGTACTGCATATTGGTCACACTTGTATAGGACCCAGCCCACATTGTAGTTTAAATGTTTGTGTGCCATTAACAACAAATTTTACAGTGATTGAGATGACTCAGCAGTTCCAAGCAGTAAAGCCACGCCCCTTATTTTGCACAACTTCCAGCCTCACTATGAGTTTATTTCGCTAGTTATATTCCAACCCAATAACAGTTTTCATGAACAATAGAAAAATGCATTATTTTGTGCCAGACTAACTGTACTATCTGTACTGTAAAAATGTCCTGGCCATTTTACCATAGGCCTCTTGGGGGATTGACTAGTTCTGGGGCCAGCCTCAAGTGGTCATTCAAGGAACTTCTGTTTTTGACGCTTTTTCATTGGCTTGATTTTCAGTGTAGGAATTTGCAGTGCCACTAGGCTGTGATAAGTCAAAAAGGAGGAAATGTATGCAGCAGAATTTAATGTTCATGTGTTAATCAGAAATGCATCATATTTATAAAGATGTCCATATGTTCTTAGTATGACTCATTTATGACTGTTGGTCATATATTGTTGGATAAAAGGCCAAAAATACCTTTAAAGACAAAGTAAGAGTTCTTTGGGAGGAAAAAATGGAAATACTACAGTAAAGCATCAGTAACTGGATTTGCACTCAAAGTACAATGCTGGAATAAATGTAGTAATTGCACCAATGATACTTAAATTTGACCTTCATCTGACAAACAAAACCACCAAATTAGGGATAACATCATTTTCTTTTATCATTAAAAAGGTCTTGAACCAACAATGAGCCCAGCTAAAAGGCACCAGACACAATAAAGCATGACAGTCATTCATCTGTGGCTGTTGTTCTGACTGAGTGGAGCTAGAAGGAGAAGCGGAAGGAGGAAGAGGAGAAGGAGGGCTTTTTTCCTCTGAACATTAGTCCTTGGTTCTGTCAGTCAGTGCTGATCCAGCCTTTTTGTCTCCTAGCTGATTCCCCTACTATTCTCTCTGAAATGCTAATATGGCAACTTAGTGCACCAGCGTCAGCCTTTCCCAAGCTTCTCCTCACATCCTTCTATCTCTTAGATGAGATCACTCTCTTTCTATCGCTCTCTTGTTCTGTCCCTGTGTCGCCTCTTCTACCTGCACAAAAGCAGAATTTGGTGATTATTCAAAATATTCAAACGAAGGAGAAGGTCAGCGGTCATGTAAAATTTTGCCTCCTGCAAGACAAAGGGAAAAAACAGTCACATAGTATTAAACGCCACCCCTCATCACAACTCGCCAACGCAGTGGCCTTTCTTTGTACTGTGCTGAAAAGAACCAATTTCCAGAAACCTTTATCCGCTTTACATGTGGATGAAAGCTGTAATTTCAGCTGTTTCTCCAAACTTCCTTTGACAGTCCTTTCAGAGTACCTGACTCCCCAGGGTACTCACTAGAATACGAGAGAGGCTGGTGCTTTCACAGTCTCAACACATGGTGCAAAACTCTTCCTGATGCAGATGCACGCAGGCTTTTCCTCGTGACAGACAGATCTGACTGCTCATTCATGCGGGAAGAGTGAACGTGATGACAATTAAAAAAGCCCCAGAAAATCAATGCATGTGGAGTTCAAGCGGGGTTATAATCAAAGGATCTAATATCTTAACTGCACATCGGACTTGCAGAGAAACTCTCAGAAATCGCTCTCCACATTATGATCACAGTGTGCCACGTCTGCACTCTATCGGATCTGCTCTTTGGTTGGCTGAGTCCTTTTCCTCAGTATCTATTCTAATAAGCAGCAGAGTTAATCGAGAGCATAGACCAACACAGCTTCCCCCTGGGAGCAGCCAGGCAGTGCTGCTGACTGTGGCGCTGACAGCCAGAGAGCATTAAGCACAGGGCTACTGCAGCCCAGTGAAGGCACTCAGTGAACCATGACGGTGTCATTTCTTTTAATAGGGCTTCGTTCTCTCTCTTTCCCTCTTTTTCTTTCTTTCATCATCTGTTTCCTCCTTCTCTTCTTCTCCTGACACAGTGTCTTTCTCCTCTCTTGTGAACCCTACCCAGCTTCCTAAACATCCTCTTCACTTGCACTCTTTCCCTTTCTTTTCTTTAATCCCGGACCTCGTCCGCCTATTTAAAATGCAAGACGTCGGGATGCAGTTGTTGCCGAGAACCCCAACGGCGTGTGGGGAACTCTAATTGGTTTGCTTAACCTTCAGAGCACAATGAGCAGGCTGTAATGAAGGTTCATGATTCATGGCCAGGTAATAAAGCTGAAGAGGGCCATTTACCTCACAGCCTACACACACACACACACACACACACACACACACACACACACACACACACACACAGACGCTCTGAAAAAAACACACAGCTGCATATGGGATTTAACACAGCATCAGGGGTGTGTTGTCAGACAAGCGTATGGTCCCTAATAAAGCCCTAAGCTATTCTACCGAGAGACTATTGAAAGGCATTCCTTCTTGGCTGTGTGATTTTCATCAAAAACATGCATCCAACATGGCAGCCAGGTGTGGGTAATTTAAGCTATTGGTGCCAGAAGGGGAAATTATCGGGGTATGTGACAACTGATGACATAATTTAAAAGTTTTCAGGTCAGCAGCTCTGCATGTGACAAAGCCGAACACGTTGCTAACAGGTCTTTGATATTATAAAGATGGGCAACGCTATATAAAATCATGGACCCCATACAGCTCCCATAAAGTGAAGCCAGAAATTTTAGAGCTCCTCCTGGTGACTGGCTGCAGTAAACATCATAAAGCCCTCCTCTTCTAGTTTGACAGACAAAACGTGGGTCGAACTAGTAAATAAAAATAAATGTAAAAAACATTTTTCTTGAAAATTGTTTCCGTCAAAGCATTAATGCTGTTTTCACAGACTGTATAAAACATGGACATAGTCTCTGTGACATCACCATATACTGTATATAATATGGACGTAGTATCCGTGACGTCACCCATCTGTTCCTGAGCGCTGTTTTGAAGCCAATCGACGGCTGCAGCCATATTGGAAATGCAGAACTCAACCAGGCAGAGTGTGACATAAAGAGGCGGAGTTTGAGCCTCCTAGCCAACAGCTATGTGTTCCCGTCCGGGAGTCAAGTCAGTCATGTCCTTATTTGGGCAAAAACTCGTAATCTTTATATCTTCTGAACCGTCGCCTTAGAAAAAAATTCACCCCCCGTACAGTGTGTGCCGATAGAGAGATTAGCTACTGTAGAGCCAAGACGTTTTTTGAACCAGGCTGTAAACATGTTTATTAATGCTGTAAAGATCATATTTTTTGAATTGGTGTGTATGTGGTATCGGTGTTTCTGCAGCCAGCCTCAAGCGGATTCTTGATGAATTGCAGTTTATAACACTTCTGCATGGGCTTCATATTTTGAGACCGGAGGTTGCCGCTTGGACATCACCCACGGTTTCTGAAAAGACATTTCAAAGCCAAACGCTGGCAGTCACCACATTGGAAATGAAGACTCAACCTAAACACAGGCAAAAAGGGGGAGTTTAAACAGGCTTTTTGGCTTTCTAGCCAGCAGTTACAATACAGCCAGCTGTTATAAATGTATAAATAAATTAGCTTCAGACAATAAACTGTGTTTTGAACCATGTTTGGGGGTGTCCTTGGCTTTTGAAGCATGCCTGAAGTGGACACTAGAGGAACTGCAGTTTGTTGCACTTCAACGTTGTTTTTTTATTTTTAAAACTACAAGGATGCCTCTTCATCCTTCAGCTGATTTTCATTATGGACAGCTCTGTCAAATGTAAACTTGAAGAGCATTAGCCACTGGATAAGTAGAAGAGGAAATGCAATCATGAACACAAATACAAGAGTCATATAACTTCTGATAACCATACATGTCTGCTTCAAATCAAGACAAGAATCTGTTCTGTTCTGGACTATTCCAACCTGAGGGATCTGGGGATGATTTGCACTGCATGTAATGTCTTCACTAAAATGCTAAATATTGTACTTTTGGCTACATGCATTCCTACACTCACTGGGCCTCATTTAATAATCTGGTGTAGAAACCAACGAAGATTTGGGTGCAGATATCAGCTTACGGCAATGTTCATGTGTCATTTATGAAACTTGCGTATCTGGGTCAATCACGGCGTACCCCTATTCAAGTGTTGATAAATGTGGTGGTTGAAAACAGTCGTCATTTAAATATCATGCCCCTAATTATTCTCGGTTCAGCCGGGATCGGCCACAGAATTTCGACATGGAGGGACACTCAATGGCAAAAAAACAAGAAACATGGCAAGGTGGCAATTTCAAAGATATTGAGATTACGAGTCTTCCAATGAGAGGCACAGCTGACTGTGGGAACACTGTAGCTGTTGGCTAAGAGGCTCAAACTCCGCCTCTTTACGTCACACTGGCTCGACAGAAGCAATATGGCTGAAACCGACGGTTGGCCTCAAACAGCTCTTCAGAAATAGATGGGTGACGTCACGGATACTACGTCCATATTTTATACAGTCTATGGTAGAGACATACAACTGTGTTGTTAGGCAGCTGAAAAAAGGCTTTACGGGAATTAGAAAAAACACGTCTGGATGAAAATCAATGCGGCAGTCAACAGCCTGGGTTTGGAAAAACAAACACCAGCTGAGGTTTAAACATTTAATTTATAAATCCTTCGCTAAAAAACTAAATTATTCATCTGTGGTATGAAACTTTTAGAGGCCTTAATATAAGTTATTCTTTACATTCAGGGGGTAAAAAATGCAGACCTTAAGCTCGCTATAAAAACAAACAAACATGTGGCCGCTCTCAAAACAAGCTGCACTGGAGACCCCAGCTGAAACTGTCTCTGTATACAGTAAGGGGGGAGCGGCGGTACTTACCGGGTCTGCAGGGTGCACAGACGAACCTGCGACCGTGTCCGATGCAGCTTATGGCAAATATTCAATATCGTAGACCGTACACTGGTTAACCTACCACATAGCCTCTGCATGAAATTGCTTGTGCGCAATTATGCATAAGGCAAACTGGAGTGTTATATTAATTATTAATAACTCCAAAACTGCCAAAAGGTTTTTATCTCATGTGAATGAATGTTCTTCGTTCTTGAATGGTCAGCTATCACACACATACACACACACACAGTCCATTCATTCAGTAAAATAGTCAGGAGTAAAACAATCGTCTTCATCGTAAATCCTGTCATCAATCACATCTTTCTAAAAAAAAAAAACATTTAGTAGGGGGAGCTCTGTATCTTCTGGCTTCACTTTGTGGGTGCTGTCACATCATCCATCTTTTTGTCATTTCCAAGGACATAGACAGCACACTCTTCCCTCAATGCTAAGTGAATTTCACTCTCCATAGCTGAAAGTTAAGCTACATCTTTTGCAGTGTGTCCAGGAAAAAAAGACTTTCTGAGGGGACAACTTCTAGATCTGGCCCCTTGATAAAACACAGTATACAATGGCTAAGGAAAACTTGTCAGCACACCTTTCTCAGAGAGCTGAATTAGCTTCTTTGTCTATACTGTGTGTGTCCCTCTGTGTGTTTGTGATGTGCATGTTTGATGAGGTTTTTTAATGAACTGGCGGACTCCTGGTGCATATTGCTGTGTCAGGGTATAGTCTGCCTTTTAAGGGGTTTCTGAATAAGTTATGATATTTGGAGAGATAATGAGATGGAGAGGAAGGAGATAGAGGGTGTGAAGGAGCTGAGCTCATCAGGAAAAAAGTCCTAACACAAAGTGACAGTTGGAGGTTTGAGGCACTTTCCAAGGTCAAACTTGGATAATCAGAGCTAAAAAACGTCCCTCTTTCAAACATCATTCTACATTTGAATGAAGACAGATACTGACTTTGAAATAAAAGTCAAACTTACTATGTCAAGCGTTTATTTCTATGTAAGTAGACAGCTCACATATTTTTTGGAGATAGTCTGGGAATTCAGCTAACCTCCATGACTTTTTCCTTCTAATTTGAACATATCTATCAATCCTGGTCATTGCATGATTTCAGCTGGAACCAAAAAGTTAAGTCATTGTTTGAGCACAAAAGAACACAGAAATACTGCACTGCCAAAGCTCCTGTGTACAAGCTAATAACACTGAAACACAGTCTGATTGTTGCACTTCCATGTGAGCATGTGCCACATTTCAAATTTATTTTCCTTTCAGCCTTTGTTGCCTCAGACACACTGCAAATCAGACGAGCACCAATGCTCCGATGCACAGATGCACTGTGCCATATCACTGCAATGAATTACGGTCCTTGTGGTTCACTAACAGGCTTTCAGGGCTCAGCAGCATTAAGTCTCGATAGTTTGAAAACTACATCATTGAGAGCCTCAGGCTTCATGTATCATGGCACCTGTAATAAATCCTAAACAAAGGTTTTCTATTTTTGCATTTTATTGGATTGTTCATTTAGCTGCTAATACATCTTGCGATACCTGCAGTCATCCATAAGTAATCACTGTCTCTGGGAGGCCAGGTTTAATAGAACACCTGTTTCAACCAGCCAATGGTGGATGTCTTGAATACAATGTGTGCAGTGGTAGGTTTTTAAATTTGTGCTAAATGTAAGTCATAATACCGTCATGTAAGTTTAAAATCACATTCAAATACAGCCTTCAACCCTGACCTCTGATAATGTTCTTTAAACTGGAGGAGCAATCAAGAAACAGGACACATCCACATCTTCAGAATAATGAGACCATTAGATGGTAGAACTGTAATGATTAGCCAATTAATTTTAAAGGAAGGCATGTTTTGGATGGATACATCTACTAAAGAATGTAATTGACTAATATTTAGATAATTAGTCAACTGTTGTATTTTTCAAGTCGTTACCTTGTTTTGTTTGAAACTATTATTGTAGCAAAATAATCAATTGTGAGATGTTTCTTTGGGCTCTCGTAAAATCTGATGAGCATTTTTCAGATTATTTAATATTTTATTGACTAAATGATTGAAGCTCTGTCAAGGAATTTTAAGCTGGTTATCAGAAAAACGGCTGAATTGTTTTGGTGATGCCTCTCTATGACATAACAAAAACCATTAGCAATAAGACTGACAATTTCAATGATGCTATTTTTGATACGTTAAACAACAATAATTTACAGCTTTTGTTTTACACTGGCAAAAGCAAATATTCTCATAAGTGGTACATTTGATTTTTAAAAGACAGCAAGATGAGATTTTTTTTAAATTAAAGAATATGACTTATGTGCACAAAACAACCAACAAAGAGTTAAAAAGCACTGTTTTGTCCACAGGAGGCGCCAAAATCAACACATACGGAAAGTACTTCGCCGGAGTTTAGTTCAACTGATCATAAATTATTTTGTGAATTTAATTATTATAAAAATAATCGTCACCTATTGTTAGAGTGTTCCAGACAGAGCAGCCTGCACCCACCAGTGTCCCAGACAGTACTCCTACTCTACTGTTACCCATGTGTTTGCCAGAGAGAGAGGAACATAACCAGAATGTACATCGTGACAATAATAAACACTGGGTGGATATTATGAAATAGTTTTTAAAACTCTTGGCACAAAAACAACTTGGTTAGTTTTAGAATAGAGATTGTGATGCTCATATATACAAATGAATACTCTGTGAGAACTTTAAAAGGAAATAACAAAGTCAGGTTTTATGTACTTTATACTCAACTTTGAATCTTGTCTCTCACAGACCAATAATCATGGTCCACCCTGTAGAAGTCCTTTAATTTTAGATTCATATTCTACACAGCGCCTGATTTCTTAAGCGTTTGCATCTACCAGAGGTAAGATGGATGTGCATGTTTGGATGACTTTACAATAAAACTCTTGCAGAGAGTATCAGAGCTACAAGTCAGTTTGACAAATAAGTCATATTTTTATCATTGTAGGCCAAAAGTGCCAGTCATAAGTTGTGACCAAACAGTAGGCATCTTTTATCTGTGCTGAACAAGTGTAGGTGAAAGATGGAATCTCATAGTGCAGTGATGTTTGTTGGTATTTAGATCTACAACTGGCATATGGTAGCTCTGCTAACATAAGCCACACTTGACAAACCATCTGACGTTGTTTACCTGCAGACTCTATGATCCCATCTTTAACTTTGTTTAATAAAATGTGCTTAGAAATTAAATTTCTAGTTAAACAAATAGGAAATGAGTCCCTTTAGAACATCTCCTTGTCAAAATCGTGGTAACATTACATTAATGCCTTAATGTAAATGTGGGTGGTTTCCTTTTACCAAAAGAGGAAAACAGCCAACTCAACCATGGAGTTAGAATAAGGCCCTCGTACCTCATAACTATGCTCCAGATGACAACTGATAACGGGCAGTTAATGGTCTGAGAACACACCAAGCATTTGACACTTCACAGGGAAGCCTCGGCAAAAGTCGTGCTGGCCTGAAGCCTTATGAGTCCCAATGAAAAGCTTGGGGAGGCAGTTGTGCAATGTTCCTAGTCAGAGGTGTGAAAATTAAACAGGCATGCATCTAACAAAGCAAACTTCCAGTGGCGCATAATCTCACCTTTGTGTGGCTTGTCCACTTCTGTTTAGATCTGAGGAGCTTGATTCATTACTGCCCCATGGCCTCATGAGTGACCGGACAGAGGGGGAAAGGACTGCACTCAAAAGTAAACTCTGGCTTCACACTCTATCTGATAAAAGTGTTGCGATTTTTAATGGGTATTTGGTTTACAAACTAGAGGACATCAAAGATGCTGTGTAACTGGGGGGTTGGGAAATGCAAGTATGCTAAATTCCCCATCTGCTAAAAGGAGTAGTTAACATTAATGTCATTCAACTTTGGTACTGGAACTATCCAGGATTTTCTCCCACACAGACATGAGGTGAGATGCACCAACCATGCAAGGTGGCATTGTAAATATAAAGTGATTCTGAGCTTAAAATACTGAGTCAAAGGTTTTAGAAGGCTACTTCACACAGTCTGATGTGAAGGTCACACAGGGTGAAAAACATAGCTACCTGCAGAGGAGCGTCTTACTCAGAATAAATGTTTGTTATCATTCAAGCAAAATGCCTCTTCTCTATACTCAAACTTTTTGTTGGACATTTTTGGACTTCCATAACTATTATAAATATAACAGCAGGGTGCGTTGTATCCAGACTTTAAACTTGCCTCCGTGATGGAGATGCTCCTTTCATAGACATGGTATTTTTGCTGGTCAGAGAGGAAGGGATGACTTCACAATGACTTAAACCCTCTTAATAAGGTTAACTGTCCATGTTCTGATTTACAATAGCTTCATTTCCAAGCCTTTAACCTCATGCTGGCCAACAATCCCATGTTGTCATACTGATAGCACCCGGCTTCTTCACCAGATGAAACCACTGGCAGTAAATCATTTTAAATGGCTGCTGAGTCCCTGACTTTATTCTTTAATGCCACATGTAGTCCAACACACTTCAATTCTGAGTTGTGTATCTGGTTCCCAGAACAGGATATGAGGCTAAATTGTATTAAATGTAACTCGATGCTTTCTAAGTAATCAGAGGGATAAACATTGCAGTGTTTGCTGTTTGGTGCAGGCAGCAGTGGCGTGTCCAGAGGGGTGGCCAAGGGTGGCACTGGCACCCCTTGAAATCCAATTGGCCACCCCAGGGGCCACCCCAAAATCCTAAACTATGATTGGCTGTTTGTCTTGTCAGAGGTGGGGTTTCTTTTAAAATCTATAATTTGGGATGCGTTTAAAGGCTGACAGTAGATTTCTTTATTAGTCCCCTCAAATGTGACTTTGAAAAAAACATATTTTGTAAGTCCTTAAAGAATAAAGCTTAGAAGATTTATGACACTTTGTCATGTTTTTTTTTTATAAGTCAAAATGAATATAACTGTTTAATACTTTAATGAAAGTAGGTTGTGGAGACAGAAAGGGTAGATGTTATTTATTTGTAAATGCACTGGCCACCCCTGCCTATGCGAGAGCCTCAGTTGGGCCACCCCGGTCAAAAAGTTCTGGACACGCCCCTGGCAGGCAGCTCACTACTTTTGTCCAGGCTGAACAATTAAAAATGTCATTTTGTACAGAGGTATCATACAATGTAAGAACTTCAGACCAGCCATAAAAAAATACTTGTTTGGAATATGTTTCACTTTAAAACATATCATATTTGCTTTATAATTGTGAGCATGTTAGCATGATGACATCAGCACTTTGCTCAACACACCACAGTGTTTACATCTAGCCTCACATAGCTCTTTATAAGGTTGTTGACTCTTTGTCTTGTTCTATCAGGATAGAGGCTTTAAAAAAAATCTGAGTTTGCACTGTCTACAATAGGATATGTAAAGGCAAATTGAGGGATAAGGAGGTGACTTGGATGCAACAACATATTCATATTCATCTGCATTCACACAAGGGAGTGCAGTAGGCCATACCTGAACCAGCAGAAGCCGGTTATGGTTGAATTGGGATTTTATTTTTACTATCTATTATCCACTGAATTTTTTGCCATATCCTTTATATGATTGCTGTCTAGTCAGTTATAAAGCCACGTCTAGTGCAGTAACCTTTCCTCGTGTTACTCAATTAAATGGTGTTACAACAGCTGATAGTGATGACACTGCAAACTGTAAAGATGAGACCTAAGTTGTAAGAACAAATTGAAACATTGCTTTATGTGGTTCATAACCACATAAAAGAAATAATGCAATTCATATAAAACATTTCTAGCATGATAGGAGGCAGTGAGTATAAGGCATAAACAGAGAGATTTATGAATAGAAAATATGAATGGGGGTTTAGTTTATAGAAGCTGTTGAGGAGGTTTTACCACAATAAACAATATAAAAAATAGTAACTATTACTTAAGTATTCTGTACGCAAATCAAGTGCACACAAAAATGCCCACCACAATCATAATTCAATTCATATCCACCTTCAAAAGCATCTGTGACTTTACAAAATACTTAATCTGGCGTGATGTCAGCAAAAGTAAAGACGCAGCGGAACGCAGGTTTCTCCTAAATGACCATGGAAACAGCAGTACACCACATTCTTGCTATCAGCTGCACTGCCAGCTGTAGCTCACCTTAGCCCGAAGCACACACAGTAATAGAAGTAGCTTAGGTTGCGCCAATGACGCTCATTTACATATTGACGCAGGTCGTTCACCCAGTCTTCTCCGTTATGTCTCTTGCATAGGTCTCTTGTCCTCCTCGGTGTTCGCTTTTTTGGCATGTCACAAACATTGTCTATGATGCATCATTAGTTAGTATCCTTAGTTCTGTATTTAGCAATCTTTGCCTTCAGCATGATCACCTCTGCAAAAGTAGCATGCTCTTAAACTTCAAGGTAGGTTTAACACAATTGTATGCCAAGACTTATTGTATTAAACCCAATTGATTGACGTTTATATTGAAACAACACCAGAAATTGTGTGTCTGATTTTTTTGTCAGACGTTGCACAATACAAACCAACCAATGACATCAAAGTTTACAGTTGGGCTAAGCAGAATCCTGACTAATGGAAAATTACTTCTTCTCCTTCTTCTTCTTCTTTTTTTAAATTATAATAAGCTTAATTTGATGCATCTCTAAGTAACAGGCCTATTAAAATTCTAATTTTATAAATGTTTTTAAAACTGAACTATTGTGTGGTGGAGGGGCTCAACCTCTTTTGGCCCCTCCCTCCCGTCAGCGTTGCATTCAGGTACTCACAGGATTTATTTTCTTCATTACACAGAAAAACCAACTGCCCCTGAGAAAGACAGGCTAGAGGAGAAACACAGGCACTGAACCTGCCTAAAGCCCAAAAAGTGCATTTTAAAATATAAATGATAACTAACCATTCTAGGAATTATATGTTTGAAATGTAGTATTAATTCAGAACTATATGAAGAAGAACTTTCACATTGGATTTTGAGTAATAAAGTTATTATGCCAACCCCGTCTTTAAGTTATATTACATTTGGTAATTAGATAGAGACAAATGTCAATTCTTTCACCTTAACCCTTATTATTTCACACAATGTCATTGGCCTCTACAAATACTCATCGGGTCTTTCTTTTAATTTGACCCCAGACAGACAAATCAATAGAATTTTCAAATCCCGTTGTACTATTGTGCTTCTGTGTTTATTGTTTTTTTTGTACTAAAACACAACAACTCCTTATATCTGTAAAACCTACTTGCCAATAAGCCCAATTCTGATTTTGATATATTTTCTTTTTTTTTTTTTCCTTGTTTCATGGCTTTCCTTTATTATTTGTGCCATATTCTCATACCTTGATTTGGTGCATATGTGTAATACAGATGACAACAGTGGCCGGGTGCTTTGGCCAGGAGATAGCTGGATGGACCAGAGCTGGATCTTTTCCCAACCTGGTCCCTGTGGTAGCCTTTGGAAAAAAAAATCATCACAGTCAATCCAGGTTTTTTAGACATGAGAGCCCTGTGTGTAGTTCACTGACATCACATCACATATCAGAGCACACATTTTTCAAACACTTGTCTCTTGCTGCCCGTTAAAACCACCAATGTGTGAAGGTGCTTGATGCAAAAGCAGCAGCAGCAGCTCGAATACTGGTGTTTGTGTTGGACGTGTCTGTCAGAATAGGAATCAGAAAGGCAGAGAATTCATGCTTTAAAATGAATTAGCTCATTTTGCTCGACTGAACCTTTGCCACGTCTGCCTGGGCAATTTGATATGTGGCTCTCCTGGTGCGCTGCAAACAACTTCCTTGTAAGTTGTTTTCTTTCTCTCTGGTGAACACAACAGCAATTACTTTCAGTGGTTGGCCTTTTCACACCTCCCATTCACATTTTTTTTGAGTCTGTCCATTCAGCTGTATGGAGGAAGGAAAAGGGGGGGTATGGGATTGTTTAACTACATCCATTTCCCAGTGAGTGCGTTCCAACCATTCATCTTGTTGAGTACAGGTGAATTCACCCCATAAGGAAGAAAATATGAACACTGACCCAGGCAAACGGGTATTTGTCTTCCCAGCTATGACTGCTCTGTGAAGTGGAGCTCTAAGTTGAGAATAAGAGTGAGATTGAGAGAGACAGAGAAGAAGGATGTGTGGCAAAGTGCACGGCTGGCTGTATATGAAATGGACTCAGGTCACTGGGTCCTGAGTAGGAAATGGAAAAAAATGGTATATGAGAGTCTTAGATTATCATGACATGATACTGTGGGGGACTCAGTGAAGTCAAATCAAGGAGGTGACAGTGCAAGATATTGTTCCTATTGCATGCTGGGAGAGAATATAAGCAGCAAAACATAAGAGACAAAGAGGAATAAACAAATAGAGAAGCACAGCATAGGGAGGCAGAAGGGTAGATTACCTCTGGGTTCACCTCAGGTGTGCCTCTTGATCATGCTGTTGGTCTGACTTAGAGGTTTTGATATAGGTAGTGACTGTTTATTGAAGCTGGCAGAGGTTGTGCTCTTGGAGGTGGCAGCCTCACATGAGCCACGGAAAACGAGCAGTGTGGAAAACATCCAGGGAACAGAGAGGCCATAAAGCATCATCCTGGCACGTATAAAGGCTCACATAAACATGCATCTCACTCATATTTCACCTTCTTGTTAGAGTGAGCCTCACAGCACATCCAAGGTTTACAAGTGTCTACAAGAAGATAGTCCAATTTATCTCTCTATCACTGTATCTGCTGTGGGTTACCGAGCAATTTGATGCCTAAAAATTCAAAGTGTAAACATTCCTGATGGAGTTGGCAGCAGAGCATAAAAAATCTGAGTGGGATGATGGCTCAAATGATTCAGATTCATATCTAATGAATTCTTTCCGGTTACATTCCTTCCACTGTTTTTTTCTTTTTTTTTTAATACACACAATGCAAAGACCCAGAAAAGCTTGCTCCATATGTTCAGTTTTATTGGTCAGATTAACCTTTTTTTTTTCATGTACCTATGTTGTCATTAACCAGAACTAAGATATACTTCATTGCCTCAGGTCATATTTTGATATTTAGTACTTTTTTTTATCAACAATGTGGCATGTCTGCGAGTGAAAGGGCCATTCATAACGAAAAACACACAACTTCAATGAAATGTGAAAATTTGCACTTTTCTGTGGTATATTTTAGCTTCTTTGACATTGACATCATGTGTGTTCCATCTTAGTTGGAATATAAAGTTGTGTTTAGCAGCGAGATAGCAAGTGATATATGTCGGGGAGAATATATTGTGAGTAGGGGGTCATATGAATTAGAATCCTGACATGGTGAGCAAGACCCAGACGTGAAGCTAGAGAGACTACCTGAGGGATTTAAAGTAAAGTGATTTTGTCTTACCCTGAAAGGATTCTAGATTGCACAACCACCTGCTCACTACGTTATCCTGCTTATTACCCATCTGAAAACTGAAGATATACAAAAGTTGACACAATCTGCACATGATTTTATTGATAAACAAATTATTTGATTCTGCACCTCCGATTTCATGATCAGTAATAGGGCTGCCACAAACGATTATTTTGATAATCGACTAGTCACTGATTATTTTTGTGATTAGTCGACTAATCGGATCATACGTAAATTGCAGCTTCTCGCACCAGCATGCAGCTGCTCTTCCAGCTTGAAGTGTTTAAGGTATGTGCTAACTAAAAATGAAGACAATTAAGATGATAGTTCATTCAACTTTTAATGAACTTTGCAGCTTGTAGTACCATTTCTGACATTTTTTAATGTTAAAGTGCAAAATAAAATGAAGGCACAATGGTAACAAAGTTGTCCATTGAAGAGGAACGTATCTTTTTAGCACTGTAACGTAGCGTTATAAAATATTAGTGTCATCACATTTCCTATTCAAACATGACATCGCTGTTAAGTAAATAGCTCACTGTTGACGTTAATGTTAGCAGCTAAGTAGCCCATTAGCTTACCGAGAAGACTGTCCCCCTCCGTCAGATATTGAATCAGCCACGACGTGCTTCCTTTTCAGATGCTCGTGCATTGCGTCGCACTACCATGGAAGGCAAGTTCTTTGCATTGCACATTCTTCTCTTTTATTTTGGAAAAATGCTCCCAAATTTTCGAGCTCCTTAGCCGGCTAGCCATGATGGGCATAACTTTTCCGGTGACATCAAGGCTGACCCCAATTACCACTACTGCACATGTGCGTCAAGGACAGAAAGGCAGACAAGACTGCGGAAGGTGCAGCGGCAGTTTTGAGAGAAGAACAAAGCTTCAAGAAGTAAATGATGAAGTTGATTATTAAATAAGTCGTGGACAACTCAACTTGGCAGCCCTAATCAGTAAGACTTTCATGGTGAGGGGTCTCATTGGCTTCCTTGGTGGATTAATTAACATTAAACTGGATATTTCTATTCATGGTACAGCTGAAACATTACCCTGCTTATTTGTAATATTCACATTAAACGGAACATTTCCATTGAAGTTAGAATTAGAGAAGGTGTGCGGAATTTCTTCAGGAATATTTATGTTGATATTTCTGTCCTCATTCAGATCTAGTTCTCAGAGCTCTGCAGTTTAAACACCTTTAATCAAAAATTAGGCAAACACCACAACTTTTAACACTGTTGCCATTATCACTACAGCTTATGGTTTAAGTCACTTTGTAGCAATCTGCAACTTAGAGAGGGCCCAGTATCTCCTCAGGCTGCTCTCACATCTATGCCCAGTAAATGTAACTATTTCCTGACTCCCAAGACCAATTTGAGACAGAAACTGATGTTTTGCCACAATGTTTACTAAGCTGGAATGCTAACAGAAACTAACATTTTTGCCAGAGTGTCAACAGGCAGAGATAAAATGAGCTTGACCTTCTTTCCGTGAATTGATTTGATATGACATGTGTGATTAGGTTGTCCCTGGTGTTGCTTTTGTTAATGAGAATTGATCACTGTTCTCGTGATGTTTTGACCAATCAGAATTAAATATTTAACAGATAAGAAGTACGGGTGACGATGGGTTATAATTACCTCTAGCTTTGTGGGTGTTTAAAATCAGAGCGACAGAAATGTAAAATCTGCTCCATGTTTTGCTCCATACTTTGCTCCAAATCTGCTTGATGAAATTGTTTGCTAAAATGTTCAACATAATACCTTTATATAGTGTTAGTAGGTAGGAATTCCCAGCCTTCCCCAAGTGGCCAATAAGTCATCGTAAATGAAGTACCTGAAAGTGTTAGCAATTCTTTGTTTCTTTGTTTGTTTTTCAAATTTTGCGTGACACAACAAGAATGGCACAGTTTCAACTTATAAAGTGTTTTATGGGAAACATGTTAGGGGGGAAAAATCATCCATTTGTATTCATGGGAAATCATTAGCATTAATCTAGATTCATGTTTCTGTCCGGAAGACAGACAGAAGCTCATTATTCTCTATCTGTTTAAAATCTGATTTTGTCTCCACTATCTGCAGAACGGAAATGTCTGGCACTTTAGCTGTTATATGCTTCATTATCTTTACCAGCTACTCACTATTTGTCTTAGTACTAATGATACAATCACTAAAGTATTATTCTAAAGTAGAGCAGTTTATTAGTAAAGTGAGGCTAGTCAAATAAAAAAGAGTAATTTTGATAGTCAGGTGTTTACTTTTGTACCCCACTTTAAATTCAAAATTATAATTGAAAATTATGCTCTCTTAGTATAATTAATCTATTCAGGATAAGTAAAATCATATCAGAACCGACAGCCATGAAGCTTAATCTTTTTCGCAGCATCAATAAATTAACAGTGATGTGTTTTTCATTGTGGTGCTGATCAATGGCACATTTGTATTCCTGTGTTTTGGGATATTGTATGTCTCTTGGGTCCTCTGCTTTTCATTAATAAATACAATTACAGAATCCTGCTCCTCTGTCTCTGCTGATGGTGCTGCAGTGTAACAGCGAAGGTTACTCACAGAGGAGTTCTGCTGAGCTGGAGGCAAGGCAAAAAATTACAGCCTTTACAGCAAAACATCCCTGTTTAATAAAGTGCCTTAAACAGTGAAAAGTTGGCACAGGAAAAATGCTTTCAGGGTAAGAAACTTCAATAAGAGTGTGCACAAACTTCAAGTTCTAAAGGAAAGTTCAAATGTCAAATGTATGCTATTTCACATTAAAAACCTGCACTGGTTATGTATAGTCCATAAATCTGAAGTGACAGGCTTTATCTGAGCTCTCACCTTTAGATCCTTCAGTCTTTTCTGATAAAAGATGAACCTATTTTTCTTGGCTACTTATATTGCTGAGACCATTTACCAAAAAAGCTGCCCCAGCCTTTTTTTTATATCATAAAAGGGCTAAATGGCTTTGTGTAATGTGAAATGAAAACATTAGGGAGATTATTGCCAGCAAATAGCTGCCTATTAATGCAGTTTTCTTCAAAATTGCTTCGACATCTTCTAGCTAATGTTGTGATTTTAAGGCCAACAACGCCTCTGTATTTTTTTCTGCTCATTCTCTAGACTCTCAGTATTGTCAACTCTAGCTGGAGCAGGCAGCTCATTTCTTTCAATGATTAAAGTTTTGGTGAACTGCATGTAAGCTCCTTAGCATCATGCTGCAAACAAACAACACTTTTAATTAGAGAGGAGTTGGTAGGGACAAAAGCAGAGCTAAAGAAACATAAATATTGTACTGTATTCCTGGCTTCTGTCTCTTTCTCGTATCTCTGCACACCATAATCTTTGTTTTTCTCTCTCATCTGTCCTCTCATCATTCATCAGAGTGGGGGGAAGGTAGAGCGTACAGCCTAGCTCAGCAGGGGATGAGCTCCAACAAAAACAAGCTTCTAGCCCTGGCTGTCTTCCCTGTCTTCTGACGCCTCTCCACAGAATCTTCTTTTTGATTTCACCCTTTTATCTCCTCTCTTTCCTCGTAAAAAATGGGGTAGTAGGGGGATGTGGAGCGTACAGGCTAACCCAGAGTCCAGGCCTAAACAGGCTTCTTCCCCTGACATACCCTCCCCTGTCATTTCCCTGAATGCTCTTCACACTGGTAATAGCGAGGTGCCCAAATGATAATCTTCGTGATGTCCCTGCTCTTGCTGCCTATATCTATCCCTGTCCATCTCCATACTTGGGTGTTGAGGGACAATAGGGGCCATGTGGTAGGATATGTGACTTATCAATAGAGCATTAATATAAGGACGAGTGTGTAATGTAATGGGTCACTGAGCATTTATCCCATTCATTATAGCACAAATACTTTGTGTATATTTGAAATCAAGTTATTGACTTTATCTACTATATGATCCTGTCATGTTTGTCAGTGTTTACTGCTTATTCTTCTGCCTCAAATAAGCGCTGCTATAGCGGTATCTTTGAGCTACTTGTACTTTATTTAAGTTATTCCAAATTATGGTGCAATTAGCTTTTACTTAACTGCATTATCAGGCAAGTCTTCAACCACTTACATCACACTGCACACAGGTGTATAAATTAGATGTCATGACTATGAGCTAGTGGGTTTTATTTGCCACAAAAAAAGAGTTCTTATTTTTATACTTTGATTCAAATATAGAATTATCACCTTAGTAGAGAAGAACTTTGAATGGAAAACTTTAACTTGATGGATTTTTCATAGATGATAGTTTAATGACTTTCACTTTAACAGTTATTGAATGGCCTCTTGGTTTTGATGCATAGCACAATTTCTTCATTCTGACTTAGATTTCTCATTACACGCCCCTCTCTCTCTTCCTTTCTGTCCTGTCTCGACCTAAATTGCTCCTTTGCAGAAAAAGCAATGCCCTAGAAATAAAATTAAAGCAAAAATAGTTAACAAAGCAGGTCTAAAATGGTATTGTTTACTGGTTCCTCAGAACACAGGCGCCTTGAGAAAACACTAAAAAAATCCCTCCGCATGCTAAAAGGGCCGCTTAGAGGCACAAGTTCTGCATGGAATAAGAAAATCAATTAAGTTTAGCCACAGACTTCCACATAACAGTCAGCAAACAGATGGAAGCATAAACAGCAATGGAGGGTAAAAAAAAAAAGGCAGCACAGTGTAGGAGAAAAGCAGAGAGAGAGGAAAAGCTCTCTGATCCTGATAAGGACTCTTAAGACAGACACCCACAACAAGAGTGAATTAATCATTGTTCAGGGAAATGGGAGATGTGGTCCAATTTACAGGAGATTTATAGGTAGGAAATCAAATGCCACAGCATATCAATTAGCCAAGGTTCCACCTCCGCAATTCAATGTGCAGAAACAATGACTCCTGAGAAAGTAATGTGCTGCAGAGGTCTGAAACAATTTACCGTAATGTGAAATGCTATTATTCTATTAGCGATGAATCACTTCAGCTCATATGTGATTCCTCATAATGGCTACTCAAAGTCAATCTTAATTTGTGCTCCTTTATCAAAGGGGAGGAGAAATGTGCAGATAGCACCTCTTCAGCCATCATCTTCCAACAGCGCGTTGAAGTCATGAGCCCCAGCCCACCGCTCAGCTCTCCACGGTGACATATAAGAGTGCCTGTGCAAAACTCCATCATCTGGCAGGGAAAGCCTCTAAATCTTGTTATAAGCTCAGAGAGGATAGAGTGGCACACCATTTATGTACGCTGCACTGATGCCCTGGGGATGTTATAAGAATTATTCCTTCTCTTTTTGATGCCAAAAAACAATCATGACAAACTGTTTTTTTAATCGTCACAAGTGTGTCTGAGATGACCTGTGTTAAATTGACCTCTACCTTAGGGATGCCTGACCCCCATTTCTTCAAAAACATAAAAAAATTGTGTTATTTTAAATCTAATTAAACAGAGAAAATGCCCAAAGGCAACTCTTTATAAAAAAACCCACCTTAAATATATTTTTTAAATGGGTTGAAATTCTAAGAGATGCATGTGGCTAACTATTCCAGTTTTGAATTATCTCCTTCTCAAAGTCATTGTGCTGCTGCTCACATGAAAAGCGTAGCAAATGTGCTTAGGCTGAGCCCTCAGTCACAGGCCCTGTGAGGGTTACTTTGAATGTCTTTCCCTCTTTGATTTCACTATCATACACTCGAACAATGCAGGAATGAATGAGAGAGAAAGAAAAGGGTTCCTTGATATGTGATAGAAGAGAGCTATATAAAAATGTACACACAGAATATGAATGTAAGATGTTATTTTAGGTTCATTTTTACTCCAGTGTAGAGCCATTTTTTTAAATTTAAGTTCAAGTTCATCAGGACACTGGCATGCACTCTTATTGATTTATGGCTTGGCAATGCTGCCCTTCAGTGGCAGCCGACTAGAATCACTTTTTTCCTGCAGGTAAGTTAAGGAAATGAAGCAGATTGCAGTGAGGAGAAATGGGCTGTGATACAGTGGCAGTAAGAGCAAAATGAGAAAATGAGAAATATTGTAATGAATTCTGGCCTCAATTTTTTGTGCTGAAAACATTTCACAGTGATGAAATGCCCATATTCTGATCTCCAAAAGTCATTCCTCTCTATTACTTTCTCAGACAATACAAAGCGAAAGCCGGCGATTATTCAGTGTCTGTCGGGGTGAGCTCTTATTATGAGGGAGTGCTCCTCTTTGTAGGTCAAGTGCACTCAAATGTCAAACTTTGTCCCACAGAAATAAAGACAGATGTTTTGTGGCACTTGCCTGAAAACTAATCTAAGCTGGTGATCCATCAAATTCCCCAAAGTTTCAGGCTTGCTCAGTGCACTGGTTTCATCATCTCAAGGACGCCCTGAGCTCAGGCTACCTCCTGTTCCCTGCCTCAGAGATCAAAGTGTCGACATCTGAGGGGAACAAAAGTAAGGTCTGCTTTGGATGTCGAGAAAGGAAAAACCGCAGTGCCACATTCAATCTTGCTAAAGCATTGTCCTCAGCTGGCTTCTTGGTAACATAAATGTCAAACTTTCCTCCATGTCCGGCTGACTGACGCGTGTTTAGAGTCTTTGATGGTGTTGTACACAGAGCGCTGCTGACCTCACGGTGACTCTGACTCTCTTCCAAGCCTGCTATCATACTGTGCAAACGTGATAGGGTCCAGATGTAATTGAATATAATTGTATAATGTCTGTTCAAGAATATAATTTGCAATTCTTTTCCAGTCTTTGATGAAATTGATGCAATCATCAACCTCTTGTTCTTTTTAAACAACAACACTGGGTAATATTTACCAGGGTTGTGAATCAGCTCTGTGCCACCCACATAACAAAACAAAGTGCCAAACAAAGTATGCCAATGAAAAATAGCATGTCCACAGCTTAAAACACATGCATAAACAAAATACATTACAGCAGTGACTAACCTTTCCTATTAACACACACAGACAATAAATAAATAAGACCACGAAGTGGGTCTAAAAAGTGAGACATAATCACATGATACAATGAACAACAAATAGATAAAAAGAGGGGAATACTACTCTACCGCAGGGGTTCCCAAAGTGTGGGTGGTAAAAATGGGGGGTAGTGAGATGTCTTCTAGAATGTTTCTTTTTTAAGTTATCTAAAAATAGTACATTTTACCCATTATAGTAAAAATATCAACAACAAAAAGTAGCTCAACTTGAAATAAAACCTTGAAAATAGAAAATGTAATGAGTTTTATGCCTTTCTTTGTTGCCAGATGACTCCTAAGTTTATGGTTAATGAACAGTTAACTATGAAAAGCATCAGTATCAGTAGGTTAATGCATAAAGGCCCAGGAAACACAGCCATATGCTGATATAGGTATAGGCACATTTTCTGCAGACCAGCTAAATACTGCCACATTAGATAACTTTGAGGGACAGTGGGGGTCGTGAGTCTTTGGCACCTATATTTTGGGGGGTCACGGGCTGAAAAGTTTGGGAACCCCTGCTCTACGGAACCTCAGTATCATCTCTGAGGCTTTGCAGCTGCCGACTTTGTCCATTAGGTGTCGCTCCACTACTGCACCTGGTGCATCCAGCCCCCAACCTCTGGCCCGGATTGTCTGGGTTCGCAACTGTCCCTCAGCCAATCACAGTCGAGATGGGCGGGTCTCCATTGTTACTACAGATACTCCGAGAAGTTTGCGCCGACCTGCTGTTGCTGCACCTATGAGTTTCTACGTTGATGAATAACCGCGGCCCGCGCGAGACACACTAGCGAGATTATGCCGAGATAAAGAGCCACTGCCCTCGCGCTCAGTCCGATAATGGCATGCGATGGTTCACCCGCGGAGGATTTCCCGGACAAAGTGATGCCCAGAGCGGCTCCCTGCACGTGCAACAAGAAGTGCAGGAGTCGCAGCAGCAGCAGTGTTGTCTTTCTGGGATTATTCCTGCTGTCGCTGTGTCTGCACGCTGTCACCCTCGTTTGCTATTTGGACCTTCGCTCAGAAGTCAAAAGGGAAATTATCCACCAGAAGCGGGACTCCATGCTGACACTTGCAAGGAGTGACCTGGCTGACCCGGCGGCGGTGCTCTCACCCGGACACCCGCGACTGGACCCCGGGAACAGCCACGGAGGAGACGTTCATGAGGTAAAAACACCAAAAACTAACATCAAAAAAATGAAACAGTTAAAAATGAATAGCTACAGCCACTAATTCAAGACAGCATTGTTTTCATTCCTCACACAGAGGCTGTTCGTGTTCATTCACCTCCGTCCGTCCTCCTGTTCCCGTATCACGGTGTCAGGTTTTGTCTCGGTGCTCTGTTATGGCATGTTTCTGGGCAACTTATTTTACAGTAGCCTTGTCACGAAGTTTTCCCTGCTCAGTTTCCAGACAAATATGTTTTGAAGTAGGGCTCCTGTGTGCGTCAGCCTCTTGGACAAAGATGCACAAAGGTATAAACTTCCATGTCTGTCAGCTGGCCAAAGTCTCGTTTTCAGGTAAACATATCAGGGAAGTCAGATGAGATGTGGTCCAAAAATGATGCCTTCATAACATAAGGAATGAAGATAGTGTAGTTAATCATATACCTCATGAATAGCATATTTTATGTCCTAAATTGAAACACATTTAACCCAATTTGTCTTGTTTCCAGAGCTTTCCCTAAACAGACAGAGGTTGATGCTCAAACCTTAGGCAGCCTGCCCAGCTGGATCCCCTCAGACGGGTCACTCAGTGTGCTGCAGCAGGTGGACGGAAAATTAACTGGATCACCAGCAGGTGCAAAGCCCAGGGGCTGATGTAAATTCATCAGGACTTAGATGGGGCAGTTGGTACTTGGAGCTGAGCCAGGCTCGTCTCACATGTGTTTTCTTTTCTGGCAGCGGTCTGATTGAATGTTCAGTGTGTTGTCTGTGGCTTTGGCAACAGCAGACCCCCCCCTCCTCTTCCTCACCACCACCACCTCCACACACTCCCTAATCTCATCAGTACAAAGGGACCGAGTGTAGGTCTCAACTTTGCTTGCTCAATTAGCTCATGTGTCACCAGTTGTGTAACCTTTTAGAGAAAACGATCCTCTGTGTGGGGTATTGGCTGGACTTAAAGTTGTGCAGAACCCCTAAACATGATAACCACCCGGAGGAGTTTGTACAGGATGTAGGCATTTATATCTCAGTAGGAAACATTATCGAGTTCAGATGCTGGTTTTGGTTTTTGCAACATTTTCCTTTCACAAGTGGAAAGCTCAGCCTATTCATTTAGTGCTTTGCAAAGCTTATTTTAGTTTGGTTTCCCTGGTTAAAACCGAGCGAGATGGGTTTGGAATTCAACCCAGATGGTGACGCTTCATGAGGTGAAAGACTGCGGCCCAGCTGTAAATATTTAACAGTGCTGTGATGCTGTCCGTGCCAGATGTCTGCATTAAACAACTCTGATTACACATCCCACAGTTTACATAGTTGGAGAAACAGGAGCATGTGGCATTTGGACGCAGCGGCCGCACTTGTTAGCTTTTCAAGCGTTTTCCTTTGAAGCGTCTCTTTTTGTGCAGCAAAAAAATGTTTATTGGATTTTTTAACACAAGTCTTCATCAAAGGAACTTCAGCAGCATCAGTGAAATTGGATGTGACAGGCAGGTATACAGACAAGTGTAACAGAACATGAACAGTCATCCCAGACAACAAGCACAGCCAAAGTGATCACGTAAAGGAACAAACATGCACACTGATACACATGCAGTCTATCAAAGTGTTTCCTCGGCTCAAGATGTGTTCCCGTGAAGACACTTGTTGTGGCTTCACCATCATGTCACAACAACTTTGCACACCTATTTGCGTGCGTGTCAAGATACTTTTCAACTGGGCCGGTCAGTGGTGAACATAAATCAGCCATGCCAAACATCATGCCAAGAGGAAATCTAGACATTTTGCTGGCAGTTTCTTGAGTCAAATATGAAGGAAAAATGTAAGTTATTTAAAATCATAGAATCAAAATGTTATTTTCAAGAGAAAAATGACATTGACAAGCCTTTCAAGGCATAAGTGTACTCTTTAAAAGTCTGTGGATTTTTTTTTGTTGCAGTCAGCTCATGCTTTTTTAATCCTCACTTTGATAAAGAATAGAAAATACCGTACTACAGTATGTTATTATTTTGCCATAAAATTACATTTAAAAGTATAATTATTACATAAAACGTTTTCTTTCTTCAGCAACCACTCGTCACTTCTTTCGCATTCTCTCGCTGCAGATGAAAACTGAAGTTAACTTAAAAAACCTGAGGCCAGACTTTTTGTTTTATGCTGGAACTTGGCAGATTTCATAGATACACCCCTGATCTGCAGAAAAACGTTGTTGTTATAACTCCCAGATAAGGATTTGGCTTGTGGGCTGTAATACTACAAGTTTCAAATCAGCTTTCAGAGCGCCGCTATCTGTCATGATGTCTGTTCAGTTTAGTTTTCTCAGATGTTTTCACTGAGATTAAAAAAAACATTCTCAAAACTAAGATTTCCTGAAAGAGATGAAGCATCAAAGCGTCCGTGCAAATGGAAACATCTTGATGAGACCTTTGTTTGCACTAAAAAATTAGGTACCACTTAGCATCTTACACCTTCTCAGTTGCTTCTTAATGAGAGCAGATGATGTGGTCATTAATGGTCCGTGCCTGGGACGTGAACAAACAGTCTTTCCTTCCATGCTCTCAGTCTGTATGCCCTTGAGCAAGGCAGTAAACCCCAGCTGTCCAGCAGATCTGCGCAGTTCCCAACAGTAAAAAGCCCCTACCAGGTGTGTGTGTTTGTGTGTGTGTTGCTTCTAGGTCTGAAACAAGAGTGTGATACAGAGCATGAGTGAAAAAAGAGCAAGTGTCACTGGCACTCAGCCTGAACCTCTCTCACCTGACCTCAGAGAGCGAGACAAAATAAAAATCCATCCATGGAACACTTAATTGCGTTAGCCCGGATTGCTTTTTATTCTTGCCTAACATTTTTCTCATAATCATTATATGAAATAATTTTCTCCTCTGAAGTGTGCCTTCAAAGTCTCACAGAGAACAGATGCTGAAACATCTGGAGTCTAGTTAACGGCTATTAAAAAAGTCAGTTTGATGGGACCCAAAGTCCTCAGCAGTGCATGAGCTCTGGGGCGCCAGGGTGTGCTGTCACCCACTTCTCCTTTAATTGTGACCAGTGCTTGATTAGTTAAAACAGCAGTATCATCTGCGCAGAATGAGCGGGTGTCGGGAACTAATCAGTCTGGTCACAAGTGTTATAAAGTTGAAGGCAGAGGAGGTCGAAACATCAGACGTACGAGGCTGCAAACTTTTCCACACAAGACTGAATAGTCTTGACAGACGGATGGCGTAGACGCCCAGTAAAGATTAAGTCCAGAGTCACAAACATCTACCAAAATAATAAATTCTCTAAGCGTTCAGCTAGAAGTCACTCTGCCAACAAGTGTTGCAACAATCTGACATGTGATTGGCTGCTGACAGGCAACATTTCCCTTAGGTTGAGCTCCACAGCTTTTTTAGATGACAATCTATAGATGCTGTTATTAAATTACCCGAGTTATGGTTGAAAACACATGGGTCTTCCAAAGAGCATTGTGTGATATTGGCTGGGGTGAGGACACTCCTTTTTGTGTGATATTAAAGAAGAATCTTTCAGCCCCATCTTTCAGCCCAGGAGTTTGAAGCACATGAGTTCTATGAGCCTTGTGTCCTCAGCACTTTGCATGAGTAACGCCTGTAACAGCAGTGATGGGCACCCGCTCTGCATCTGGCGCCTGCAGCCACAAGCCCCAAGTTTCACCTCCTCAACTTTTGTAACCTCACATTCTCAACCGCAATTTAGTGACTAATTGTCACTGCTGGCCCAAGATTTCGAGGAGTTACCGCCACAAGAATGTGAGCTCAGGAAAGAAACGCTGGAGCCAAGGCATTTTGTTCTCACAGCTATCCTAAATGTCAGGGAGTTTGGCTTTTATAAGTGCTCAAAAGGGTAAACTACAAGCTGTTGTAATCCTACGTGTTAATAGGGCAAGAAGAAGTCTTGTGATCACAAAATTACACATCCCTGCGGTGACTGAATTTTAGTCATATCCTCACAGAGCAACAGGGAATCGCGTCCTCTCTGCGCACGAGCACCCCCCAACGCTTTGAAGATTTGAAAGCCCTCTAATTAATAGCATTTTTCCCCTTGTGCTGAAAAAAGAATGGTTTACTCAATAGTTGGCACTTGGCATACATACCAACACGTTGTCATCCTGATTTACTGTAACTCTGCATGCCTTTGAAGGCTGTAAATGTTGTAATGAAGTGAAATGAAGCAAACAAGGGCGCAAAACCGTTTCTGAAAGTCGTATAACGGAGTAACTCTTTTCAAGATCACTTTGTAGACTTCATCTAAAGCACCAGTTCGCTAGTAGCTTAGCAGATTGCTTGTTTGTGTTTTTTGTCGTTTTGCTAGGGCTTAATCTCGGGCCAAAAATTGGCTGTTGAATCATGTTTGGCTGTCAGAACAGACGAAAGTGTAATGCCATATGCTTGAACATACACCCAGAATCCTTTGAGAAGTAAAAGCCCCCTATATGCCAACAGCTGGAGAGGAGATGTGGAGACACCTGCGCACCAAATGAACAGCAAACGTCGCTGCTCGCGGGAACATCTGGAGGTCTGTGTGTGTCGATAAACCGTTCCAACACACACAGTCCTCCATCGGGTTGGAATTCCCGTGCTTATAAGGTCAGACATGGCTGGCAGCTGGACATGGATGTAGACTTTAACTGCTTTGAGCTTGCCCAACACAGCCAGCGGGGGGTGTTTGACATGATACAGCTCATCCCACACCGCAGGGGGGGGTTCCCACATCTGAGACGAGGTATGGAAGAAAACTCGAAACATAACTTTACTTGTCTGCCCTTCTTACGGTCTTTCAGTGGCTCTGCTCGCAGAAACCACACAAAGAGGCACCGGGAGTTCAAGCTGCTTTTAGGAGAAGGAGATTTCTCGCCGTCGGGGGTTTAACAACTATGTTTATTTGAGCATCACAGATGGAAACATGGAGAATGTCATCTCGTACCCAACTCTGAATGGCCCCAGGAGGTCAGAGTGTCTGTCAGTAAGCTTGTCCGATTCATCCCCAGAAGTAAAAATAAGTGTAACATCATTATTTATTATCCTCTGATCCATGCTAAGGTGCTGCACGTGTCACTGCTTCGGAGATGTCAGTTATCTAAACTCCAAGCAGATGTCCAGCACAAATACAAGCTGTCAGATCTGTCCTCAGCTATTGAGCGCCTTTATCTTTCACTCCTAACATTATTTACGCTGACACTCCAAAGTGAGACCGAAAAAGATCTCATATATCTACTCGAGGCTCGATGCAAAGAAGCCTTTGGGTGGTCTTGTTGTGTTTCAGGCCCTGAGTTCCCTTTTAGTCTATCGGGGTTCTGGGAGTACTCCAGAGATGTGATCACGAACTGGCTGTCCTAACTGAAGGCGACTTTGAACAATCTGCATTTCTGAACTTCTGAATCCTTAGCACGAGATGTTTTTTTTGTAGTTGTCGGAGCCGGTCGCGTCTCTGGCGTGTTACAGTCAGTTCAGCACGTCCTACAGAGTTCATGTGAATTCGGGACGACCAGAACTAGTCACACAAGAACACAGAGCATGCGGTTTGTCCCACCACTCACTCGCCCATGGGAACACCCCGCCACTGTAGCATAGCTTTCCCCTGTTTTTTTAGGGATGAGCTCAGAGCAGCTCCATCAGATCCTTTTCATTTTTTAGCTTATTCATGCTACCTTGAAATAGGGCTGGGACCAGGTGCCCATGAATGGGTATTGCTCTCACATTAACCGCAATTCATGCCCTCCTTTTGTGTAAAAAGGTGAATTTTAGTGCAGCCGTGTCCAGGTGACTGTCTCAAACAGCACAAACGCAGACAAAAGTGACTCTGGTTACAGGATGGGTTACAGCCCCGATGGGACAGACAATGACTTGGCCACAAATGAATGTGCTTCCTGACAGTGTCTCACTTCTTTTCAAATGCCCCAAGTTGTGTCTGTGCAAACATTATACCCCAAGAATAGAAAGGCCACTTGTAGGCCGTTGGTTTCGCTCTCAAAACGGTATATCACTCATTCCTTTTTTTTTTTTTTTTTTTGGCGTTGCAGGATTAATATGAGATAGTCCTGGCCTGTATGAATTTTTGAAGGGGTTCTCATGAATATTCTGCTTTATGAATTTCCATTCTCATTAATATTTTCCATTTTGTTTTTCACCAGGAGAAGTTACTGCACAGAAATAGCGACTTCCACGCCACAGAGGACCACAGGGGCATAACTCAGCGAGCGAAAAGGAGTCCCGGCAAGCAGCCAGAAACAGGCAAGTTGTTTTCTTTGTTTTATGTGTTGTTATTTTCTCCTGCCGTGTCTTTTGTCTTACACTTTGTTGCTGAACACTGTTAGTTGATTGCCCTCCAGGTCACCTCATCTGTAGTTTTCCTGTTCACAGCTCCATGTCAGTACATTTAATGACAAAAACCCCAACAAATATTTGCTCTCTGATGCACCTGCATCAGTCTATTTTCTGGAAGTACTTGGCAACCACCAGCCAGACTGCTCGGCCCTGTTTTCCGCAACTCTGCTTGTTTGGAGGGGATTCAGTACTGTATAAATACCAGGCTTTTGGTGGGCTTACAACTCTTTAAATTTGAAAACAGTTTGTTAACGGTTTCTCACTTTTTAAGGAAATCGATTTTTACTGCGTTGTGCCTACTTAACAGAGCAGCTCCACCACATAATGTTGCCTAGTTTATAGAGCGAGAGATTAAACGGAATGGGATTGATTATTACTTGGATTGCAAACAAGGACAACAAGGAGTTTGGGAGGGTTTCACCAATTTGAAACAGACAGCGAAAGCCTTTCCCTGATTTCCCCCATCTCGAAATAATAAGAAGTCCCTGAAATATCTTTTTTATCCATCCACTGTGCAGATCTCGACTTTGGACTCCAGCTGTTTTATCTGTTGTACTGAAACATCAGAAAATAAAAATCACGTTGTAGAACATGCGGTCGTTTTCAGGAGACAAGCTGTCATCTGGGACTTTCAGGGTTTCATTATCCCAACAAATTGATTTATTGTAATCGATGGCTTCACAAAAAGCCATGAGGTTGATAGGTTTGAATTTGCGTTTGTAGTTTGTGTTTAGAATGTGAGCTATGCAAATAAAAAAAAGCGTGGCCTTTGAAGTTTCATGTCTGAGTGCAACAAGTGCAGCATGATCACAAGACATTCCGATGTCTGTGGCGTGACACTGAATACTTTGGGGGAAGTTTAGTGATTGTGTTTAAATTAGGAGAAAAAACTCACCTTTGAGACTTTCTACATAAATCAGTAAAGTCCCGAGCCTCTAAACACTAATCATTCCCAGGTCTCTGCTCTCAGCGCACAGACAAAGGCTTTTGTAATCTCAGCCTTAGATGTGTGTGTGTGTGTGTGTGTGTGTGTGTGTGTGTGTGTGTGTGTGTGTGTGTGTGTGTGTGTGTGTGTGTGTGTGTGTGTGTGTGTGTGTGTGTGTGTGTGTGTGTGTGTGTGTGTGTGTGTGTGTGTGTGTGTGTGTGTGTGTGTGTGTGCGTGCGTTCTGGGCACTCCTAACGGGCACCAGATTCCAGATAGGGCTGCTCGTTAAGAGAAATCTATGCGGATGCATCCAGTCATTTAGCCAGAGGAGAAACACTGGCCATATGTTTGAGGGGGACTCAAACTGTGAGGTTTTAAGGTTAAATGGCCTTTGTAGTTGTAATGACATGGTAAACACAAGAGCAGCGAGACGGCTTTTTGAAAAGGATTCTTCAGCTGCATACAGAGCATACATACACACACACGCAGATGCACACTAAGTGCATTTTGTCTTTCAAGCGCTGACACAGATGCCCCTCTCAACATCTATGCACGCACGCACGCACGCACGCACGCACGCACGCACGCACGCACGCACGCACACACACACACACACACACACACACACACACACGTTGTTTAAGGGGAGTCGCACACACAAACACATGCACACACCCACATGTAGACACACTTTCATCTGCATTCTCCATCTGGGCTTAATTCAAAGAAAAGGATTTTGGCAGGATAAAGTATCTCTCTAATGATCTTCTCCAGTTCCACTGCCTGTGAATGCTTAAGGCACTTGTTCATACAGAAGAGGTGAAACCACACTTACAAATTACTACATTAGAAGATACCACAGACTGACATACCTCAACTCCAGTGTTCAGCACCGCACATCTGAATCTGTTATTTTAGCCCATTTTTGATACCTTTTACAGAACGAGCGGTACATTTCAGATGTTATCTGAGATGATAATTGTTCAAGAGACCATTTCAGGACTGATCACACTGCTGTTGCTTTCTTACAGAATCCACTGGGAAGGAGAGGCGGAAAGATAAGAAAAAAGGTAACGCATAATATGGCCTACATTTCAGTTATGTCAGTCATTCATTAGACTACTAGCTGCTGCCTACTTTCAGGATGTAACCTCGAAAAGTTGTTCAGATGTAATAACTAAGTTGGCTTAAAGAATGACACATTTTCCACATCTGATTCTGTCCTCTGGAGACATTTCTCCTCGTCTTGCTGTCTCAATATCAGAATTTACAGTGCTAAACAGACTGTAAAGACATTAGGAGTACATTTTTGATTTCAGGCTGTAAATATAAAAGACACTCCAGACGAAAAATTAAGCGCCTCAGTCTGATATATTTCGTTTTCCATCTTTACAGGGAGAAATAGGCAGGGGCCTCCTGGTCCCCCTGGTCCTCCGGGCCCACAGGGGCCACCGGGCATCCCTGGAATCCCCGGTATTCCTGGGAGCAATGCTGTGGGGCCTGCAGGACCCCCTGGACCCCCTGGGCCACAGGGGCCTCCAGGCAGTCAAGGTCCATCAGGTATAAAACAGAAACGACATGATCCATGCTCAAATAGCAAAGAGTTGAGGCAGAGAACTCGAAAACACCCACGAGTTGAGAGATTTGTTCTTAGATTACAGCGCTTTCCTGTATGGAGACGCGTTCCCACACTAGAAGGGGGCTCAGGTTGTCAAATTGGTGAACTCATTGCCTTCTCAGTTCAAGTCTCTGGTTTAGGCTGTCAAACATACTGTGGGATAGCAGTGATCCATCTTTAAACTATTTCACTGTTTGTTTTGTTTTAATCATCATCTCTTCTTCTCAGTGGTGTCGAAGGCCAGAACTTTATCTTGTATCTCTCTTCCCCTCTTTTATTGTTACAGGGGTTCCCGATAGGACGAAAACAAAGGAATTCCAGGTAGAGTATGTCAGCTGTTAAAATCAAATTTTACCCTAACAAAAAAACCTTCTGATGAAACAGCTGTTTCTCTTGTTCTACCGCGCATCCAGATCAGTCACCAGAGATTTTTTGTTTTTCAGCCTGCAGTGGTTCATTTGCAGGGGCAGGAGACGACAATCCAAGTGAGAGAAGGTGGGTCCTCTGTCTGTTCTCGGTTGTAGTTACACCCCTGTGTTTGACACAGAACAATAAACAGCCTTAATCCCTGTCAGTGTCCTTCGTCAGAGATCTGTGTCTGCAACTGTTCTAATAAACACATGCCTGCTAAACCACAGACTTGCGTAAGACTAAAATAAACATGCCAGGTTTAGTCACTTTTTTAAAGATATTTTCTGTATTTGCTGCAGCTAGGCTAAGAGTTGATGGTCCATGGGGCTAAATATTGCTGCTAATATTTACTATATGGCTATAGTAACCCTGACATAATCCCAGAGCTATTACAGGATTTGTATACAGTTACAGGCTTATATTAGATGTCAGACCCATGTTAACTCGGGTCAAGATCAGACGCCACCCATGCTGGCACACCCAGGTTATCCCACTTTGTCATTTAAGTCATTGAGTGTAAGCATCATCAGCTGGTTTATTTTCCTGCCAGCATGGAGCTCTGGATGCAGTTAAAAACTGCTGATAGCTGTTTATGATGACTGTTTGCCTCTTGTTTGTTTGTTGTGACATGTTTAGATCTCTCTGAAGGCATCCTTAGGAACTGGAAGATGGTGTCCATCCATCACCGCGTGTTTAAAATGCACTCTCGCTCTGGAGAGCTAGAGGTGCTGCTGGACGGTGTCTACTTCATATATAGTCAGGTAGAAGTGAGTACGGTCCTTGACGTAACTCTTATAATTTACAATTCTGAGTCATCAGAACTTGCATTTATAGTTAAGGTTTAAAACTTGCTTGCTTTTACTATCTTTATATATTTGAGTGATATATTTTAAGACTTATTTCATCTCCCTCTCCCTCTCCTAGTGGTAATATGTGATGGTCTATAACTCAGGCCCTTGTTGGCTACACTGATATTCCAGCTGTTTCAGCTTTAAATAAGCTCCTTAATATCATGTCGACTTGTTTTGACTACCCCTCTCAGTCTTCTGTGAATTTTCATGTCTCCCCTCTACACCAGGTGTACTACCTCAACTTCACTGACATTGCCAGCTATGAGGTGATGGTGGACTCCAACCCGTTCCTGCGTTGCACCTGCAGCATTGAGACAGGACAGCGCAAGTTCAACACCTGCTACACGGCTGGTGTGAGTCTGCTCCGTGCGGGCCAGAGGATCTCAATACGCATAGTGTATGAGGACACACTCATCAGCATGACCAACCACACCACCTTCCTGGGAAGTGTCAGACTTGGAGAGGCTCCATCTGCTGGACAGAACTGATAACTACACAGCACAGCAGCACTCAAAAGTAGAGAGAAGTTGCTCACTGCTCAAATCAGAAGCAACTTTCCAGCCTAAGTCTGGGCCCTGTTCAGAGAAAGGTTCTCCCTGGAGAGCTCCTGGCTGACTTTTGTTCACTTTCACAGTTCTAAAAGGACCATATAAACTGGTATGCTTCCCCTCAAATGTTCTCATCAAACAAAAGACTCTATTTATAGTCACCATTTCGTGTCAACACAGACGGCATCTCTCTCTATAACAAGGAAGGACACTGCGCTGACATATACTTAATATTTACATAATTTAAGTGCTGTTGAATGATAATCTTGTATCTCCAAAAACGAAAAGCTATTCAAAATTTTTGCAATTTGTACTCTTGGCCCTTTTTAAACAATTTAAGTACGTTAACAGTTATAAGTAAGCAGTTTAACAAGGGGTTTAAAGCTCCAGATGCCCCCTTGGTAATAAAAATGATTGAAAGAGCATTTCAATGTTCAAAGCAAGTACAAAGTTATCCCCACAAAGCTGAGAGAAACCCATTAAAATTGGGGTTATAAGGTATTCACAATGCAACAGCACTATATATTTTGCACACATTTGCACTAAGGCATCCCTGCAGAATATCAGTGATATGTTTTTTTACAGTGCTATGTTTAGTTACGGTATGAATGAATCCATGTGGAAAAATGATAGTTGTTTATACGTCTCTGTACATATTGTATATAAAATGGGATATACTTTTGTAAATGGAGTTGATTGATGGATTAAAATGTTTCATTTTCTGTCTAAAGGCATTTGTCTTTTGTGTTTTAGCAGCGAGTGGTATTGATTTGAAAGGTTAAAACTTCTTTCACATTGGAGTCTGCTGGCACGAGTACAGACAAGAACGAATGATGTTCTTTGAGTGAGGCCTTTTGTCTTTATTAAAATGTGGCTTTTACTTTGACTGCAAGTTTCACAATACAATAAATTTTGTCTGTAGTCTTCATTCAATCTAAATGAGTTCCATCTTGAGAGGCAGAGAGAAGATAGTTGCTCATTTAGAAACTAATTTTGAAACAGAACACTTTAGGTTTCCGGGTTAACTGATGTGTGACCTCACCCATTTGAGTAACTTGAGGACATCCAGTCACTTTGCAGGTCTCATAATGCTTTACAATACTTTGTTATCGCTCTTAGTATTTATGTTTTGTCTTAGTCTTTTCCTGGTGCACAGAGCCAGCATTTTAAAAAATGATTTTAGAAAACTCCAAGGGGACATAATTCTACAATTAAATCAGCCACGTTCTGAGGGAGTCAGTGGGAAATTGGCCAAGATGTCTAAAACAATGGAGGTATGTCACTGATTATGCGGGATGGAGTCATCTTGGACATTGTACTACTGAGATTTATGCCATTAGTGAGTATTCAGATAAGGCTGCAATAATACATTTTCTCCTAATGCTTTGTTTTCTCTATGGACTTAAAGGCAAGTGCTTTGCAAAGAGCTCAGAGTTCTCTGAAGATCTCTTCTAGGAGAGTAAAACGGGAACAGAGCAGCTGCAGAGGTGGGTCAGAGCTGAGGACTGAAAATGTGTCCATTAGTTACGCTCTAATCTGTTATTGAGCACATAAACAGTGTATGCTGAGTTAATAAAATTAAAGTATTATGTTTATTTCCCCTCTTGCCAGCTCCAACATCATTCCTGTATTTAACAGCTAACACTAACAAACAACCAGGCATTAGAAGTAAAACTGAATTCAAGTTTGTGTCTTTAGCAACCCACCGTATGCCATTATTTTGAATAAGTGTATCTGGCTGCTCCCACAGGAAATATATTAGAGATCCCTTGGACCATTTCTGCGCAGCGAGGAAATGCAATTTCACAGAAGGAAAAACAGAATGTTGTCCAAGAAGATGGTTATTACTTGGTGTTTGGACAAGTATTGTGTCACTTTAATTCAAGCATAACTAAGTTGATTTACATCTGATTTGTTCCAACTATTCTGCTAATGTTCTGCTTAATTCACAGGTTCTGTTCACAAGCCAAAGTGCTGTTATGGGTCATATTATTCAAAGTTGGAGTTCAACTAGAACAGGAATAACATCAACAGAGCTATTGCGTTGCCTGCAAGAAATGCCAGATCATACTCCTGCCAATACATGCCACACAGCAGGTCAGAGAGGCACTTACTGTGTGGCCACTTAAAGAAATAGCTTTACAGTTTTGAGAAACATGCTTATTTGCTTTATTGGGGAAAGATTAACACCACTACCATGTGTGAATGGTGAATGGCTAAAATGTACAGCTAGGAAATAGGTAGATTAAATTCAGACTTGACAAACTCTGCTCAAACCTTACACAAAATTAGCCTACTAGCTCTTGATATTGTAACTTAAGAATAAAAACAACATTGGTTGTATAAGTGATGGTTTGCTGTGCTCGACTATATCTTTTTTAGAAGTTGTTTGACTTTATTGACTATTGTCATCACCTTGAGGTTTCTACTAGTGGTGGGCGTATTGATTCTGTGGTATCGATATATCGATCCTCACACACTACTCATTTGAGTGTCGATTACTCTAAAAAATATCGATACTAATTAATAAATGCGAAATAAAAGCGCATGTGTCACTTCTTTTAGGGTAACTTACTCCAAAGTTTTGTACTGAAGAGGCTGTTTTAAGCTTTCCACTCAGAGAATTTAAATAAAGGATGTTAATTATTTATGTGTTTTTCTAAATTTATTTCATTGTTTAAAAAAAGGCCACCAAAGGATTTGTATATTAAAGTTGTTAAATGAACAGTATTTGTCATGGGAGTTGCCTTTCAAGCATTGCATTTTTTTATTTTTATATCACTGAAAGTACCAGCATCAGTATCGGGTATAAATCGCCAAAAAAGGCCATTCTCTCTCTCTCTCTCTCTCTCTCTCTCTCTCTCTCTCTCTCTCTCTCTCTCTCTCTCTCTCTCTCTCTCTCTCCCTCTCTCTCCCTCTCTCTCTCTCTCTCTCCCTCTCTCTCCCTCTCTCTCTCTCTCTCTCTCTCTCTCTCTCTCTCTCTCTCTCTCTCTCTCTCTCTCTCTCTCTTTTCTCTTTCTCTTTCTCAAACCACAACGCATCAGCACGCATCAGCTCTAAATTGTAATTCTTGATTCATCATAAAAGGCATCAGGTGTAAATGATTCATTGTTTGTTAACTCATTAAGTGTTGCTGACAGAGGTTTTTGTCACCACTAAGTACATCAGGGCTAGCTGTTTCCCTCTGTCTCCAGTCTTTGTGCTAAGCAAAGCAAAAGAGCTGCTAACTTCATTTTTATTGTGAAGTGTGTTGTTACTTTCAAACAGTTTGGAGAATGCTCCCAGGGGGATTGAGTCACATGAACAAATCATGGCTAACTAACTCCCTCTGTGTCTCCTCTTTGTGATAAGTTAAGTAAGTTGGCTGCTAACACTAACCTATAAATGACAATGCTATCTTAATCATCTCATCTATCCTTACCAAGAAAGATTAGGCCTCTTTAAATAGTTGAGATGTTTCTTTAGCCTTATTGTGGCAGTTTTCTCAAAACATCAAAGATATATGAATGAAACATCAAAATATCAGAGAGGTACAAATAATATTTTATATTATGTGCTTGATACCACAGCAAGTACGTGATAAGTTTAACTTAACTTGGCCTTCTTTGACAATATATTGCTGAAGCTGATAGCCTATAGTAGCCTCATAGATGTTATAGCAGATTTTCTGGTTCTATAATGAATCACCTGTGTTATATCTCCTCTAATGCCTTCCTATACTGTGTATTTTTTTCTGACAGGCATAGTGCAGCTGCATCAGGACGATGAGCTACAGTTAGTGACACCAGACAAGCCCCAGGCCTTCATCTCTCTGGACGCAGAAGCCACCTTTTTTGGTGTCATACAGCTAAATTGAAAAAAGACAGTACGGAGATGATAACAATGCAGCTCAATGTTTCAGGATGTAGGAAACTGACACTGAGCTGTGTGACGGGAAGCTGATAAAGGACAGAGTGACAGTGTTAGGAAAACTGCTGGGTAACTTTTCTTTTTTTAAATGAACTGTTCATCATCATCTTTTCAAGACTTTAAAAATATGTTTAGCTTTAAACCTTCAAAGTGTACCTTCCTCCACCTGGGCCTGCCGTCTAGCTTTGTTTATATGTGATTCCACCCCCTTTCATCAGTCTATTTTAGCATGTCTCTTTATACTTTGCTGGGGGCTTCCCTGCAGCTCCACCTCCACACTGTCTGTTTATTTGTTCCTCTCATCTATTTTAGAACAGTTTCCGTGTTCCTAAGACTTTGTCAGGAACAAACAAAGGTATAAATTTATACCGCTTTGGGGGTATATCCTGGTTGACATGAAATCCTTAACACTATGCAGCCAAATACTGTATATTATATTAAAGTTGTAGTTAATAAAAATATACAGAGGTGAAAATATGTTCTTTGGTGATATTTCCATTTAAGTTTTGTTTGAATTCATGAATCTTTAAATGGTTATATTAAGCACAGAAGAATAACTAAATAAAAATTATTCAAATTTAAGGGTTTGTGTTTTTTACAGTTTCTTAATAGAAGGTGTCCTATCTCAGTGGCCAAGCCTTTATTGTCTAAATATACTATCCTCAGTGCCTATCTGGTGTCTGCAGCTGTTTTCCCTATCTCTTTTTTTTATGTAGCATGGGTATAAGAGGGTGTGTGAGTGTGTTTACGAGCCCTTACAGCTGTGGTACAGTGCTCAGAACAGCAGCAGAGGGAGGATGGTCAGACACATGTTTTCTCATCTTCTACTACTCTGGTCGTTCAGCCATGACCTCTGTATAACTGGACTGACACATCTCCAGCCAAAGGTAAGCTTACTGTGAATCATCAAAAAAGTGTAATACCATTGCAATTTTTAAGTCCTTCAAGTTGCAAATTTTCTGCTGTGTTTGAGATCTTAGAACTGTTAAGGTTGTTTGACTTTGGTTTCCATGGTTCACTCTATGATTATGATTATGATTAATGTTCCTTTCATTCCAAGGAGGGGTCCTGGAACAACCAGAGTCTCTATTCTGTCCCCCTGGATTTGGATGTAAGGCTGAGAAGACTAGACCTGTCCAATAACTTCATCAGACAGTTGCACACACTTGCACTGCCATACTTGGAGCAGCTGGACCTGAGCTCCAACCAGCTGGATCTCATCTCCGAGGGAGCTTTTGAAAAGCTGGCTCGACTTGAAGAGTTGAATTTGTCCAGAAATGCTCTGAACAACAACCTTGGCAGTAACACTAAAGCCTTCCGATACATCAGCAGACTGAGGAGTTTGGACATATCAATGAACAGGTTGAGTGATGATGCAGTGGAGCTGTACCTTCAAAACAAACCTTTTCTTGATCAACTTAAGATGACGGGAAATGCTGTAACAAGACTTTCGCACAAGTTGTTCAAGGAGAGTAAAGGTTTGAGGTCCATTACTATTGATGACAATCTGATATCAGAGATAGAACAGGGGACATTTGAAACACTGAACCATTTAGAGATGCTCAACTTGGCCAAAAATAACCTAGCAAATATCTGTGATTTTAAACTACATCAAGTTAAATATCTGAATCTGAGTAGAAATTCTGTGGAGTTCTTTGTTACACGTGAGGAAAACCGGTTTTACATGCTTGAAATTCTTGATCTGAGTCACAACAAACTCATTTATTTCCCGATTGTTCCAAAGATAAATAGTTTGAAGTATTTATACTTACAGAATAACATGATTGGTGCCTTGGGTTCAGAGGCTACTATGGTGTCAGAAGTCAACGCTCTGTATAGCGAGCTAATGAGGGAGAGAATAGTCAAAAAAAACAACCTACACTCAAACTGGAGGCTAATGCCACTGACTTACATCGACCTGAGCTACAACCACTTCAGGTCTTTCCCCTTAGAGACTTTGAGCCTTTTATCATCTTTAGAAACTCTGAATTTTAGCTTCAATTGTCTACAAAACATCATGTGGAATATTAGAGAACATACGGAACCAGGAAGCCCTCGGCAGCTTTTCTTTCATGCTTTAAAGTACCTTGACTTACAAAGTAATGGACTTGCATCAATTTCCCAGCAATTTCTTGAAGCACTCAAAAAAGTAGAGACATTAAATCTGCAAGACAATTCTGTACAACCTTGTGCCTTGATGGATGATTTGCAAAGCTCTCAGTCATCTCGGCAAATAAAGCTCAACTCCTCCTGTGTTCTCTTTGGGAAGTTAAGGACTCTTAAAGATCTAAATCTTCAGAAAAACAGCATAGAAATGCTTCAGTCAAACTCATTTCTGAAAACCTCTTTGCGTTCTCTGAACCTTGCAGGAAATCCAAATATGGTGATGCAAGAGAGTGCATTTGAAGGTGTGCAAAACACTCTTGAGTCCTTGATTCTCAGTGAAATAAACATGACCAGCTCTGATCTTTCTTTACCCTGCATGCCAGCTTTGACTCACCTGAACATTTCTAACAACCACCTAGATATGATACCCAGCACTTTAAGCTGCTCTCCTCTGAGAGAACTTGACATAACAAATAATGATTTTATGTCTTTAAACCAGTCTTTGATTCTTGCTCTATCTGCACACCTAAATCTCATGTATATAAGTAGAAATAATTTTAACTGTTGTGAAGGTAAATGGCTAACAGTCCTAGATGAGCTAAAGATAAACCTGCCTGACATTAATGACACCGTATGCTTTACAAGTGATGGAAACATTTCAGTGACAGAATATCTAGAAAACAATGCAGTGCCATGTTTGTTTCATACAAAGTCACAGGAAATACACTTTGGACAGATGGTAGTAATTGCTTTATTTTTAACTGTGTTAATAACAGTATTGATTGTGTTTACCAGAAAGTTGTGTTGCACACAGGGGTCCTTAATTGTGTGATTTCTAAGATATGTTTTTCTGGTTTATTGTGTTCATTTTTTATGCAGAGGGTAAGAAACCAAACACATTTGGTGAGCAGGCTGCACCAAATGTACCAGAACTCTGACGGCTTTTCTTATAAACAGAAGTTAGGATTAATGGCTGCATAGACTGTAAAAACTAACAGACCGTTACTTAATGAAATGCTGTAAAATCCTTGTCATCTGGCACATGATTTTGTCCTGATTTTCTTTCAAGCTCCATTAAAACTTTCTCTCCCTTGTTAATCTGAATGACATGCATTAATCTGTGTGTCCTGCTGCCAAAATATGATGATTAAATTTGGCCTTATTTACTCTCAAGTTGTTTGGTTACGTGTTTGCCAAAATCACTAATCAGGCAGAGGATTTTATGCCCATCCTTTTCTGTGAAATGTTTCTAAGTTTAATTTTGGCTCAGATGTTTTGACGTCTGTGAAGGCGTGCTCAACATTCCCAGAATCTTCACGAGACCAGTTTGCAACACCAAAAAGAGACGTTTTTTGAGTTGATCTTATTCATGTTGTAAAGACATTTTTATTATCTTTAAGAAATATTGATACCCGCATTTGTTTGTTTTCTGTCATTTATATTATATTTGGCTTTGATCCCCAGAAGATGTCATTAAGTACAATAGTAAATGTGCCGTTAAAATAAATGTAGTGTTCCCAATAACGAGAAGCTGTTGGCAGCCCTTATTCAAGAAAAACACCCACATCTCTACTAGTGAAAAATTAAAGACTAGGTTTCAGATGGCTAGAACTTTGATGTCTGTGAATTTATGTTCTTATTTGAGCAATTTGAACTCCACCAAGTCATAAAACATTGACTGGAAGGCAACTATCATTCAGAGCGAGGTGCATTCACACTCAATAAATCATGCTGAATTTGGATCCATAGTTTGAAGAAAAACAGACTCCTCCATGTAGCAGATACATATTTAAATAAACGAACAACACTATTACAAACAGACATTGTGAGAGGGAAAAGTATGAAGCCTGATGACATGCTGCAGTGTAAAATAAATCTAAGAAAGGAAAAAGGTTACACAATTTAGAATTATTGTATCACAATTTCAACAAGCGGTTCAGCCTGTGGTAAAAGTGTCATGCAGGGTGATCCTGTTGAGCAATGCTCTTACTGTCTTCTTATTGACACATCTTTCCCCTTTAAGCAGATGCAAAATGGCATTTTGCCGTTTTCATGCCCGTAACCACTTGTCCACTGGGTATAGCTGTACAGTGATGTCAGCTTCAGTTAAAGCAGCCAGGATTCCTTTATCAATCTGCTTCTTAAGCAGTGTAACTGAAGTAAATGTCTTTGTTGCCCCACCCACAAGATTTAGATCAAGTAGCAGCTTGACAAGTTCAAGCAAAGAGCATGCAGAGAAAAGAACACTGTGTGGATAGTATTAGGTGTAAAACCATAGGAATGCAACTAGCAAATTGTATTCATTCTTCTTCTTGGTGATTAATAGGAGCTGGCATTTAGGCATTGGAAGAAGCTTGTGTGTTAGCACACCAGGGCCAGTATTCAAAAACCCTGTCAGTGCCTCCCTCCAGGCTAACTGCATTTTTATTTTATCTCATTATTTCCAGTAAACTGTTGTCATCATTTAAACCAAAGTCTGAGGAAATATCTCTTACCAAGGACAATTTACTTTCTCACTTTTCTTCTAAACCCAACCCTTGACAGAGTTGTCTAATTATCAAGAGGTTTGTGTTGCTGCCTTGTTTACTTTTATTTATTTAGCATTACTCTGTCTTCACAAAAAAGGTAGTGTTCTTCTTTCTTTAACATGTTATTGGTTTAACAGCAATTCACTAAAAGACATTATTAAGGCTTTGTTTATAATATATAAAAACCTTCCCTGCAATATATTAGAAGTTCCTCCTTGCAAAAGTTTGTAAAGATTACTTTCTTGTTTTCTCTTTTTCATTAGAGGAAACAAAAATAGGGAACACATGTGAGTCTGTAATATTAAGTACACACTTCACATTCAGAATTCAGACTCGGCTTTATTGACCAGGTATACACAAGGAGTTTGTAGAATAATTCTCATGGAGTTAGAGTTCGTCAAACAGAAGACAACCAAGATGCACAATGTTGCAAATACTCAGTAAAATAAAAAAAAAAGAAGTTAGATATTTATATGCCTATTGTGAATTCACAGAAAAGTACCCATGAAACATCTCTCATTAATAACATTAGTGTTCCATATATTACATGTTCATCCATTGTTGATTGATAAATCTGGCCTCCCAACACACAATTTACCAAATTGCACTACATGGAAGTTACTATGTGACTTGGCACATTCACAAATAACTACTGTATCTATCTGAATCGCACTGTTTTTCATACTGTGTATGTTTGTTTTTAAATAACCTCGTGCAATTTTTATCGTACAATAACTTACCTTATCTATTTATCAGATAGACGTGTACATAGTGTGTATACATCCGTAATAGTTGCCATATTTTATTTTATTTTTACTTTATTTTATTCTATTTTATTTTATTTTATTATATTATATTTTACCCTTGTCATTGCTATTACTAATGTTATTATATTTTTTAACTATGTTAGTACATTGTTGTATTCCCCTGTCCCGTTGGGGGACAAATAAAGTATATCTTATCTCTTATATCTTACTAAGTGCGTCACGAGCTATGTTCATTGTGACCAACGTTAATCAGTGAGATTTCCACATCTGCACACACACCTCTCTGAAGCAGGCTATATTAAGCAGCTTTAGCCCTCCTGTTATCCTCAAATTTTACTGAGCTGTGCATTCTTCTATATGTCAGCTCCACCCCTATGTTGTGTGAATCATCAGTGTCTTCACAGGACAGTATTTCCCACCCCACACTACAGCAAATATCAATGTTCTCATGGGAAAGAAATGTCCCCCTTGTCGTATGTTGTTTGACCTATCAGAAGTTCTCACAGTGCGACAGGTATGGTGATGTCAGATTAGGGCTCTAAAGCAGAGGGAGGTTTTTCTAGATAATAAAATTGTATGTTATAGGGACCTCAGTATCATCCAAAAACAACCAATACAAATGTGTACAAAGCATAGACTGTATAAAATATGGACGTAGTATCCGTGACGTCACCCATCTGTTTCTGAACGCTGTTTTGAAGCCAATCGGCTGCGGCAGCCATATTGCTTCTGTCGACCCAGTGTGACGTAAAGAGGCGGGCTTTGAGCCTCCTAGCCAACAGCTACAGTGTTCCCACAGGCAGAGGCAGGCTGTGCCTCTCATTGGAAGACTAGTAATCTCAATATCTTCAAAATTGGAACGTTAGAAAAAAAATTCCCCCCCCTCACAGTGAGAGCAGATCGAGAAATGAGCTATCCAGACTACACTCATCTTTTGTACCAGGCTGTAAACATGTTTATTTCTGCTGTAAAGATCGTCTTTTCCCCATTCATGTTTATGTGACATCCGGTACTTCCAGAGCCAGCCTCAAGCGGATCCTCTATGAACTGCAGCTTTTAACACTTCAACATTGACTCATATTTTTAGACTGGAGTTTGCCGCTTGGTTAAAAAAGTAGATATTTATTATGTTTTAAACAAGCGGCAACCTCCCGTCTAAAAATATGAGTCCAATGGGGAAGTGCTAAAAACTGCAGTTCATCGAGGATCCGCTTGAGGCTGGCTCCAGAAGTACTTTAAACCACATACACACCAATTCAAAACAGACAATCTTTACAGCAGAAATAAACACATTTACAGCCTAGTACAAAAGACGAGTGTAGTCTGGATAGCTCATGTCTCGATTGGCACACACTGTACGGGGGTGAATTTTTTTCTAACGTAGCAATCTTGAAGATAATGAGATTATGAGCCTTCCAATGAGAGGCACAGCTGACTTGATTGACAGGCGGGAACACTGCAGCTGTTTGCTAGGAGGCTCAAAGCCTGCCTCTTTACCTCACAGCAGCAATATGGCTGCCACCGCCGATTGGCCTCAAAATAGCGCTTCAAAAACAGATGGGTGACGTAACGGATACTACGTCCATATTTTATACAGTCTATGGTTTTAAACTGCTAATAAAGCCAGGGGTCAAATTGACCCCAAGGAACACGGATGCGTATAAAAATGTGTGGAAGAAATTGGAACACATCATCATATGAATTTTTCTGTTTACCCAGTTGTCCCCCGTTTGAATTAGGAAAAGTCATGAAATATAAAGCAAAAAAAATATGTTAAACCCTCCTGTTATGTTGCGGGTCAAACTGACTCTTTTAAAAGTCTATTTTAGGCAATATATGCCTTCCAAACCAGCTAAATGCAGCATAAAAATCTGGGACAGAAGAGGTGTCTCGTGTTAATTTATCAACATCACTTCATAAAAAAAATCATTCAAAATGTAAAATAAAACAAACAAAAATCTATGTCATGTGAAACTATTGCATTTATATGTGGGGCTTTCCAATGTACATTAAAAAAAAAAGGTTTAACATTAATTTGAATGAAAAACGAGTGAGTTATCCTCATTCAACCATGATCTGTGAGAATTAAAAAACACCAATGGACTAAATCATAATTTAAATGGTTAGTAATGGAGTTAAAAATTAGATTTAAAAAAAATGTGTATTGGGATTTTTGGGATAATTGAATATGCCCCGGGTCAAATTGACCCAGGAACATTATTGCTGCTCCAGAGAAACGATCATACAGGAGGGTTTTTCTCTTGGGTGACAGATACGTTGAAGACAGAGTAGGAAACCTGCATACTGGACCGCCACACCCACATGTAGTTGGTTCAAACCTTTTACAGTCTATGGTTCAAACATGAATAAACCTAGATACTACTCAACATGAAGGCAGTGTGTTGAGTTTCCAACATGGCGGTGAAGGCTGAAGAAAGAGCAGGACACCCGTCACTCATGTGCTCGGCTCGTTAGCGGCTGGAAGAAGAAACATAAAGGGCTGCAAAGAAAATGAAAATCATCTCAAGCCGTTAACCTACAACTGGGGAGGAAGAGTGACGCCTAATCCGGTTAAAGCGCTTCATTTACGGGTTCTTTTTTTAGGCTAGGTATTTCCTTCAAGTGAGCTAGCGTTAGCCGCCAGACGAGACACAGCGACCCGGCGGGCAGAAGCGACCTGCAGATGAACATCCTCCTCAGACAACCATGACTCCTCTGCAGCAGGTGGTGCTCCGACAGACGCTCCCATCCATAGTCACACAGAAAGTGCAGCTAACTTATAAGCTGTTTCTGCTGGAAAATGCGAGGAATACACTTGAACAGGAGCTGCTTCACTTCACAAATAAGGTAACTCATTTGAAATTCGCGCATTTTTTGTATGTCAAGAGTTTCTGTAAAATAAGTAAGCTAGCTAAAAGCATGTTGGACACATGGTCAAGTCTAAGTGGTTAGCTAGGATTGTTATGTTGTAATCGAAGTGCTGCATGTAGACATTGTCAGAGCTACAATAAATGTATTTGTAAAAGTAAAATGATTCAATTTGTAGTATTATGAAATGGCAAAAATTAAGTCATTACTAGGGTTGCATTGGGGTGGAAAGTTTCCAGTAAATTTCCATGGGAAGTTAAACCGGGGGAATTTTGGGCATATTCCAAATTGGACATTTTCCAAGGGAATTATGGAAATTTATGGGAGTTAACTGGGAATTGAGGGTACTTTAATGGAAAGGTATAATAATAATAATAATAATAATAATAATAATAATAATACATTATTTATATAGCACTTTTCAATACAAGTATCAACGTGCTTTACAGTGGGCAATAAAAACAAGAAGAAGTGCAAAGCAAAATTAAGCGATTAAAAAATAAAATGAAATAAAAGCTTAAAAAATCTACAAACTTATAAAACAGACCCTTAAAATCAGAGCTCAAATTAAATAAAATCACACAATTAAAGCTTTCCTGTAAAAATGTGTCTTGAGTAATGACATAAAACACGGGACTGACTCCAAAAGTCTGAGCTCCTCTGGCAGGCTGTTACAGAGTGTAGGAGCCCTGACTGAAAAAGACCTGTCCCCTTTGGTTTCAGTCGGGTCCTTGGAACAGCTAACGGAGCACTGCCAGAGGATCTCAGACTGAGATCATGATTGTAGGGGGAGAAAAGCTCTGATATATATATATATATAAATATATATAAATATATATGAGGGGCAAGTCCATGTAGTGCTTTAAAAGTCAATAAAATAATATTAAAATCAATCCTAAAATCAACAGGCAGCCAGTGTAGATGAGCTAAAATGGGGGTGATGTGGGCACATGGTTTCATTCCTGTTAAAAGATGAGCTGCTGCATTTTGAACTGTATAATATCCAAGCATAAATGTTTGTTTTGTTAAAAGCAGACATTCATCCAAAATAATACAATTAAAACAGATTTATTTGTAAGTAGAACTTTATTAAGTGTTAAATATTTTTTTGAACAATCTGTTATTTCATTGAAGAACAAAAACATTAATGTTGAGTTAAATATTACTCATCCCCACGACCCAACCCATTCAAAAATTAACAAAAATGCAATCCCAACAAAGTCCCATTCAAAATGTTAAATGAAAAGAGCCCATCTCCCTCCAAAAAGTCCCATTCAACATGCAAATAAAAAAGCATCTTCTCTCAAGCTTCTCAAGCCTAGCCTCTGCATTTTTGCTAAACCCTTTCAGGCAGTGGGCTCTTCCTGGGTCTCATCAACATCCTCCATGTCCACTTCCTCAGCATCCAACTCCAACTCTTCCTCTTCAGTGTCACTGTCCAGCCTTGTTGATGGCTCTGCATAGATATTTAACTGTACTTGTTGTTGTTTTAGTCAGGATAATGCTAAAATATATTTTCCCCAACTATATTTAAGTTCCCTATTAAGAGACAACCTTCAATTTAGTAAATTCATGGTTTATTCCAGTTAATTCCCATGGAAAGTTTCTTACTTTGAAAGTTCCCAGAATTTTGCAACCCTAGTCATCACAGTAGAGGTGTGAAAAAATATCGATACAGCAATATATTGCAATACTTTGACCTCCGATATAATACCAATATTTCAAGTCTTAATATCGATTTTTTTGCAAAAGTAAAAATTCATATTTTAGCCGAGTTGGAACTAAAATACGACTTCAGTATTTCAGAAACAATGAAGTGGAAAAGTTCCTTTCATTCAGATATGTTTTTTTTACTTAATTTCTCCTATCAATTTTGAGTAATATTGTGATTTACATATACACCATCCCTATTTCTTCTTATTTTACTGTGTAGAATATCGCAATATATCACAATATTGTGATATCGTGATATATCATGATACTATCGTATGGTGACCCAAGTATCGTGATGCGTATCGTATTGTGAAGTTCTTGCCAATACTCACCCCTACCTCACAGTACTCTTGAAACTGAAAATAATTTCTCAAACTTATATTTTTTAGCCTACTACAGACTGTCTATAACCCAGTTTCAACTATCATAAGCAAATATCAAATGGTGAATAGATGACCAAATTTGTTGTTGAAAGTTTGCCGTCATTGTTTACTTGTATTAAAAAAAACTTCTCATTTGGTAAATAACCTCATCTCACGTTTTCCCCAGGCCTATGAAGAGGTCCAAGGTTTCCTGAATTCATCTTTACCGGCAAATGTATTCTCTGACCTTGCAACGACTTTAGATGCAAAATGTCAAGCTGTTGTTAAGCTCTCAACTTTGTTGAAGGACCACACAGTCGGTAAGTTCTGAAATAAACCGTAAAGTTTGAACCAATACTGTTGCACTGCTAATTTTGATGTGATTTTCAGTGCAACACGGAAAACTCTCTGTTTCTGTTCTTTCTTTTTTTCTTTTTGATGCAGGGTCACAAGTTTGTGCCAGAAATGGAGCGACAACAAACCATCTTAAGCCACGCAAAGACAAAAGGATCCACAAGACAGATGTTCTCAAGTTTGGGCCCATGTTGCAGAACTCGCTCATGCTGAATTCAATAGCCAAAGCAGTCCAGGTGCTTGGAGCCACACACTCCCTGCAGCACTTCAAAAATGTGTTCTTCTCCCAGCCTGCAGTGGTCCAGCAAGATGACCTGATAACTGTAAGCTCATCCTCTCACTTAAAAGCAGAAGAAAATGATGATACAGTGGTTGTGAAGGAGAAATGCTCACCAGATGTTGGGGCTCCGGTACCTGCCGTCATTCAGAGTCCTGAGATTAGCACTAAGAGGCCACCACCACCACCGCCACTACTACTACCTCCTTTACAGGCTATATTCCCAGTGATCAGAAACCCTAAACCAATGAAAATAACACCGCTAATGAGCTGGGGCTGCGGCGAAGATGTCCAGGTGCAACACCAAAAACTAACATCCTCTCAGCTGCTCCACTTCCTCAGAGCTAAAGTGAAAAGTATGGAGGCACTAGAGGTCACTGTCATGGAGTGGAGTAAAAGCATGAGCACCCCAGATTCACCACAGCCCATGTCACCTGCAATCAAAACACAAACCTACCAGTTTAGACAGGTGGTGACAGAAGACCTGATGACTGCACTGGCACCAAAAGCATTGCACACAGGCATTGAGAACCATGCGCCAGTCTTCAGACGGAAGAGAGTGGAGAGAGTGGAATCAAGTGGCTCTCTCACCTACACTTGTGTGATTGCAACAAAGACTGAATTGTGGGATATTGGAGACATCTTCACAGAGGTGGGACAAGATGTCCCTGAAGCACAACCCTTGGAAGATAAAGGCTGCCAAAATGTAACAACTCAGGTGGAGAACTCTGAAAATATCCAGCTGGAATCCCAAACACACCATCACACAGAACCAGAACATAAGAAGAATCCTGCTGAAGAAAAAGCGCCTGCAATTATCAATACAGAAATTCCTGAGTTTCAGGTCCGTAAGTTTGAAGAGACCGAGGTTGTGGTGTCTCATATAGTCAGCCCAGGAAACTTCTACATCCAACACGCAGACTTCATCTCAAAACTGCAGGCCCTTATCATGCAGTGAGTCGTTCTGTATGAATTCTAATCTCTTGCCTGTACTTTCTCAGCCTCATTGATCGCAAAAACAGAACTTAAACAGCCACTGTTCCCTTTTTGTTCATTGCTGCTTTCTTTGTAGATTTTTTTCTTTCTTTTTTAATAATCCACGTGTTTCTGGTTGTCATTATTTTTCTTCTCATTTGCAGCAGCTGGAAAGCTAGTAGCTCATATGCTGAGCAGAACTGCATTCCAGACATTGGAACTCATGTAATGGGCTGGTTTCCTAAGCATGAACAATGGTGCAGGGCTCGGGTGACCAAGATATGTGGTGTAAGTGGAGGTGGGTCCAGTTTTGTGATTTGGAATGATTTTGCAAATGCATTCCTCTAGATGGTAGTAGTGTCTCTTTACTTGCCTGTAGCCATTTGGGAATTCCTTACAGGGTTTTTCAGCTCAACCTGCCACACTCTCGTGTGTTTTGGATATCAGATAACGACTCCACAGATGGTGCTGGGAGCGAGAGATCTATCAAGGTGGAGGTGAAGCGGCTGGACTATGGTGACACTGCCTGTCTGTCAGTGTTGAATATCAAGGAGCTGACCCCAGAGATGACCACACTACCACTTCAAGCTGCAAAGGTCTCACTAGCAAATGTGAGTGGTGCCTTTATAGACAATGTTAAACTCATACACTACTGGTCAAAAGTTTTAGAACACCCCAATTTTTCAGGTTTTTATTGAAAATTATGCAGTTCAATGTCTTATTGTGCTCTAAGATGAAAACATCTCATGGAAGTAGCCACCTTTGGTACCTTTTTCTTGCCATTTATTAAGCAACACATTACTTTCTGGAGTACAAGACTGTTCAAATATTGCTCACAAGGGTACGGTACCACAGTGTGTTCCAACACTACTTTTATACAGACAGAGGGAGTTGGAAGTAATCAAGGTTGGGACACCTGTAAGAATTGGCAGCACCATCTTTCAAGGCTTGACTAACCTCAATTGCTGCAGAACACCAACCCTGAAAAGGGCCTTTTTGTATTATTCTGAAATGTACATTCTTTTTCAGTTTTGGATAATCTTACCCTATTTTTTTTCTTTTTTTCTTTTTTTTTTTTTTTTACCTCTGGCAGTTCACCACTTACCTTTGTACCATTTAAAGCTATTCACTGGACGTGAACTGCTCGGATTTCAATAAAAAAGTGGAAAAATTGGGGTGTTCTAAAACTTTTGACCAGTAGTGTATCTTATCATATATTTACAGAGTTGTGATGATACAGAAGCATTAGAAATATATGTGATGCTATATTAATGTTGGTATGTATTTACAAGTACACCAGTATCTACCCTAGTCATTTTTTTCCCATTAGAAAATAATAAATCTTCAGCAATCCACTATAGAAGCCAACACAGTGAGTTACACTCCTGCCAACATTGAGGCATGCAACTGCCTCTGAGTTGAGTTTTGCTGTGAATGTGCTCTGAATTTGGTCATCAAACACATGTTGCTATATACACACAACATTATTGTGCTTGCAATGAATGACACATCAGACAGATTTATCAATATATCATCAATTTAGTGAAATTTTATTTGGGAAAATTGCACTTTTTAAAAAGCCAAAGTTTGAAGCATCCAATGCTCCTTGGTACTGGTGTTGTCAGGCAGGGGTTAGTAGTGTAGGCCTTCAGTTTTTGAATCTCTAGACAAACTAGCTCAAGTATTGGAAAGAAAAACGGTATACAAACATCCTTAAATGTATGTGGTACCACATAAGATCTCCTAGTGAACACATATGTATAGCGACAGCCGTGCAAATGAACCCCCTCCAGGATTTGCATACATGGACTTGGTGAATATACTGTTCTTTGCCGTGAGAGTGTAGACTCGGTTACAGAGCTGGCGTTTGTCCACATTATTAGTCACAGCCTTATCTATTGCTGGGTGATGAAGGAAATGAATTATCCTAGTTCATGGTAGTTTTTGTCTGTTTCCTCCCCCCTTAGGTGACGCCTGTGAATGGAGGTGATTGGTCTGAAGAGGCAGTGGGCTGGTTCCAAGCGATGGTTCACAACAGGACGCTTTATGCCAGACTGTACCCACAGGGGCCCAAAGTCACGGTGGAGCTGTTCCTGGAAAAGGGAAAGCTTGGAGCAATGAGGTACTTTAGTGTGGTCCTTTTTTATTGACCCATTAATGCTGTTTGTGCCAACAAGTGTACCCAATTATTATTTTAGACACACTCTTTGTACAAATGTGTATTTTCTTGAATTAGAAAGTAGTATGGTGACTGTACTGTGACTGATTCTAAAATAATGTGTGTATTGTTTGATTTGAAGGCCAGGAACAGACCAATATTTGAGCAGCAAAACTGTTTTATTATTATTGTTTTAGGAGGGGTGCATCACTGTCTCTGAGGCTGGCCCAGAATGGACACGCAAAGCACAACAAACTGAAAAACTTTGGCCCAGTGAAAAGAAGTAAGTAGAGCATAAGTATGGAAATTGTTTACACCAAGTTGTGCAGTTACAGTAGATGGCAGTGTAGCCTGTGTATGACAGAGCAGCACTCATTTTTATGCACAATCCTCCCTCAGTTTGGCCCGACAAATTTTCACTCCACATCTATTGTCTTTTTCTTTGAAGGCGCTGGTCAAGTGAAAATGAAGAAACAGGACTCGGAGTGGGAGAAATACCTCATCTCATGCTATACTCAAAACAGGGATCACGAAGGCAGAGAATGCTTGTAGTTTGATGGTGTTTTGTCGAGCATATCTGTTAACAAGTTTGAGATTGAAAAATAGAAATGTAATGTAACAGACTAATCTAAACTCAGATGTTTAATGGTTCTTAAAAAGACATACAAAAAATCCAGTTTTGTTGACCATCTGTGTTCAAGTGAACACAGTATTCATTGACTAATTGCTGAGATTGGCACTCTGCAGTACAAAAAAAAAATCAGACATTAAAATAGAAATGAAAGTTTTGAATGAAGACTATCAGTATTGGCTGTTTAAGTACACATTAAGTTGCATCTATCAGCTGTCTTTTGTTTTATAGTGTTTTATATTGCAGTTCCTGCAGTCATAGCTATGTCTAGTGAGAAGAGTGTAAGCGTCTACTCTCTATATTTGTTGTTGTTTTTTTACATATGTTCTCATTTAGAGTCTTTAACTGTTACTGTGGTGTCTAAAACAGTGACAGAAAAGTGTCAACATATTTCTGAACAACTTACTTTGGATGAAGGATGTACAGAGATATAATTCAATTGTGACACTTTGTTTTTGAATATTCTATATTGTATGATAATATGTACACTCAAAAGCATGTTCCTTTATTTTGAGAGAATGCCACTTAATTTACTGTCTCTCTGTGATGCTTAAATTGATCTGTTTTGCATATACAGTAGGTCTGTAGTTATTTACTTTTAAAAACCACTTTCCTTTTTGTTCTTATCTTTATTTACAGTCCCATTGCCTTGGTCCATCTTAAGTTCTTGTAAAAAGGCATTCATACTTTTGACTGAAAATTATATCCATTCCTGATTTCATAATAAAACTTTATCTTCATGATCTTGAACGCCCCCTGTCTTTGTACTGTAGCGTAGTGTTTCTCCTATAGAGAGAATGTAAATGAGGTTTAGTTCATTCAAAGAATTACCAGGCCACGCAAACCCTCCCACTATGTTAGTCATAAGTGACGCAGACATACTTTTGCCACAGTGAACTGCTGTCGGTCATCTGATAGTACATGACAAATGAACACATTGTGTTTGCAATGGCATGCAGTTTTGTTACTGTAAATTATCGTTTCTACTCTCACAGGGAAGTGTTTGTACAGAACAAGCTACAGTCCCAGTTGATAAATTGTAATGATATGGCATTATCTGATTTCATATGAAAAGTTCTGGATTATGGATCAGGTTTGCATCCCTTTTTTTTCATGTTAAGATCGAATGTGGACTTGCCAAGCCAAATGCACAGTTGTGCTTCATACTCAATGACATAACTTAAATATGAATTAAGCTTTAATTCAAGAAACCTCTTATTAATTTGTTGTCCAGTGTCCTAGTTAGCATGATTCGGCTGTCTGGCTCAGGTATACATGTTAGGAAAATGACCAGAAAGTAAAAGTTGCCGTTTGAAAACATCTGTAAGAAAAGCACCTGACACAAAACAATAAATCAATTCATCTTTATAACTCAAATATATTTGTTTTGTATTTCAAAAGTGGGTCAGGGTTAGCTTGAAAAAATGACAGGACTGCTCTTCATTAAATCTTGTGTATAAAATTAATACAGGCTTTGATTTTGACCTACATTAGTGTTTGTGTTAGTTGAACAGCTCATGTTTTCCGGATGAATCTGCAAACCTGCTGGTGACTCTCTTGCTCTCAGTGACAGTACCTCAGGTCAAAAGCTTCCTTCACTTCCCTGCTCTGCCAAGCACAATAAATAATGCGACACGCTGAGGCCTTTTGTGTCCACACAGATTCCTTCTTTTGCCCGGGGTAGGCGGAAATCGAGGCGTTTGATCTGAATTCTAAAGAGTCTTGTTGCAGCCCAATAAAGGCCGCCATTGTATGTAAATAGTTTATATAAGAGCATATGACTGCTACGGTGCAGGGCAGTGGCTAGTGGCGGAGGAATGATTAGCATTTTCCAAACGCACGGTGTTCTCAATCCAGCCTTCTGGCTTGCTAAAAAACACAATATTTTAATTCATTTCTTCCTGCTTTGTACACATTTTTGTGTACCACCACAGCTGAAGGTAAAATACATGTTCTGTCATTTAATTCTGTTTTATACTAACACTCAAGGAGGAATGAGGTCAAGTCTTATGTGAGCAGTGGCTGAGTGATGCCCCACTGACTCAACAGATACTTGCCATGATGATATTTTATTTCTCATGACCCTCTTTTAGAAGTAATATTTGGATGAATCAGCTTTTAAAGAATGTGTTTATTTAGGTTTTATTTGGCAAATCTGGTCAAGTCCATTGCCATTCCTACAAACAAAGGAGGTCTCTCACTTGTCTAAAAGAATCTCATAATGAGATGGATGTCTTGCTGGTTCCTTGGAGAAATGTGTTGGCAGTCTGTCAGTCTGTCTGCAACTGGGCTGTAGGTCAGTTTGGGAGTACAGTATTAATACGGGGCGAGCCAGTCACGTGGCTCCGTAAATCTTTCGCAATTGGCTTCGTTCTGTTGCGTCTTGTGACGGTGCACGACGGCAGGCCGTCACCCCTGCTTTTATACGGCCAACTGGCTATTTGGCAATTCTTTTCTGTTGTTCCTTACTCTGCCAAAACGAGTTTGATGCTCAGGCCACACCTCAAGATGGTTATCTTTGGACCCGGCGCTGCTTACGCCGCTTGCACCGCTGGCTGAGCCTGGTAAACCTCTAAAATATAATGTTACAGAAGTTATACTTCGACTAATTATCTGTTTTTTGTAGACAACAATAGCTTTAGCCAACTTGAACTGAAAACTCCTTGCCATAGCTCTGACTATTGTTCTTTGCAAAAGGTCAAATAGTGAATGTTAAGAATGCTCTGTATCGCTTTTCATGAATTTCGATGAGCTTTATATTTCTATACTTTAAAGGTTATAACTGTTAGCTTAAACTAGAGATTTAGCTTAGCATTAATTGATGCAACATCAAATATAATATAACCTTTATTTTTGCAGACCTGGAGTCCAAAATGAACTGGGGCACCTTTTATGCCGTGATCAGCGGCGTAAACAGGCACTCAACTGGCATCGGACGTGTTTGGCTCTCCGTCATCTTCATCTTCCGTATCCTGGTCCTGGTTGTTGCTGCTGAAAGTGTTTGGGGAGATGAAAAATCTGGCTTCACCTGCAACACCCAGCAGCCTGGCTGCAACAGTGTCTGTTATGACCAATTCTTTCCCATTTCGCACATCCGTCTGTGGGCGCTCCAGCTCATCCTGGTCTCCACCCCCGCCCTGCTGGTGGCCATGCATGTGGCCCACCGACGCCACATCGATAAGAAGCTCATGAAGAAGGCAGGTCGCAGTAGCCCCAAGGAGCTGGAACGCATCAAGAACCAGAAGTTTCAGATCACCGGAGCGCTGTGGTGGACTTACATGCTCAGTATCATCTTCAGAATCATCTTCGAGGTGGCTTTCCTCTACATCTTCTACATGATCTACCCTGACTTTAAGATGGTGCGGTTGGTGAAGTGTGACTCGTTTCCATGCCCCAACACGGTGGACTGTTTTGTATCCCGACCTACAGAAAAGACCATTTTCACTGTGTTCATGCTGGCTGTGTCTGGGGTATGTGTGCTGCTTAACCTGGCAGAGGTGGTTTACCTCATTGGCAGGGCCTGCAAACGCTGCTTTCAAAGCTCTGAGGAAGAGGCCAAAGGAGCGTGGATAAGTCAAAGACTGTCTTCTTACAGGCAAAATGAAATCAATCAGCTGATAGCAGACCATTCTCTCAAGTCAAAGTTCACTGTGACCAAAAAGAGCCCGACTGAGAAGGGTGAAAGGTGTTCTGCTTTCTGAAACTCTCGAACTCTTTAAACTAATCAGCAGTAATCACACATGTCCACGGCACATGTTGTTCTGTCACATAGACTGTATATTTGATCAGCATACATTTCTGTTTATTTATTTACCATCCAACCGCCTACAGATGCTTCTTGGGTTTTTTTTAGCTGCTGGCAATACTCATCTAAACTATTTGGAGCCAGTTATGAAGGTCACAGGACTGTACCAGGGTTTTTGCATATTGACTACAAACTTCCCATTGTTATTGGGGCCGTTAGTTTGACAAAGCTCCAGAATTTTTTAGGCACAGTCTTTTAAGCTCAAAGAAATTATAACATAGTGTTCCTGCATTTGCTGTTTCTGAATAATTCATTGGCTTGTTAGAAAAATCCTGTGTAGTGGGTGGGTTGGTGTATCAGTTAGAAAGCATCTCTGCTGCGTGGTGGTTGTGTTATAAGCTACAATGTAGGAAAATTCTTCCACACTTTCAGTGACAAAGCTCATGCAAAGATGCTGACAGCTGTCCAGATAGAAAACAATTTTACATTAAATTAGCTTTATTAAAAAAGAATGTAGTATTTCTGGTAAACAAGGCAAATGGGCAAAATTACTGGTATTGCATTTTATTAAAGACCAAATGCTACTGTAGAGAAAAAAATGCTGGATGGAAAGGGGACTTTCTATTTACATAAAAACATGTTTATGTGGACCACATTTCATTCCAGTCTGGGTTTAAAGCTGGCTATTTTAGAAAAGGGAATTTATATGAGAAAATGTCAGTAACAGCTCTTTAATTCAACGACGCTATGCTAAAATTTTATTAAACTGTCAGTTATTTGATGTTGCTCGGCTTCAAGCAGACAGCTGTAACTATTCTAAAACGTACCACACTGCAAAGGAAATATTAAAGATGGTGCTAGAAAACCAAAGCAAGGTTTAAACATCATTGGTTAATATTATTCCATTAGTTATTTTAATGAATAATTATTTGAAAACTCATTAAAAATGATTGAACTCGGCAAAGCACTAACACAAAGTGCATTCTGAATAGTGTGGTCTGAAAGGGGCACAGATAAAATGCACAACTGTGTGAGATGAATGACTCGCAATAAGATCTCTGATTTTTAACTGATGATGTCCTAGATTTACTATAAATATTCTATTTTTATTCCTTCTTCACTTGACTACTGGGTCACTTTACGAATATTTCAAATCCAAGTACTGTACATATATCTTTAGTTGTGTAAATATTTGAATTCAAATGTAAAAACTACCTAATTAATTTATTGTAGCGTTTGTTTGAGAAAATACGTTTAAGCTGACCTCCGTTTTTAACACAGATCCATCACAGTGGCTCCTGCTTTTCTTCACTATTTCATGCAAAGTGTAATATTCTGTTTCTCTCTGGTCCTGAAAATGTTATTTACCTTACGATGGTATTTGTTTATACATCCGTTCTGTTATTAAAGCTCCTGTGAGGAGTTTTTAACTGGTTATGAAACAGACTGAAATGAATACTGATACCTCTATCTGACCTGACAAAGTAAACAAGACCATCAAAAAGGAATTTGACCATTCCTTTAGAGTTATTTTTAATGTCCGAAAGCGCTGCTGAAGGAAATGAAGTGCCACTTGGTCCACAGGGAGCGGCAAAATCAACACATACTAAAAGTTCCTCACAAGAGCTTTAAGTTATTTGTTTTCAGATGCACACATACACCCCAGTGTTGAAATGTCTGCCTAAGTGTACATTTATCACTTTAAATCCAGATAAACAATCCAGTTAATATATAACATGGGTTGAATCTACATGTGTACAATATGTAATATAAAGAAATAAACTGCCTGATAATTTGTTGTCACTTTAAGTCATTTGGCAAACATACAGTTGTTTTCTTTCTAGAGGTTTCTTTTAAAAAGTCATTCCAAATGAAGATGTTAATATATCCTATTGAAATGCCGTGAACTTTCTAATAATGAAAATATTGTCTTCCATTTTTATAGTTAAAGCAAAGAAAAGTGACTCCCTTCCTCCCTGTCACTGTGATTTGTAACTTGAGGATGCAAACAGCCTCTCATCTCCGAATCATGCCCCCCATGATAGGAGCGACCCCCCGGGCTATATTTAGAGCCCAGAAGCACTTGTGACCAGACAGACTTAGCAGACACCATCATTGGCCAGCTGCCGTGTCACTCACTGTAACAGACGAGTGGAGGGGCTTTAATAGTTTACATTAGAGTGAACCCTGTGCCAAATTTAACCATAGCAGGGGGGGAGGGGGGTTTGAGTTTGAGGGAGGGCAGGCTGGACAGGGTTGAGAGTGTGTCCAGCAGGTTACGTGTGATTGTGTGTGTGTGTGTGTTGTGGTCAGTGGAAGACCCCAGGGCCTGTATCCAGAGGATTTGAAAACAGAAGACCGAGGCAGCAGGTTTGTCGGTGTGGAACGGAGGTTGTAGGGAGAAGAAGTCCACTTTTCCTGTCCATTCAAGGGCATCGCTCAGGGGCCGAAGATCAGCTCTGAGCTGAGGCCTGTCAGCAGGGCGGGCGGCCTCATGGAGTCTCGAAGACGTGTTGGGCTGCACCACACGGGATGTATGAGCTGACAAGGTGGGTTGATATAATTCTTTGTGATTGTTCATTTAAATCTTTGTATTTCTGTATTTTGAGAGTTTGGCAGCTCCGTTAAGGATCTTAAGTGTGCTTAAAGCTGGTGATGGTTTGCAGACTGTCTTTTATTAGGAGTTGCAGGTTTCCACATCCTCGAAAAAAACTTGAATTTGTCCTTAAAAACTCTGTGAAGTTGTTTAAACACCTGATAGATTTGTGAAACATGATTTTACCTGCTGCATTTCTGCACTTATCACAATTAATTCCCAGAATCTGCTGCTGTGCTACTGTACAGCCCATCCATCAGATGTGGAATATAATTATATTATTATGTGCTACAGGAGCTGACAGTGCTGACATTACTCAACCATCTCAGATTTGCACTTCCAACATATCTACCCAGTGTTTGATTTCACCTCGTGTGGATCAGGTTGCTGCGGCTGGGGCCATGAAGGCCAGGAACCGCAGAATCATGACTGGAACCTTCCCCCCCTGTCCACACATGCCAAATATATACCCTCCTAAAGTAAATATAATCCAGTCAGTGTCCACGTGGAAAAAAGCCAATACCTGCTCGGCGACAGAGTCCCCCTCTTAAACACTTGGTTAGCAGCCTTGCTCCCTTGAGGCTTGTTTGGTCCGAGCTGGGTAAGAGGTTTTAGAATATATGTAGTCCCTCTAACCTGTGAATATGTTTAACTTTTGTCATGTGGAGTATTTTCTTTGTAAACAGGTCTAAACATGACTTAGAAATCAAATAGATGAGCTGTTTTTTTTTTTTCTGTTTTTGTACCTCTAGTCCCAGATCTGAGCTCACACAGCCATGGGGGACTGGAACCTGCTGGGAAAGCTTCTGGAAAAAGCCCAGGAGCACTCCACCGTTGTGGGCAAGGTGTGGCTGACCGTCCTCTTCATCTTCCGCATCCTGATCCTGAGCGCAGCCACAGAGAAGGTCTGGGGTGACGAGCTGTCGGGCTTCACCTGCGACACCAAACAGCCTGGTTGTGAGAATGTGTGCTATGATATCACATTCCCTATCTCCCACGTCCGCTTTTGGGTTCTACAGATTATCTTTGTGTCCACGCCCACATTGATCTACCTGGGACACATCCTCCACCTGGTGCGGATGGAGGAAAAGCACAAAGAGAGGGAGAAGAACCATTATCACTCAGACAAGCAGGCCCTCATTGCAGAGACCAAGCACAAAAAACCTCTAGTGAGGGATGACCGGGGCAGAGTGCGCCTGCAGGGGGAGCTCTTGCGGACATATGTCTTTAATGTGATCTTTAAAACCTTGTTTGAAGTGGGATTCATTGTGGCTCAGTACCTCTTGTACGGCTTTGAGCTTAAGCCCATGTACACATGCGACAGACCGCCCTGCCCCAATGTGGTAAACTGCTACATCTCCAGACCCACAGAGAAAACCATCTTCATTATCTTCATGCTGGGAGTGGCCAGTGTTTCTCTCTTCCTAAACCTCATAGAGATCTACCACCTGGGCTTCACCAAGTGTAGACAGGGCATCACTTTCAGACGACAGCTAAAGGCCGCTGGGGGTCACCGCAAGGAGCCCAGCGAGGCCTCGGTGCCCTTTGCGCCCAGTTATGATGAATTCTTCCACACACATCACCAAGTCCAGCCGGCCTACCCGCCCGTCCCCAGCTACAACCTCTCCCCTTTGTCTGACGCCGAGGACTCAACCTTCCACCCTTACCACAGCAAAGCAGCCTATAAGCAGAATAAAGACAATTTGGCAGTGGAGAGGAGCAGCAGCAAGCCAGAGGAATGCGACCTGAAAGGAAAGAAGGGAGCAGGATCAGCCCCTGGGTCACCTACGCAGGCCAGGCCGGGCCGCAGCACCAAACACAGCAGCAACAAGACTAGAATAGACGATCTGAAGATATGAGGAGGTTTATGTTTCTCTGAGGGGTCTTAAATTTGCTGAGAGGGGATCGGATGTTGTTTGGAAGCATTTGTACTTGCTGAACTGAGTCCCGTCTTTAAGATGGCGCGGGTTTGACTCATTCCAACTTTGAAGGGTGTGACATTTTTTAGGCACACAGAGAAGCTACAGTTGTTCAGAAATGTGTAACGACCGATCAGGTTCAATGAGAACTTTCTCATTAACATGAAGTAGTGCTTCTTTGAGGAGTGTCCATGGTAACTCATTTGATCTCACATTAGACTGTATTTACAGTGTACTGAACACTGTTTTTGGCAACACCACATTTTCAGCCCATGTTGATTTATATATATTTTTTCTTGGGTCTTTCCAACACTTGCTTTTAACATAAAAATAATGCTAACTTTATTTAAATAGCACTTTTAAAAAACAAAGTTTACAAAGTGCTTTCCATTAAAAAAACAACACAACAATAAAAGAATGAAATAAACAAAGGGCGATTTAAGAGTTTGCGAAGATAATTTACATGACATCCTGGTGTGCTTTTGTAAGTAATTTAAAAGATAACACTGATTTTTCTAGCCTCATTTTTTCAAGATGGCCTCTTTTCACTGAGACTTTAACCAAATGTCGTGTTTGCTCAGGTTTTACATTCGGCATTTCTTTTTCCTATCAATGTTAATGAAGCCAAAAGTGAAACTCTCAGCGTATAAAGTTGCTGTGTTTAAACTTTGGGAACAGAATCCAGGGCGTAAACTTCTTCAGCACTGGTCTGACCTCATTTGAAAGAAATCAGATAGGGCGAATAGATAAATTTAACTTCCTTTAACTGTTTCGAGGTCATTTAGCAGAGTTCACTTGCTTCAACTTGAAGTGAAAAGTTGTGCAATACCTGCCAACACATTGGACGCTGGAAGTAGTGAACGTTGTTCCAGGACGCGCCTCAAAAAAAAGGAAAGAAAATTGCACTGGTCTCAGGAGTTCCCACATTTGTACTCTCTCTTTTTATTGCGACAGCCGGCAAGTACGTAATTATAAGCACATTGTTTTGTTTATCATTGTTGATATGTGTGTTTGTGTCGATTGTTCCGTGTAAAGCACTTGGTGACAGGCATATTTGTAAAACAGCTCCAAAAATAAATCTGTCTTAAATTTGCAAACCTAGCTGTGCTATTATGATCTCAAGTCTTTATCAGAGAGAAAAAGGAACTATTTTACTGCAGCACATGTTTCAAATGTTATTTGATTATACTGAAACAAATGAATCAAGATTAACTGAGGAGTACAACTAATAACACCATTAATATTCAGTTTCCTAAGGAAGAGGAGCTTTCATGTAGTGTCTCTCTGGAGCCTTTTCTCTGAATCACTGATAGTAGACTCTACCAGGTGACGTTTGAGTCATTAAATACATTCAAACATTTCCTCCTGTTAAACTCTGACAAGCTCGAGCGGGAATAAACATGTTGTGTGTAAAGCATCCACACATGCACCTCACACACTCATCTTTGCCAGGAAATCTCAGCACTCAGGCAGCTCTGCTATGGAAACCTTGAAGTTAACGACATGACGAGGAAGCTTTCTCATACCTCTGGACTGGCACATTCATTATATTCTGTCAGTGCTGGACGCATCAAGGGAAGAACTTTTTGCCTTAAATGTATCAAAAGAATATTATTTCTTGGAAAAAATGACCTGGACTCTAGATTTGATTGAGTGTGGTCTGGGAACACGACTTTGGTGTGTTGTGTTGCCAGAAACATTACGTTTCAGATCTCACAGACAACAGTCAGGGGTGTTATTTTTAATGTATGGCTCCATAAATCAGGGAGGGACAGAAATAGACTCTGATTCAGAAAACACACACACACACATACACACACACACACACACACACACACACACACACACACACACACACACACACACACACACACACACACACACACACACACACACACACACACACACACACAACTCTTATAAAATATAAAGAACACAAAGGTTTCTCCAGCTTCTTTTCAGACATACATCATGTGAGAGTATGCTAAAGTGATCATCTTTGAGTAAAGGCTTATATGTGTTTTTGAGATGCTGACAGATGAATAGATATGACTTATGGCTATAGATGGAAACACTTTGAAATGAAATCCTTCTAGTGTTAAGCCAACAATTTCAAATGTAGCTGCATCAAAACGTTTGGGTCAATACACAAGACAAACTGTGCAACATTTTTCAATGAATGATTTATTTTAAAGTCAGAAAACATCAGACTTGTCCACTGAACTGTTCAGGGTATTGTATGCTAAAAAGTTTCTAGATTGAATCCCAAATAGTGTCAGTTTAGGATCGGCTTACACAAGATGAGATGAGATTCAAGTGTCATAATAATAAGAAAGTAAGTTAATTTGTATTCGGGAGGCCTGCAAATGACTTGAATAACCTTTGAATTTGTACCAAACAATTATTACATTTTAGTATGAAACCAAAATTACTTCACTTAGAAGCAGAGAAGTTCAGTTTTACTTTATAGGCCCCTCACCAGAGATAAACGTGTTATTTGGATCCTCACATTAATAGACAAAAATATGTTTAGTATTACAAGCTAAAAGTAATCAAAATATTCAATCCTTGATATCTAAAGACAAAGGTGTTCTCACATAGCCTCCAACATAACTGGAATAACCAAAGAAAAAAGGGGAAAATGGGGCAATGGAAAAATGTATCCTTTTGATTGTATATTTAAACCATTCTTTTATTTTGGATTAACAGCCATCAGTGTCACTTACAACACATGGAGATTATAGGATACATTTGACTAATGTAAGAGCTGTAGGATAGTGAAAAAGATATCAAAGACATAACACTCACTACAAAAAAAGTGGACCACCCTTACATCAGGAAAAAAAATTAACACAATAACTTACCCTTTTTTTCTGACCTGTAAATAACCTAATTAACTGATCCCACAATAAACTATATTGTAAACAAACTACAAGAATAACACCACAAAAGTATACAAACAATATCCTACCCTAAACCCCAAAATAAGATAATATAAACACTTGAATCCCTTCATGGCTCCAACACCTACTCTCCCTAAAACTTTATGTGCAGCTGCTCAAAACTAGGAAACATTAGATTTCTTCAGCTACCAGTGTCACAGTGCGGAGGCTAACTATTTAGCTGACATTAATTATTAAAGCTGCTTTTTTTTCCATTTCTCCATTTAAAAGACTTACATATTTGGGCAATTCATATGGGGAAAGTGCTCTAAAGACATTCAAGTCCTTTAAGCCTACTGCAGAAAAACAGGACTCTTTTAGAAGTACTTTTTGTCTTTGTGGCTTCGTATCTGGAGCTTGACCACAGATAAACTGTATTAAAGCGTTGTGTAGTATCTTAAATTGTAAGAAAACAGACTATTTGAGACAGTCAAGAAAGAGAGCAATTTCCACAGCTGGAAGTAATCAGCAAAATGGAAGCCAGAAAAATAACTACATGCTGTGTGTTCGTACCTTTTTATAGTGTGAGACATATTTCATGCTTTAGATAATTGAATCTTTAGTGTTGCTGTTTATTAAAGATAGTAATTATCTTTCCAACAGCATCTATGCAGAGTTTAATGTAAAACAACAGCTCAGACAGGTTCAATAAAAGCGCTGCCTGGGTTATGTTCAATGGTACATTTCATTTTTCTTACCAGAAGATTTTTCTATCACTTTGTTCTGTGCGTTCCTTGTGCTGTCATGCATACCCTTTCCCACAGTCCTCTACTGCCCTCTCTCTGCACTTTCACTGAAACACTGACATGCAGCTCATCTGAAGGCTGAGTCTGCTCAGCATGCCACCTGCTGGGCAAAGAAAACAGAGCCACTGAAACACCTTATGTTTTATTTTTAATGCTGTGTCTGCCTAAATTAACATCCTACAGGTAAATGACTAAACTCATGAAATTGTGAGCATCATGCAGACATGATGCACCCAACCTACTAATGTGTAACAAATGACAAAGAGCCCGAAGCAAAGCTTGTCCTTGCACCAACTTTTTCATCACTGCAAGGGTAAGCTGATGAAATATCAGCCAGAGGGAACGCTGAGCTTCTGATGTTTGCTGACTGAATCAGTCTGATCGCTCGCAGGCCTGTCACCTCATCATCAACACCAGCTCTGTGAAACTAAATACAAATTGCACAGCTCCAACACCAAATTCAGCAGAGCACTGTGGGAGCAGAGAGGCTCACACATCACAGAGAAGTTAACAGAAATCAGCTGCTGACATGGTTTCTGAGGCAGAAAACGTCATTATGGCTCAGCATCTGTCACTTCTAGTCTGGGCTTCCATATTGTGTTGTGTGTGTGAACAAGATGACTGTTTGCTGCCACCATGTGACAGCTCAAGTTCCCTGCACATGTCAGTAAAGTGTCTCATGCACAGTAGTCTCAGCTTCAGATGAAGCTTGTGCTGTTATGGCAACTTCATTGAGTCATTTCACTATAAATGTTATCAGGCTGGGTAATGTCAGGGTAATCAATTTAGGAGGGGCGTCCACATTTTAAAATATTTATTTAAAATAAAGATGCCTCTTTGTGTTTCTTGCTGTGGAGAATGATAAATGAGGGGTTCGGTTTTAATGGTTTGCATGATGGTATTTTGTTATTGCATGTCAGGCCTGTTAATATTGTGACGGTTAAATTTGCTTCAGGGATAAACACTGACGCAGATTTAACTCTATGACAAAGAGAGTCAGATAAAACCCGTCACATATGAATGTTAGTGCTCACGTTTTGGTTTACACAGCAGATGAGAGCAGAAAGTCGTGACCTGTCGTGTGGCAGGGCTTGTGATCAAACCAACTGCTGAATTTAATGATTTATTATTAACTCGCCAGAACTGGGCTTGTAATAGAAATTTGAAAATGATTGCAAACGTTGAAAATCATTTTGGGGATTTAATTTTTTCTGTTGTTTTGCTTCTGCTTAGAACATTATTTCATTGTATTTGTGACGGAGGAGCAAAACCTGCAACTATCTTCATACACATTTCAAATATTACTAAAATGTTCTGATTTCACAACAAAAACAGCAGAAAACGTTATAAACACAAACAGCTTGAAAGTTACAATATTGCAACTTTATTTTGCAACTTTAACAGGTCATCATTCTTCTCTGCAACACACTGACTTCACAACACATCTACATCCTCAAATCAACTCATCCTACATCCTCAAGCATCTGTTTTACAAAACATTCTTTTAAACACTATTTACTTTTGTGATAAGTTCCTAATTCAAGTTCCAAAACAACACTCAGGTTCAGTTCACAAAACACATTAAACAGAAACATAAAACAAAAGTTTACGAGGACAAACTGAGGATCAGATTATTTTAAAGGACAAGATTTGAATCCAAAATAGAGCTACAGGTTGAGCAGATGACGGACTATTTGAGAACTGAAATCTAAGGACAGAATAGACTAACCTTCACAGAGTGGGTGTTGAGCATTTTGGAATCAAATCATTCATAAATACACATCACAGCACATACAGTGTGTTTACACGCACACATCATCCTAAACTCAAGATGTTTTCCCTCATTTCAAACTCTTTATGACAAAAGGACTTAAAGCACTGGGTCTAACGCCATCTTATAACAAAGCCTCTTAAAAATAGGGGCCATCCTCTGTTTGCAACGGTAATATTTTCAGAGGACAAAACCAGGTCTGCGGATGCTGGTGAAAAATCAAACACAGCATCCTCCACTCCCCCATTCCAGGGAATAACAAAGTACATCTTGCTTTAACCCTGGGTTAAAGCTTAAGCACATATCAGGTCTCCTAGCTGTCTGGTTGGTAGATGGTAGCGATTTTTGCTGCTGGAGCCCAAGGTGGAGGGTGGTGAGGGGGCTGTGGATCTGTGCCCATGTCTGTCTGTCCATCTCAGGTCTCACGAGCTGACGAGGACGAGCCTTAGTCGTGTTTGCCCTTCCCTTTAGGCGTGCCTTCGTTCCAGGCCACATACACAAACAAGGCCAAAACCACGTGCACAGCCAACACTGCAACGATGGCTGCATAGAAGTAGCTGTCAGAGCTCGACATCTTCATTGAACCTAGGAAGCGGAGGAGGAGGAGGACAGTTAACAGTGATGACGTGTGATTATCACAGTGCAGAAAGAGCAGCAGGGCCAAGGTCTATTTTTAGATTACAATTATTCAAAATGAACTTATTGACTGGAGTTTCACATTTGAATGCACTTAGTTTTCTTAAGCTGATAAAAAAAAACATCATAGAGAGTTTTCTAAAAAAAATTTTATTCTATGTTACCTAAACTGGAACTCTTAACGTGTATCACTCCTCTTTAGATTTCCCAAATAACATTAACATTGATAATTGTAACATAATTACTTTTTCTTCTACATGATAAATCAATTTGTTTCCTCAGAATCACATTTTTCACCAACGCTACTGTCATGAGACTCTTATTTTACTGATTACATGATGAGTTTATATCTAAAGATGATAGAACAGTAACCAGTAGGGATGCACAGAAAACTCGGCAACTGAAGATTTTCGACCGAAACTGGCCCAAAAGTACATTTTCGTTTTTCAGCTGAAAGACCTTTATAACCGAAATAACACGGCCGAAACAGAATGTTGTGATGACGCAAGCAAAAACGACGGCCAGTACGCGCTTGTCTGGATAAGGGCAGACATGTCTGCATCCATTATTGCATAACTGCAGCACCAAAGCGTCTTCTAAGCAACGAGGTCGAGACAGAAAACAATGAAAAGTACGTCTGTGAAACGTGTGCTGAGTCATCCAGGTCATGTTAGACGTTTCACCTCTCCTCCAAAATGCTTCTTCAGTTCTGACCAGGCTGGGGAAGAGCTAGAAAATAGGGTAAGGCTAAGTAGGGTCTTTAGTCTAGTTTCTGTTAGTCATTCTGTACCTCCTGACAATCGTTAACCTAGTTAGGGTGATGGGTCAGCTGTGAGTTTGTGACTCCTGGACACACCCACGACTGTTAGTGGCTTATATCTTCGAGCTCTTCCCCAGAACTGAAGAAGCCTTTCAGAGGAGAGGTGAAACGTCTGCAAGACTTTCTACCAGTCCAGTTGCCTTACAGATCGAGCTTTGAATGAAAAGTACACTCTTGGAGTCTGTCAGCACACGTTTCACTGAGATCATGGCTTAATCTCAAATCCAAGGAGTGAAATGTTACAACTGTCCCTGGTCTCCCTACTAATAATTGGCATAATAACTTCTTTTGGTGTTTCCGTTTTCGGCCCTGGTTTCCTCCTTTTCAGTTATCAGTTTCAGACAAGAATTTTCATTTTGGTGCATCCCTATTAAATAGAAATAACATTATTTTTCTTATTACTTTTTGCTACTTAATGCAACATGTGTCACTGCTGTATGAGAGCAAGATCACACTTGAGGTGGTGCTGTTGTACTGAATATCAGCCCGGCTATGTATGGGTCACAGGCACAAAGCTGTAGGCTGAATGCAGCATGTAATCACAGCTTCGCCGGTTCTTAGTTAATCAGTATAACTTTAAGTGTGATAATGCTAAAATGAGTAGAGCTACTTAATATTACATAGTATATTTGTTAATGCATCAGGCATCAAAAGGGTGCCAAAAACAAACAAGAGCAAAACCATGAGAAAAAGAACAAATACAATGTCAAACAGTGCCAAAGCAAAGTGACACAGAGTCACTCCTGAGGCACTCAGCACTCTATGAACTTGCATAAATCAACCGTTAAGTTTCCTCCTTCCTGTTGGAAACATTTCACAGTAAATGTAATTCACTTTCTGATATGTTCTACTTATGTAATCATATGGTTAGATAGACAATGGATATGGTTACTTAATTAGATATAAATAAATGGACTGTTAGGCACTGGTTCAACTGAGTCCGTAAATTAGTCTTCCCACGCACAGAGTGGTGGTCACAGGTTTGACTTCCGATCTGTGACCATTTGTTGCATGTGATTACCCCCACTCTCTCTATCTCTCTCCCACATATCTCACTTAGAATAATCTTTAAAAGGCACTGTATTACTACATGTGTCAGTACTCCAACACATGAACACCCAGGAACAACTGGAGTAAAAGCTTAGGATGAAAACTTAGTTCTGTGTATTGACATATTAATGCTTTCAGGTTGTGAGGTTGAATTTACAACCAAAACTGCAAATCATTGAAGGGTATTATATAATGTACAATGATAACCCGCTAAGACTGTGGATTTAATTGTATTGTTATTTTGATTTTTTATTTGATTTCTTTATTTTGAACATGTAAAAGTAAAATAAAAGAAAAAAACATACAAGTAAAAAAAGAAGAAATAGAAAAACCCTAAATCAACCAGTTCCATGAGCAAGCACTGAAACATTTTACTTTACATGTGCGAATCCTATCTAATCGAATCTAATCCTACCCCTTTATTCACTATTATCTGGCATTATAGGAGTGCATTCCATCAAAACAAATCTTCATCACCTATCTTCATAGTTACACCTACAATCAAAAGTAAACCCCTCATGATTCTCAACACTTGTCTTCCTCCTTGTACCTCATGAAAATTACTTCTTTATACCTCTTCCTGAACTGGATTATGTTCTGACATTGCTGTAGCTCCATGTTGAGTCTGTTCCACAGTTTTACACCACAGATTGAAATATATAGTAACTATAATCGTAGTAACACACCTTTATTGACATGGATATCATCCCAGAAAAGCCAGCACCTGCAAGGTGCTGTTTATACTCAAGTGGTTACTCAAGAACAAAGATAAGACTCGGAAGAAGGTGATGAGGGCAGTTGAGACTTATTTGATGTAAATGAATGAAACTAAATCAAAGTGTTTGCATGGTCCTGCACAGTGGCATAGGCAGTATAGGCAAATGCTGGGGCGCCGACCAGCCAAAGGGGTGCTGCTAAATAAGTGATGAAGAAAATTTGAAGATAATAGGAAAAACAATATTGTTTTATCTAATTGAATGTGGGATTAAATTGCGGAATGAAGCCAGTAAACAATTAAAAGCTTATGATTCACTTTTGGTTTTAAATATAATGGTATGCAAAGCAGTTTTTTGAAGTCATTAAGTGTTCATGATTTACTTCTTGTTGTTGTTTTCCTTACACTTTGGAAGCTGTTAGCTAGTTAGATAGAAAATGTAGGCTAGGCTTAAATAAGCATTTAGCTTCTGCCTTTTCATTTATCACTTAATACATGACTGATGCTTTGTTTAAAGTGTCTGCACTGTGAAAATGATTGTTTTATATACATTATACAACTATTACATTATGAATTTTGAAATAGTATAATTATGTTCCTGCTAAATATCAGTGTAATTACCATTTTATTAATGTTCTTTTAGAGGTCATTTTAAAACAAAGGAAACCTTTAAAACATAAAGCTGTATGTTAGTTGTCTGTCAGTGTATATGTGATGTGATTGTTATTGGAGTTGGTTACAATACAAGGGGCACCAGATAAAATCTTGCCCAGGGCACCAAGTCGGTTAACACCGGCTCTGTTCCTGCAAACACACGGGAAGCGTGTTGCAAAGCTCACCCTCAAATACGTAGGCCTTCGTTGCGAAGTAAAGTCCGATTGGCAGGGTGACCATCAGGATGGTGAAGAACAGCAGTGTCTTGAGGGCTGAAACCAGGGAGCTCTCATTCCTGCAGAGGAGAACAAGTTCATGAGTCAGCTGAGATAAAAACACAGCGACGCTGCTGTGGAGGAGCATCGGAACTCTAACATGCTGACCACTGATATGAAGACATCCGCTGGCGATGTTTCATATTGAGGTCCAAGATGATGCCACGTCGAATAAAACTCGTTTGTAACTTATGTTCTTATTATCTAACAACGCAGAGAGGGTGTGGGGTGGAGGGTTCAGGCCAGTCATCCCTACGCAGACACATTAGCAAGCAAAGTGAAGGAGCTAGCTGGCTACGGTTAGCTGTTTGTGTAGAAAACGTGTTGATTTCTCACCCTCTGTAATAAGCTGGCGGTCCTGCGTTGGAGTCTAAAGATGCTTTTGCAGAGCCGTCCATTGCTGGGCTTATATGAGACGAGATAAAGATAAAAACTGAGGAGGTTAATAGGTAACGTGTCTGTGTTGTCGCTGCTGAAATCCTAACTTCCGCATTGGATCATGGGACTGTCACATGACGAGCTATGACGTCAAAAGTCTCGCGAGGCCAGACTCTGAAATTATAGTGAAAGCATAGACTGTATAAAGAGTGAAAGACTGCTTTTGTGTAGCAGATATAACCATGGATATAACGCGTATTTTAAGATGTAACATGTAATATGAGCTCCGAGCCGTTTCTATACAATATCAAAGAAATGATCGACATTCAAACAATGTCTGCCTTGCATCTGGAACTTCCTCTGATTTACAGTATCTGAGGCAGAGGAAGTGTTCTGTAATTTTATATGACATTACACTTGTTAGTATGCCTTCTTGTTTAGAATATAATTTATTTAAAATCTTTCCTGAGCGAAGAACTACGGTGGCCCTGAAGGACAAAACAAATTTACAAAAGATTAAACACTTTTACAAAGTTGGAAATAAATTTACGTTTTGGAAAACATTTTTACATTTTATAAAACAAAATTACATCAGCAAAACACTTTCACCAAGGCCAAAACAAATTGACATTTAAAGCTGAGGTTGGTAGTCAGATTTAGATACACTTTTTGTTATACTGGTTAAAATTATCTTTATGTCCCGACAGCAATCAATACATAATGTGTTCTTAAGAAAGAGCGAAAAAAAAGCTGCTCTCTACAGCTGGAGTAAACCTGGGAAAACACCAACCAATCACCGTTTTTGGGTCCCAAAATTTTAAACCAATCAAATCCCATCCTGCCGTTCTGCCCGCCTCCTGCGCGTACATTTCCCCGATGCGCTCCCCTTCTCCTGCCTCTGCTTCCCCTGCCTCTATTGACTGCCCCTCTTGCTTGACCTCGGGCCTGTCCCCTCTGACCTGATGAGGTACTTTGCTCAGGACTGTAGTCCGGATCAGAGTCTAAAAAGCTCTCACCACGGGGGCTCTGACAAGCAGAAGAATTAATGACGTTTAGTAAGTCCTACAGAAAATGTATATGTACTGTAGTGTCAGTCCGAGGGATGATGAGCTGATTCGTGAACACGTTGAGCTTTAATAACCGGTCACTGTCGGTTGTGATCACGACAACTAACTGAGCAACAATCAATGTTTGAATGAATGAAAAACTTCTCCTCTTGTCTCTCCTCTCTCCCGCTCGCTCACTCTACACCTCTCCTGATGCCTTCACGAACTGTCAACACTGTAGGAATTAAGAACATCTACACTGAACACGTTTAACAAATAGTAGAGCTGTTACAGTATTATATGTGTTATAACTTTTCTCCTGATATTGTGTCAGCAGTACAACTGGATAATGCTAGCATGACAGTTGTGAGTACTAACAATAGCCATGTTTGTTTGTGTTTTGAACTTTCACTATGATAATGTTTGGTGAGGACCAGTTTTGAATCAGTCACGATCATATGGTCATGAATCAGCGGCGCTCGTGCATGTGAGCGGGGGGCGTCGTTTTGGAGGAGCTCCGAGGGGAAGGAGGGGAGGGGTTAGACGGAGTCCTGAAGACATGCTACATTCAAATTCATGCTAGTTTTCCGAGACTACCAACCCCAGCTTTAAGAAAACAAATTTACAAAAGATGAAACACTTTTACAAAGTTGGAGAAAATTTTACAAACGATGGAACACTTTTAGCGTTAAATCTGACTCCTTTTAGTCTGACTAAGAATGAAATGTTAATTTGTTTCAGAAATGGTTAAAGTGTCCCGTCGTTTGTAAAATTGTCTCCAACTTTATAAAAGTGTTTCATCTTTTGTAAATTTGTTTTCCAAAATGTAAATTTGTCTCCAACTTTGTAAAAGTGTTTCATCTCTTGTAAATTTGTTTTGTCCTTCAGGGCCACCGTAAAGAACACATGCATTATTATAACAAATAGATATGTATGAGCTCTGACCTTCAGCTGACTGAGTTTTATTGTTGATGCTTGTTGTTCTATCTAACTGATGCACAAATACATTAAGTAATGAGTGGTTTAAATTCAACAACAATGCTTCACATGCTTATATTAAATATGAGGGTATTTTTGGAATACATCTTCAAGGTAAGTGGAATAGACATAGGAAATTCAGGAAGGTGGAAATGAAAAAAGAATGGTTGGTTAGTGAATAATGGAATAATCATACTGTACATCAAAACACAACCATGCACAATATTATGGCCCAGAAGAGTTGACACTTTTATTTTCAGGACTTCTTACTCCAGTTTGAAAACATTTTTTCTTTTCTGACTTTTTAGTCTTTGAAATCAGCTTTTTTAGTATTATGCTCACTATTTCTGCACAACTGATTGATTTTGATGCAAAGATGTATATCTCTTCACGCTTCTGATCTTGTCCTTTACAACCCAAGGTAGTTTCTTTTTCTCACTCTACTTTCTTTAATCTGTCAAATGTGTCCCTCATTGTGAATAATGTCCTGTTGAACATGCTGTTTCTTCAGTGTGCTGTCAATCATCTGGTCTGACACAAACCCCCTTCCAGCGGTTTCAGGCCTAAAAAATTAAAATATGGAGATTGTCAGTCTTGTTGTGTTTGGTCTTCCTTTCTTTTGTAGGTCATAAAGAGGCATTAGAATCAATTTCAGTCTATTTCAGGACCAGTGCTCAACACAGGGGCTGTAATTTAATTTCTATGAAGTGAGCACTGATTCAAGAGATATTTTTTAATACTTTGTGAATAGTGTCTAGTCATCTGATATATATTAAAATGACTTATTTTTAGGCAATTGAATGATAGGAGGCAAACTGTAGTGAAGTCACATGTAATCATAATCCAAAGAAAAGCTCTGTTTAGGCATAGGAAGTGTAACCTCCAGTTTGGGTTGATCCAAAGGGGTATTGCCTTAAATACCAATTCAATGATTATCTGTTTATTTTCATTAGAATAATGTACAATGTATATCAATAACTTTGTACAAACCAAAGTATGTATTCATCATTTGCTACATCAAGCTGACATACAGTGATCAGACTATCTTGTCCAAAGTGAACTTCCAGTGCAGTATCCAGCTCAGGATCATGAGCAGCCTTCTCTGGCCTCGGGGGTGTCTTCTTGCTGTTTCTGTATCTTTGACGCCTCACAGCTATAGGGCTGATCATCATCTTTGAGTTATTTTTATTCATTAATGGTCTACAGCAACATACAAAAGCCTCTAAGGTCAGAAAAGTGGCTGGTATACTCTCTAAAGCTGTAACTATCAAAGCATTCTCATACACCAGTTAATGGTCGTCACACAATAATGAAATCAGACGTTTTTAATGTACCAGCACCGTTAAAAGCCATTGCATTAAAGTAACACATCTTTGTTCACAGTCAATACACATTTTCCCACAATAAATCAAATGTGTTTTAGTCCTCCGTTCCTGACACATCACTGACCATTTTTTTCCATTCCCATGTTGCCTCTAAAATAGAATCAGGGGTCAGAGAGATTTACATGTGCATGTTCATCGTTCAAGCATCAATTTGTTGCAGCCTTACATAAATTTCATCTTTAGTGAAAATATGATGTGACATAACCTTTATGTCTCCAGGGGCTGTATGTGCAGAGCACACGTACAGTAAGTCTGTTTCATTCCTTAATAATGCAACACTGAAGGCTGTTTCTGTCTAATTGCAGATGTAACAGAGAGCAGTTCAGTGCATTTCGTGCTGACTGTATACATTTAGTCTCATGCAAAGAATATATTTGTGGTTGAAGTCTCCCCGGCTGAGAGTTGAGGAGTGGCTCGTTCTGCTCCAGTTGGCTTTGCTCTCACTGGTCTCACGCTCAGCAGGTTCTCCCCAAAAACACATTTTGTTTGAAAAGAACCAGCTAGAAGCAGTCTGGAGATTGTATACTCAACAAAAGGCTGATATTTGATTTCTGCAGAGCATCATCGTCGAGAATCCAATTACACTTAAATCTATTTCTGAGTTAACCAATGAGGGTCATTTTTGAATTTGATTTTGGGCCTTTTTATTTTTAATGTTGCCCTCTGGAGATTGACAGGAATCCAGGGGAGAGGTTTTAAAAAATCCACCTTATCTGACCCACATATCCTGTAAGTACAGGCCTGTGTGTTGACTAAGTAATACATACAACCAAGCACATATTGTCCTTAGTCAGCAATCATGTAGACAACAGGAACAAAAACGTTAATACTGCTGTCAATAACAATGTGACATTTTTCAGTGGGTCAGTCTATAAATAGAACTTGGCCTGCTCTCTTTATTGTCAAAAGGCTTTGCAGCCTGAACCTAAAACCCCAAACATAATTATAAGGGAGAAAAGATGGGGTGCTGTTGGCCTATAGTGGTTTAAGTGCGCGCCCCATATACAGACGATAGCCCTTGTCGCTGCGGTCGCTGGCTCGACTGGAGGCCTCGACCATTTGATGAACGTCTTCCACTGCTCTCTACTTCCAACATTTCTTAACTCTCATCAGCTGCCCATCAATAAAGGCAAAAATGCCCCAAGATATAATGTACAAAATAAATAAATAATAATAATAATAATAATAATAATAATAATAATAATAATAATAATAATTGCTGCAGGGGACACAATATATCAACATATACATCTTGATAATGCAGTTTTCCACTAGTTGCAAGCAACAACCCTTTTTTGGTCTCAATCCACTCTGTATAAGAGTTTGAGCTAGCAATAAATATAAAATAAACAATGCCCGTTTATTAAAAAAAATAATTGGGGGAGCTTATTGCAATGAGGGTTGGGAATACACAGAAAACCACAGAGGACGGATGAGTTCAGCCTGATATGGTGGGATTATAAATTCTAATAGAACAACAGCCTCTAAATCTGGAGTTTGACAAAAAGAAGTGTCCTCAGAGGAATAACAGTTTGTGAATCTGGTCAAAGGGTCTTCCACTGCAAGTTCAATACTAAATTCTCTTTCCTCATGGATCCTGGCCTTTGACCTTCTAGGAGTATTTCCCATGGCTCTCTCTGTGTGGACTCCCCGAGCTATGCCTGTTGCATTCCTGGTGTCACCAGTACTCCACGTCAAACATGAAAGCCCCCCACACACATTGCACACACCTGTTGTTTTGACGGAACCACACACTGTCCTTCAGGAAATACTCAAAGTGTCAGACCTATCACTGTCATTAACGATTCCATTTGAAACCAAAGTGAGAATTAAAACAATTTAAAATAGCTCTCTGCTATGCTTAGCCATGTCATTTGCTGATTTGGAAACTGCTGCTAATATTGTTGAGTGTTACATCTGAGGACCTTCCATGTGGAGAGTACCCAAATCCATTTTTTTCGTGTTCTTCACTTTACTTCAGGGTATTACTAATCTTTATTTAAGAAATTGTCATGCCTTAATTCTTGTATGCAAATGTTCAGTTTTTGTTTTTTCAATGCATTTATTTTAAAAAAGCTTCTGTGAGGAACTCTAAGTTTATGAGGCTCCTGGGGCATAACAACTTTTGTACTGTACAAACTTTTATGGTTTCTAATACATTTTATTTATAAAGTGCTTTTGTGAATACTCCGAGACAAAGTATAACATTTGCACCCTTATTTTAAAATATTTACCCATATTGGGTTTCCTTCTTGGAATGATTAAATTCCTCCTCAATAAGTACAAAATGTTGAGAGCAGAACTTTTTTCGACTTGTAGTTTTTTTCTCAAACCCCTAGACTTAATCCTGTGACTCAGTGGAGGGGCCTAAACCCTTGTGAAACCACTTGACTTGAGCGCTAATAGTTCAATAAATTATCACCAAAATTTAGATATGGAATAATGAAACTATCCATCATGAAACTTTTTGTGGAATTAGTTGTTTATTTCATTTTAATGAAACACAAATAATACCACTGTACTTTTAAAATGCAGGACTTTCGATTTAATATTTTGACTCCTGTATGCATAGAGGAGGTTTTGCACTCTAGGCTACCACCCCCTCTTTTGTATATGACATAGAAAGTCAAGAGATCTGACTCTAATATTCACCATCACCCCCATGTCCTGCTCTCATCATTTTTCCTCAGAGCCTATACCCAAAATCTCTTGGTAGCGTTGTGACCCACAGCCCTTTTGGATATGTAGGAACACATCATATGCATGAGAAGACAGGCAGTGCTAAACCCAATGCACAAATCCATTAGGAGACTTGCTATCGGGGCAGCGGGCCTGCTGTGAGACCCCCCTGCTATAAAATGCAATGATGTGCAAGAGCTGTAGAAATTCCTCTGTGCAAGAAGAGGAGTTACGTCTGGCTTCATCTAGGCGAAAAACCATCATGTCATGTTAGCGTCTGCCGATGTAATTCCCCGTTTCTCATCCACTCTGTTTTAACCAGATTAGAGGCAGTGTTCTGGCTGCCATTGTGGAAATAATCTTTATCTCCCACAAATGAGAGTTTGTTTCTTCAAGGCCTCTCCTATTTGCATGGCAACAAGGAGGGTGATGAAAATAAACAAGTTGAAACATGACTGTGTAGGGAGTATAGTATCACGTCTTCAGACAAATGCAAGTGTTTCTCTTGTGTATGGTTTGGTTTGAGTGATTGATTGTCACAAAGAGCAAAGCAAATCTCCGTGATGTATTTACCAAAAAAGTAAGACAAGGATATCAGTCTTGTATCTGATATATGAAAACAGAATGATATAACTTATGATATTAAACTCTGGCAGTACGCAGGGATTTATGATATGACTTGGCAGGAGGAAGCTTTCCTGAAATAAAGAGAAGAAGCAGCCAGAGCAAAATCAAATGGAGCTGATGTTACTGAGAAACAAGGAAGAGTGTAAACATCATTCTTAAACCACAGAGAGACAGAGCCTCCATATGGGAAATTGAGAAAATAAAGTTATGATGGATCTTATAGCCTAGCGCGGCATGGATAGATCATGCTGTCCTTGAACATACCATAAGAAAACTGTCTCAACAAGCAATGGCCCTCCATATTAAATCACAGGACAAATAACAAATGGTGTGGGTGGATGGACTAGTCTGCTTTCATCCAGGACTCTTGATTGTATTTTTGATTGATCTACAGAGTACAGAGTATTAGTTGTGTCATGCGTAAAAATAAGATACATCTCCCTTGAACTCCCACACTTCACAATATTTACATCTCTAGTACCAAACATGGGTTATACTGGTAATATTCATATTAGTTCATATCAAAGTCATATTTTTAGTTGCCTGAAAAGTAACGGATAAATCTTTTAAAGGCTATATTTATGTTGTATTTTTGCACTGAGATTGATAACATCAACATTTTGACAAGAAGTAGCAGGAAACCGCTAGCCTGCCTCTTTCTAAGGATTAAATATACACAATTTAGAACACTTTAAGATAAGTGAGTAATACTTAGATACACAAGGAGTAGAAGTAATTGACCCAGTTTCCATGAAGAAAAGATGTAGCATTAGATGCTATGCTAATGGCGTACAAAGGGTATATTTCCTGTTTCTTTGACTCTTTTGATTGTTGCACTAAATAATTACAGTGGTTCATAACACTAGTATTACTAAAGCTTAGTGTAGCCAGCAAAGAATTGTGTCTGAATGACTTGACTGGAGGTACATGCATCAGCAACAGATGTAAGATTTTCCTCCTCTTTCTTTTTGGATCAGTATGACAAAAATTGCTTCTTATAAAATGGTGTACCCAGTGTTGTGGTACTAGAGTCCAGCACTTGGACTTTAGTCTGACTCAAGTCCTGTGACTAGACTTGGACTTGGGTAATTATTACTCAAACCTGAACTTGGGCTGCGTGAGATTCAGGAGATTGAGAGGAGGACTCAGACTTATTTATTAATAGTTTTAGTTTGCATTTTTGGATAATGCTTTAAAAGTTATTCAGTTTCAAACAACTGGCATGTGTGTTCACCTGCATTGGCATTCACTTGCCGTCTTGTTCAGCAACAGTTCCTTCCAAGATGCCTTTAAGAGATGCCACAAATTGTGAATTTTGTTTCAAAAATTGCAAACAAGGACCGTGCATCACATTTGATATGTAAAAGAGGAGAAGGCATTGACAAGCTCAAAGTTTAACTGACATCTGTCCAGAATGAAAATGATGCTAGTTGCTAAGTAATTAGACTGTTAGTGTTACTTTTAGCTAGCTGCTAGCTAATGTTGGCTTAGCTAATGTTTGTACTAATGTGCTTGAGATGCATAATAGATTATATAGGCTAACTGTGGAGGCTAAATTAAAATCGAGCCTCCTGTCATTTATGCAAACTGTTATATGGATTAACACACCACAGTTATTTTGTGATAGACTCAAATATTCTGGTTTTAATCATAGGTATACTACACATCATGTGAGCACTGTTTATCTGCTAACACCAAGTCCTAGAACTGACTCTATGATGAAGTCTGTTCTATTAAGAGGTTCGTCTGCCTGGAATCAACTCACCAACAACATGAGATTGATCCAAAACAGATTTTCTTTTAAAAAGTCACTTAAACAAATGCTGATGAATTCCTTATAGACGTTATTATGTAATCAGTGTTTTGAAAGTCTTTGTTTTATTAATTTTTGGTGGCGTTTGTCACAATTTTGTTTTTGTTTTCATTATTATGGAGCTTAATGCTACTCATTGTTTATTTGCTCAGATACTTAGTTTATTTTTCATTTTCATTCTTTATTGTTATGATTGGCTGCTATAGCATCTTTGTTTTATGGATAATGTGTGATTTTAAATAATTGTTGTTCTTGTTTTTGTTTTGTTGTGTGGACCCCAGGAAGACTAGCAACCACATCTGGAAGCTAATGGGGATCCTAATAAATAAAGAAGTAATGTAAGCTTCTTAAGTTATTTTAACTACTGGGTCCAAGATGTTTGGTTAGTCAATATTCTGATTAGTAGCAGGTATTTTTATGTGAAGCGCTGTAACTTTATCAATAATTTAGATCTCCAGAAACGATCAGTCAGAATCTAATGTTAATAAATGAAATGTGATTTCTACACATCCAATACTTCTAACAGTTAGCCACGGCTCAAACAGTGAATAGTTCAGAGTGAGACAGCAATCCTCAGATATTATGTGCTTCATACGGACGCTGCTCTGATTTTTCTTTGGTGACTAGTTTGGTGACTCTGCTACAACACTGGTTATTTCATTTCAATCTAAGGCTTTATATAACCACTTATTTTTTGCTAATTGAGACAAACCAACGAGGGCAGCACTGACCTTTCAAGATGAGCAGAGACAAGATATATCAGCTGTTACGACCCATGAAAAAGATGATATCTTGGTTGCCAGAAATGTTCAGAGGATACATAGCGTGTAAAAAAATATATATATATTTGATGGTGTCTATGATGGGAAATAATCCATAGAAATGTGTGCCATTTTTCACTTTACAGTGATTGTAGTCTTTCAGGGGCAGGGCAGAGGCAAAACCCAAGAGACACCGACCCATGAGAAGAGTCCAGTGCACTGTCATCTCTCTGAACTGTCTCTGTAACCACAGGAGGTTTTATAAGGAGGAAAATGCCAGCCTATTTTTGGAACTTTTCCTAAATTCCCCTACATTTTTTCTATGAATAAAACCAATAACTAACAAACAGAACTTACAAATAGCAGAGGTTAACATTTTAACAGAACTAGGCTAGCTGTTTTCACTACCTAAGGAACGCTAAGCCAGCTGGGTTAATAATAATAATAATAATAATAATAATAATAATAATAATAATAATAATAATAATAATAATAATGCATTTTATTTATAAAGGTGCCTTTCTTAGCACTAAAGGTCACCGTACAGGGCAGAGTTTAAAAAAAAATATCAAAACTAAGCTGATAAAAACAACATGGCATGATACAGTGCAATTAAAATACAAATACAATGAACAGGATCAAATACAGTGCATTGAAGAGGTGTAATCAGAGTGAATATGACAGTTTAAAAAGATGTGCCTTGAGATGTGATTTGAAAATGGAAAGAGAGTCGATGTTACAGATGTCCCAGGTTACCCATCTCTTTGCATAACAGCACATCAAACAGACAGATTTGAGAGCAGCAAACCCTTAAAAGCATATTTACCAAGAAGTCAAACTATTCTTTAGATACCTCAGTGAAGGAGATAACAAATCAGGTAAAAGGGAGCAAGAAAGAGAGAGTGATGAGTGGAGGGTGAGATGAGGAGGAAGAGTAATGACCCTGCTATTAGTCTGTGACTCCTTGGTGAGGTACAGCCAACTCTGTCATCTCCCCTCGAGCCCCTTCAGCCACTCATCTGTAGCCGACCTTGGAGTGGCATGTGGGCAGTTTTCTTCCACATCAGAGGCACTATCTTGTAGGATGGCAAAGAAAAATTGAAGTTTTGTTTGATTTGATGCTCTGCAACCTGACTGCACTTGGCTGTAAAAAACAGCTTGAGTCTCCATGTACTGATCCAAGATCCATCATGGACTCAATTCCCTGTTCCTGTGCACCTGTGATCATTTATTTAGGGATTAATTTAGTCAGACAGAAGGCAGATTATCTGAAATTAGCAACAGCAAAGTCAAAAATGAGAAAATGGATCCATAGCCAGGGTTTGATATGCTAAGATATTTATAAATGCCTTGAGTAAGACATCTGGAACATGTAATCTAGATACTATTCCAGTTACGGTGTTTCAGATCAAAAATGTGTCACATTGACAACTTGGAGCCACCCTGTGACGTGAACCACTCATAGTTTATTTGTCTGGTTGGACTTATGCTGGGAGGCTGTCAGAGCTCATCTGGGATGGTGTGACATGTTCTCAGGCACACTTACACCATCAGGAAATACATCTCTGGCTCCTGATATGTAAAATGTCCCCCGGGCATTGTCCAAACATGAAAGCCAGCCTTATCATCAGCCCTTCCGCTGTTCCCGTAATTTAAAAAAGTTTATGAGAGGGACAGCCTGGAGGTTTGAACTTTTCAGTCCCATAAATTGATACATGAAATATATACTTAAATAATTTATGAGCTGTTTTCTGAACATAAGAATTGAATGACAGCTATGTAAGAATTCTTGCACCTAATTGTGCACCTTTCACATGAGCACACAAAGCTTTTCCTGACATTAGATGTTCTTTTTCTTGAATTAGACTAGAAGAAAAACTCTTCCACAGTTTTTCAGTGTGTTTTGTGCCACCATTATCGCTCAGAAAACAAGCCTGAGGGTGAAACAGCAACATTAAAACAGTCTGCATACCAGGCAAGAAACTCACTGAGATATTCATTCATACTGAAGATGAAAAATGTGCCATTACCACAGTTTTATATTCTTAGCCTCTATAATCCAAATACCAGCATTAATTCCTTGATAATTTAGCCAAGCATTGAATAAAAAGGCTTCAGTTTAAATCTTAAATCTGATTAAATATTGACATTATTAATGCTGCGTTTAAAAGCACAGATACACAGGGGTAATAAAATACATTTATTACCTCGTACTATTTTGTTGACAACCTAATAATCAATTTGTGCCAAAGTTAGTCACTCCCCCTGCACATGATGTACTGAAGTCTATCATCAAGGCAATTATCCAGACAGTAGTCACAATAGACTTTATCAAAGAAGTGAACACAGCCTCCAGGTCTTACAGTGAAGCCAGTACTCTTTATACAGGCTAGCATAGGGCATCTTCACTGGTTGCACAAAGGGTGAATGAGACTACGAGATCATGATGAACTTCTCCCTTTATTTGCTACCTACCTTTGTAAAAAATAAATAAATAAATATATATATATATATATATAAAATGATGGCTTCTTAAATGGCTAGCATGGGGTATAGGTTCCTTGTAATTCACTGTCCCAAACAAAGTGACCTGGCAATAGGAATACACTTCTTTTTTCAGGTGTTGTCCATGCTCGAGCCTCAGAGCCTGAATAATGTTTTTTAAAACTGGTTCAGCTGATGTAACTGAAATATTCTGTTCCTCTAGAGCTTGTACTTTTGAATTAAACTCAAAGGGACTCAATGAAGTTGTTTTATTTATATTCTAGAGAAGGTTTTGTCTGTTACAAACCAGCCATAACTGTCATCCATATTTCTGTTAATGTGAACAATAGATGTCCATTGCTGACCAAACTGGTGCTAGCATTTGCTGGAGTTATGTTTTCCCTCTTAAAGCTAATACTGCCCTCCTGTTCATTGATTGAGTAGTCCTAGTGTGTCCTTACTAGACAGGAGAGCCAAGAGGTCCCATTCTGCACTTTTACCCAGGATTCATTAAGATTTGGGCCGGCCTGTGGCATAGGCAGTATAGGCAAATGCCAGGGGCGCCGGCCATCCATAGGGGGGCCCGAGTGAGGAAGAAAATTTGAAGATGATAGGGTAAACAATATTGTTTTATCTAATTTAATTTTGGATTAAATTGCGTTATGATGCCAGTAAACATTTAAAAGCTTGTGATTTAAAAATAATGGTATGCAAATCAGTTTTTGAAGTGTTCATGATTTACCTGTTTTTGTTTTGTTTTTGTTTCTTTCCTTACACTTTTGACGCTGTTAGCTTAATTAGATAGAAAATGTAGACTAGGCTTAAATAAGCATTTTGCTTCTGCCTTTTCAGTCATCACTTAATATATGAATGTTGCTTTGTTGAAAGTGTCTGCACTGTAAAATGATTGTGTTATATAATGACCATTATGCATTTTGAAATTGTATAATTATTTTACTGCTAAATATCAGTGTTATTAACATTTTATTGATGTTCTTTTAGAGGTTATTTTTATTTTAAAATAAAGGAAACCTGTAAAACATAAAGCTGGATGTCAGTTATCTTTCAGTCCATATGTGATGTGATTGTTGGAGTTGGTTATAATACAAGGGGGGTTATAATACCAGTTAAAATCTTGCCTAGGGCACCAAGTCGGTTAGGGCCGGCTCTAATTAAGATAATGTAAAGGTTAGGAGTTATACATACACTTGCATAATTGAGGGCACTGTCGAGTTGACTGATTGGTGGAGTGAATATAGCTGTTTACCAGGAGGCTAACAGCCCACCTCACCTCAATATATTTGCCAAAAAGGTAAGGTTGAGTCTGCATTTCCAATATGACTCCCATCATCCTTGAGCGTAAAAACATCTCTTCAGAAACTAATGTGAGGCATGGCATAGATTATGTCCATGTTTTACACTGTCTATGGTTCATGTCCAGTTTGCCACCTAACTTCATCAATCAGTTAGTATCTTGCTAGAATTGCCTTCGCTGCCTTCTCTCGCCCAGCTTGTCTCAAACTACTGTCATATTTTGATGCAGTTGTGCATACGGGGAGACAAATGCCCACACACATACACATACAGACTCACACAAATGCACACACACGCATACACGCACACACACACACACACACACACACACACACACACACACACACGCACACACACACACACATGTGCACGCACACGTGCATTAATTTCTGTAATATTCACTTGTTGTCTTGTCTTTCAGTTTTTGTATATTGTTTATGGTACTGTCATGTCTCTCACCCGTCTTGTATCGTTAAGCATCACTTTAATAAAAAAAAAAAAAAAAAATCTGTTGGTATCTTGTAGAATAAAAAGTATATTTTTCTAAAACATTTAGCAGAGAAGAGTGTGAATCATCACAGTTCAATTACTCTCACGAAGCAAACTTGGTTCGGCGTAATGAAATAGTAAGGTTTGGTCTAAAACAACAGGTCAACGTGGACTTTAATATTGGAAGCAAGCAGCTGTTTTCTGCTCTCATGTATGGAATGTCAAGCGCATGGCCTTAGGTTTAAAGAGCTTCCCAAGAGAAAGCCCTCACAGCACAGTTTGAGCCAATAAATACCAGACGATCATAGCACAGGACTGCCATCTTTTGACCAGATCCTCCCTTCTTGGTGAAACATGGTTGGGTACAACGAGAAGACAGAAGCCAATGTGCCAGACTAGGGCATTCAAGATGGATAATGTCAGGATGGCCATATCCACTTCTTTTATACAGTATCGACTTATCTCAACAAAGACTTTGAAAAAAGTTACTCTCAATGCTGAATTCCCTCAAGGGTCCAAATGGGTTTCAGTTAATATTAATTTTATTCTCTTTCTTCCATGTAAACCACTTTTTTGGAGAATGAGTGGAGGCAAACTTAAAAGAACAGAGTGTACCTGTGATAGCATTGATATCCTGTCCACCTGAGGGAACAGTCTGACATGACAGAGAGGAACATGACACACTGCAGTGTATTCAGAATTACATCTTTACAACTGGAAAATGGTACTTATTTTGTGAAAAGGCACAACATGTCACACATCCACGATGAGTCTCCAGAGAACTTAGTTTTCCAGTACAACATTGGATTATACATTAATCTCTGCAACATTATTATTTGTTACAGCAGGTGAAGGCTTGCTTTTCAGTCCCTCTGTGGCACACCTGGAGGTCTCAATGAGGAGCAAACGTGGGATGCAAATAGCAAGAAGAATTGTCTTGTATTCTTTACGAAAGTTTTGGTTAAGAAGTCCATATATAATGGCATTGAGGCAGCTGTTAAAGTACGCCATAAAGTAGCTTGTGACAAAAAGCCACTCGGGTATGTTCGGGGCCACTTTCACAGGGTTTATAGCTACAGCCAGGCCTATTAAGTTAAGAGGAGCCCAGCATACTGCAAACAACACAAACACCATAAACATTGTCAGAAAGTTCCTCACATCGCTAGGTTTTAGCTTGGTCCTTTGCTCTGGTTTAACCCGATGTTTCACTTGTATCACCAGCACCCATATCCTCATGTAGCAGTAGGACACCACCAGCAGTGGGATCAGGAAGTGAATAACCACCACTGATATGGTGTAGTACGAGCTGACGGTCTGTGCAAACGTGCAAGAGTAGACACGAGGATCATACTGCAGCGATCCCACAAAGAAGTTCGGCACTGTGGCGATGGCGGTGAGCAGCCAGGTGAGACCCAGGTAGCAACAGGTGTTCCTCAGGCTGTACAAGCGGTCGTAGTGGAGGCTGTGGCAGATGTAGCAGTAGCGGTTGATAGCGATGGCCGTGATGTTGAAGATGGAGCCGATGACACTCAGGCCCATGATGAAGCCGCTGGCCTGGCAGTGTAGGTCACCCATGGTCCAGTCATTGTAGAAGATGGCGGTCAGTACCAGAGGGTAGGGGTACAAGGCCACCACCAGGTCTGCCACTGACAAGCTCACTACAAAGATGTTCCCTGGAAAGATATAACAGGATTAGATTTTAGGAAAAACATGACCTGAACTGGAGTATATTTGGATCATGCAGCACTCCCTTTTCATTTTCTGCTCCAGGTTAAATTCCTGAAAACAAACGGGGTCACTGTGGGTCTGACTTTCACTTACGTCATAAAATCCAGTTTATTTCAGTGTGGTTTACCATGTTCTCTCAAATTTAGAGTCAGGCAAATGCTTTATTGTCAAGCTTCTATGTATTACAACCCCTGTTTCTCTCTGCTGGCACTGTTTCTAAACCGAGATATGTTTCCATCTGTATTAATGGCTCCTTGGATGATGATGGTTGTCTGTCAGCCCATCAGATCACTGCATTGGTCAAACATAAATATCTCAACTGTAAGACGAATATTCATGAACTACATATAGCCACAAAATCATTGACCATAGTGCTACTAAGCATTCAGATCTATGATTTGGAGAGAAATGAGTCTCAAACTGACTGCCATGGTTTTTTTTTTCTCAAGATGAATTCAGGAGACTTCACACATTTTCACATGTCTGTTCGCTCAATCTTTAACTTTTGGAGGCTGATCATATTTGGATAACAGGATGGATTTGCATAAGGGGGAGGTCAGACATGAGGACTGACTGGGTGCTGACTTTTAAGACTTGTGACTCAACTTTGACTTAAGCACTGATGACTGGGACTGGTAACTCGTAATTTGGGCCTTCAGAGACACCAGAATGAATAGTCATAAAGGTGATTAGGAGCTGATTGAGAATGCCAATATACAGAGCCAAGAATTCTATACGTTACCACAGTTTTTTATTAAAGCATTGCGGGCAACTTAAAATTCAAGGGCACCAGTAAGCCAAATCATACCATGTCCAATTTTACTTTAAATCAGGGCAGAATGTAAGGAATGAATACCAGACTGTACTAAAGAAGTCTTCATTTCAGCAACTGAGACCACAGGGTCATCAGGAATAGTTTTACCAAGGTAACAAATCAGCTGAGAAGAACATAGATTTTCCACACAATCAAACCTCCTTTGCAGCCCTGCTGGCTATTAGGAAGATTGCAGGGTAAAGGCACTTAGGGTTAGGGTTATGATTAGGGTTAGGGTTAGGGTTAGGGTTAGGGGCACGTTACACAGAGACATGAGAAAAAAGAAACATTCTTTACATTAACACAGTACATATCAGTTTGTGGTGATGCTAGCATGCTGATTTAGCATCTAGCTGAAAAGCACCACTGTAAAAAAAACTGCAGACTTTCAGAGTTTATTGCACATCTGTCTTAAAGTCTTGTTTGAAAATCTGACTGTAAATTGTATCCCTGCACATGACCCCAAATTATGTTCAGCGAAAGAAACAACTCATTCAGGCCCTGTCAACACCATTTATTCTGAGGATCCATCTCAATAAAGGGCTCAAGTGCAACTGCTATAAAGCTTTATTGCTCCTGGAAACAGATGGTTGAACATTGTCTTTAAATGTATAAAAGTAAGGACATGGGCGGTTTTAGTGTCAAATTACATCCAAACAAGTTCACATCCCCCCGAGCTATAAAGTAATGGTAATGTAATACTTAATTTTATCAGAAACCATGAATCATAGAAAATGACGTCTGATTTTGGTACAGTGCAGATGTTCTTGGTGGGGGAGAATGAAAAACTAAATCCAATTTTTATGTTTTGTAAGATAGAAAGATAGATAAGAGCATTGTCCAGCCACAACGCAATTGAATCAAGACTTTGCAAAATGGTGAGCTGGAGATTTGTCTCAAATAAAACAAGTGTTTGGCTACAGTGGATACACTTGACCCAGCTTTGTAGAGATACAACTCTTTGTTATGTCACTTGTTGTTCATGTATTGAGGAGCTGATATATATAAATAAATATATATATATATATATATATATATATATATATATATAAAATGATACAAAATTTTAAACTTGTCCCAAAAATGTGTACATACTGCTTCTCCAACGCAAAACCCCCTTACCCTCACCATCGTTTAGCCAGTCTCTCATGCATCATTACTGGTCTCAATATAAACATTTGCATTTTCTGCAGCCTAAATCACATGTAGAGTAGTGATGTGCCTCATTTTAAAAACTGTTTTTTTCCCATACATTGGGTTGTTTCAGCAATCCATAAAACATAAACTCAAGTTGAAATGTGAAGGCACAGGGCCCCAGCTCGCTCAAACAACAGCTGAAACAACAGGGTTGATTGGCAGATATGATGGAAGTGGATTTAAAACACATGTCTGCATTCAAAGCTTGTTTTAATCCCTGCACCCCAGAGACAACACATCTACAGTTTGTTGTTTAGCAACGGGTCTAATTTTGATTCACTCGGCTGAACTAGTTCCATTAAACATGGTAATCAAAAGGATTGAGGCTACATTACAAAAAAGGCAATAAAAGCTGCGTGTTGTATTTTTTTCTCTCTGAGTTTTCTGTAATTTTCTATTTTCATTTTAAAAGGGAACATGATGAGAGTTTTACATTTTTCCACAGACCTGGCAGGTACTCAGCTAAAGACATTTTCCAAGTTTCTAAAACAGCATGAGCCCCCATCAAGCCCGCCAAGATAAAAATAAAAGCATTTGTTCTTCATCCCCGAGTCAGCTCAGTGGGCAAATCTGTCAGGTTGTATTTGTGATGCTCACAGTGCTCGCTGTGTGTGCGTTTGTCATTGTGCAGAGGTTTGATTCCTCGCTGACAACATGCGGCTCAGTGTTATCGTGTTTGCTGGCTGGACGGGCATGTTACAGCCTCGTAGCTCGCTCTGGTTGAACCCTCTCTCCCCCCTTTTATCGTCAAGGGGATGAGGTAAGTGCTAAAACACTGCTGAGAGGTTTGCTGAGCAGCAGCCAGATGACCGTCTTTTGTTTTGTTGGCATCCATTATTTAAACACTGGACGAACCATTACCTCTGTGCTGTTCGATTAACCAACTTGGCTGGCCTCATCCTCTTCACATCCAGCCCACAGAACACAAAACAACGTTGATTTAGCATAAACAAGCAAAGACAAAAAATGTCTTCACTCCTAGATAACAGAATAGAGTTGCGGTCTCTCGTATCTTTCAGAGCTATTATTACCAACAAGTGTGAGTTGGATGGAGCTAAACCTGAATGCTGATTTGTTTCAGACCATCAGGGGACGACTGACTTCCAGCCTTTAACTTCTCTGACAACACTGAATGTGAAATTATGTTATCCTCAAGTGTCACGAAACTGTCAAACAAGTGAGATGTTGCATCAATTCAACTGAAACTTGCTTTAAGTGTCCTCTCAGACGCTTGCAACCTCCTGTGAATTATCTGTCTCTGTGTGTCACACAACATTTTTGGCAAAAAAAAAACACAAGTCAAAACCAAACAGCTCAAAACTGACATGACATTTGTCACCAGAATTTGCAGCACACACCAGGCTGCAACATATCAGGTATATATTCCTCAGAAGCAGCCTCTTACCCTCCTCTCTGCACAGAGCTGCATACCTCATTATTAAAATAGGCTCTTTGCACAGTGTGGGCATATTTAGGGCAGATTGCTTCATTCTAGTTTCTCTAAATCCAAATCTGATCATAAAAAGAGCGATGCAGGAAATAAAAGGGGACTTAGGCAGAGCAAGAATAGGTACATAATGAGGATGTGAGTGCAGGAGATAAACAAACCAAGAGGCAAAACAAAAGCATACCGGCTGAGTGGATTTCCACTCTGACGACTTGCATGGTTGTGAGCTCGAATGAGTCTCAAGGGCTTATGTTTCTGTCGAACCCACCGTCTGTATCCCATCGATCACTTTGGAAATGGGATATACTGCTCTTTGATTCACCCGGCTATATTTATACACCTTTTTGGAGGAAAGATGAGTTTAAAAATGCGTGAGCGGGTCGGCATCTCTTGAATCTGGCTGAATGTCAGTAAAGCTTATTACTACAAGCACATGTCCATTAACTTCTCAACAAGGGTGTTAGCATCAATGTATTAATGACTGCTTCATAAACGTGTTATTTTTGCTAAGAAGTTGAACATTTCAACTGACACAAGCTGCCTTTCAGTTATACAGCCCAGCCAAAAACATCACCGTCATCATCAAACAACATCCACCAATCAGAGTCCACGTGTCTGGGAAAATAAGACTCACAGGGCCCTGAGAGGAATCAGACCATCGAGACACAAGCAGCGTCTGGTCGGACAGAGCTTCACTCTTTAAACACAGTTCTGGAAGCGTGAGGATGATGGTGAACTCTAATTCAAAGAAACAGCCTCCTGCAGGCGAAGGGAAGAGCTGGAGTACTGTAAATATAACAGTGCGTTTAGCCTGTCTGTGTGTTTAAATCCAATAATCCTAATCTGATATCATCCTACCTATATGTGAAAATGAGATGTCATGTGCTATTTTGTTGTCGGGAAGAGAGGATATGTTTAATGTAGTGTGCTAAGTGATATTCCCCGAGGATCTGTGCTGTCAATGTAAATTGACTTCTGGTTTGACTCACTAAGTCGGCTGACTCAATTAACCTCCCTCTGGACACTCTGATTTTTAGTTTTTATTCATGACTGTAGACTGACAGGATGCAGCACATGACTTAACAAAAATTCAATCTTCCTCAGACCCACAGCTTTCCCGAAACAAACTCATAGTCAAACTCATGTTTCCTTATTCCCCCCCATCTATGCCCCTCTCCTCCTCCTCATTGTCCTCCTCCTCCTCCTCCTACTCCTCCTCGCACTCCCTCATGATAGCATTTTCTGAGTGTATTTTTAGTGTGGTCAATCCTCAGTGGGAAACTCAAGTGTTTACAGCCCATTGGCACTCCTATAGTGCCAGGCTTTACCCTTTGAAGATTCACTCCTTAGATTGTGTTACATTTTTACACTTGAGAGAACCTGCAAACCTGTGACAGGGGAACATATTGCACATTTCTCCTCAAATGGATTATGTAATATGGAATATACTGCTCTGGAGATGTACCAGAATCTAGCAAACGTGTGCACAAGCATGTGTTTTTGGGACTTGAGTGGTTGAGGGATATATGGAGGCAGCGTGCAGGGTGAGTGAAGTGAAGCAGAGTGGAAAGGTCCTGCTGCTGTGTGAAAGAAGAGGAGAGAGGGAATGGGATGTATTCAACAGACACCATATTCTGCAAAGATTTACTTCTGAGTGTAGTCTTAGTGACTGTATATCACAAATTATTCCTCTATATATCCCTCATGACTCTCTTTGTGGGGCCAGAGGATGTTATTGCGTTATACTGAGCCTGTTAGCCCTTTACAAAACAGCCATCCATCACAAAAATTGATTTTTACAGCATACAGATCCTCTACACCTGTTCTTCATTTCAGTCAGTGCTTTCCTTTCAGACAGTCTGTACGACAGTCTGTACAATTAAACATTCATACAAAGTGAGCCAAACCTATAAATAGCTTGTTAGGAGTACAGAGGAGTTGCATGTGGAGAACAGCAGGAATGATTTCAGTCACTTAAGGACACACTTACGGGTAATATAGAAATAGAGGCTCTAAGCTGCTATAGGAGTCTCATGTTTCTGCTCACACATGCTGACCAGCGGGGACATGCTGACACCAGCAAAGGCTCTCGTGTGACTGGAACCTGTCAGTCCATCCAATTAGAGTCCATGGAGAGGACGTTTGAACAAACCTGCCACTTGTTTGAGACCACTGGACTGTGGCTTTTTTTCTAAACTGGTTAATCAGATAATTCTCCGTGCTCCTAAACTTCCAGACGAACTGCTTTTGGCTCCTGCACACAGGAACACAAATGTTATGTAATGTGTTTCGAGGTGTAATTAAAAGCTCATTATTCCCAACACTTGCTGACCTAATCCTGCTGCCTGATTCGTATGTTCTCATTAGCGTCATGTTGTGATCACCGGGTTTAGTCTCTTGCTTTAGCAGCAGGCTTCCCTGACTTTATTCTTAACCATTTAGGTGCTGGTTTTAATTGTGCACGTTGCTTGATATCCAGCTGCTGCATAAAATCTACAATTTCTGAAACGTTTTTCCATCCCTGGGAGACATTTCATACAGCATATCTCATTGTTTTCGGCTGAGTTATTCTTGCAAAGGAATTGTGCTTTTCTTAATATTTATGCAGCTAAAGAATAAAACATACCTTATTTACTTTTTTTATACAACTGCTTGTTATGTCACAGAGCCCAAGGGGCTTTAATATTAGTTTTAGCACTTGAACTATCCTGTGACTGCTTCTTTTATTTAATTATTTAATTTTTTTGGTCACTTTGCTCCATTTTTTTTTCCATGGCACACAATAAACAGGCTCAAGATATGATCAACACTTTCTGGGAGGAAATAAGCAACACACACAATTTGCAACATCCAAGATAAGACTAATAATAGCATTTGCTTTGGGACTTCGCAAAAAATAAGAGCTTAGAAGAGGGTTAATATTAGTTTCTTTGGAAATTGTCTTGCCTTGAAAGGAGAAGTAAATTACCCCTCCTCTTTAATGGCTCTTACATGGTAGACAACAAACAGGACAATTTGGAGATACCATCAGCTTTCTATGGAAGGAAATGGACTTCATCAGACAAGATAAGACTAACTAAAGCATTTGTTAGGGAATTGTAAGAAATTACTGGTTTTATGAGTCAATTATTCCACTGGAAAACAAATTGGACTTTCTCTCTTAATTTGTAATGAAATCATTAAATGTTAAATTGGTACAAAAAAGTATTCAAAACCTTAAAGCTTCTGTTTGGAGATTTTAGCTGGTTTTAAAACAGAATTAAATGAAAGCTGATGTCTTTTTTCAACTTAAACAGCAAATAAGACTATCAGCATAAAGATTGATCATTTCTATATGGTCACAATGTCTGAAACCACTGTTCAGGGATAGATTGCAGTCATAGCGGTTAACTACAGGCTGCTGAAACTGCCTTCTTATATTTTCCACAGCTAGGATTAGATGAATGCAGAACAATGTACACACTTATTCCATCAGGGTGGCCCAACTGGGACACCTCTGGCATGAAGAATGTGTGCACACAGATAGGAATGCATGATTTATTGTGCTTTCGTTCGCCACTAAATGTATCTACTTTATATCAACATAAAACTATGATTATGTTACAGTTCTGTGTACAGTTTTTAACTGAGCAAAAGTAACCCTTTAGAGTTGTAATATTTAAATCACCTGAGCTTAAATCATCAGGGACTCAAAGAAGGAAGATATAATCTTGATTGAAAAACATTGCCAATAAATGTATTTTTGGCAGTTAGACCGTGTGCAGGAGTTTGCTTGCAATTTTTCCCCTTCTGCACACCTGGATTATAAAATAGATGTGTTAAATAATTTATCACATCTTTTTTTTTTACAGACAATAAGGTCATGAGGTAGTTAAATGCAGACATAACAACAAGAAGTCTGTTGAAAAAGTAAACATACGTCCTGCCATCAAGGCAATATAAATGGCAAATGGACATGTACTTATATAGCATTTTTCTAGTCTGTCTGACCACTCCAACCGCTTTTACACTACTCGTCACATTCACCCATTCATACCCATTCACTCACTGATGGTAGAGGCTGCTATGTAGTGAGGGACCATCAGTGTTAGCTATTCTCATTCGTTCACATTCACACACCTCTGAACAACAGAGGGAGCAATTTGGAGTTCAGTGTCTTGCTCAAGGACATTTTGGCATGTGACTGCCGGAGCTGGGATCAAACCGCCAACCTTCCAATTGATAGATGACCGACTCTACCCACTGAGCCACAGCCGCCCCCTCAAAGAGACAATCAAAGTTTAGGATTGTGTGGTGGCCAAATAGATTTCAAGATGGGCCTGTGCCGACCCCTGGCCACCCCTTTTGACACACTCCTGGATGAATGTTATATTTGAAAGTTAAACATGCACAGGATAAAATCAGCAAAGAGGGACTATTAGTGGTAGCACTTTGTCCACAGGGAGAGCCACAACCAACCCAGACTAAAAGGTTCCTCACGGTAGCTTTAAGCTTAGACTACTTTGCACAGTGGTCTGTTTACTGCTTGTTGTAAATGAGATAAATCATTCAGATATTCACCTGTGACATGGAATCCAAAATAAAGACGTCATTTTAATAAAGTGACTTACTTAAAAAAAAAAATTTGAACACATTAGTGTGTCCTACCGAGTCAGAGTATATTAAATTTCTGGACAGTTGAACACTTCTTTTGAAAGAATAATAAAAAAAAAAATACAGTTGCCTTCTTTCAGAAGTAGTAAAGCTTCACTTTGAAACGTAAGTGCAATCATTTTCACCATCTCTTCTCATATCAGCATCAAAAGTTGGAAAGGAACATTTTGAGAATGGAACACTGTTTGAAAGGTTACGCTCATTACAGAAAGAAACAAGTGTACTTTGTGTTTACAAAGAGCTGAAGCAGTGTTAGTCACTTTAAGCGTCTAAAAGATGATGAGAAAAGATGATGTTGATAAAATCCTGAAACACACAGGATGATTTAAATAATAGTGTTTCTTTGATTATTATAGTTACAGAAGAAAAATATTTATAGCAAATGCAGTTAGAGGGAATCTGGAGACTATCCCCTGCTTTCAGCCACAAGTAAGCCTTCTTTTAATGAACCAAAGTTAACATTTACAATGCATGCTGTCTATTCCAAACTCATTTCCTGCATGAGAGCAGAATAAAAAACACAAATTCCTTCTGATACTGTTGCCATTTCATTTACAGTGGCTAGGGGGTGAAGGGGGGCTGTTGAGTGATGATGCCACATTCTTCAACTAAGACAAATGGTATTAAAGTGACATTATAAATATCTTCCTTGCCTTCACACTGCTGCCTTTAGATGTAACACAAGAAAAAAATAGGGGCATTTCAACATTAAACCTGTCCCAAAGGACACAAAAGCCATACAACAGCGTGTCTGTCACCTTGGCTGCATGGGACAGCTCAGGTGTGGACGTAAGGAGGGGTGTGATTAATCTGAGGATGGACGACCAAGGAGAGAACCAGATGAAGGAGAGAAGAAGGTGTCATTATTTATAAAAAGATTTGAAGGCAGACAAGCAAAGCACCACGTTGAGACTGGAGTGATAGCAGCCTGTTTGTCAGGGGTCACACTCTGCATGTTGTGTTACATAATTTAGTTATGAATGAATATAGCAGGGTACCCCACACACTGCAGGTCACTGACACAACACTTTTGCCGCTTAGCTTTGACCACTTGAAACCAATAGTTCTAAAATAATACCCCAAAGTCCAAACAAATACTTCCGTTAGCTCTTTTATAAGAGTTTTTAAGTGCGTCCCTACCCTTTACCATGAGAGCTGCTTTATTTCAACATTTATTTACATCCGCACACACTTCTGCATGTGTTTAACCCCTCACCTGCATTCCTGAGCTTTTTATTCCTGAACACAGACAGAATGACGAGGACATTTCCCAGGATATCCACCACTATCGTGAAGATCAGCACGCTGGCCAGCGCAGTGGACACTCCGGCTGAAGGCGCGCTTAGTCCGCATTCGCTCTCATTCTGGGACAAACAGCTCGACCCGTTCACATCCTTCACCTCCAAATCCATCTCCCCTCAGGGTTCCCGGCTCATTGGTGGAAATACTCCAATGTTCAGCAGGAAGGGGAAAAAAAAGACCAAAAGATTCAAAAGGTTTTCACTGGATGGAGTCTGGAACTTTTTGAGGGACTAAACCTTACTCCTCCTCCCCCTCCTCCTCCGCCCGGGGGGAGAGCCACGAACCATGACATGATAATAGGCAGAGTAATTGATTCAACGCACGCTGGAAAATAAGAGGTTAATTTTGGAGGTGACAAAGATGCCTGCAGCTCATGTGTCGTCCTCTATAAGGTCCTCGTGAGTCACCAAGCCGCTTTCTGCGCGCGGTAGAGCTCGATCAGAAGGCATGTGAGCGCTCTGCTGGCTGTGCGTAATGGAAATGCACGGATGCGGGGCTCACACACAGCGGCGGAGAGTCCCTTGTTGGCTTTTGGCAGCTTTAATGAAGACTATATTTGTCTTCATTACTGTCACGAACCAGACAGGCAGACTGAAGCTCTAAAGAGTACAAATAATCTGAAATATTTGCGTTGTGAGGCTTTTTTTCTGTAGGACTATAGTCCTACCTATTTTAATAAAGATAAACTGATGAAAAGCCTGTAAATAGAGGCATAGGGGGGAAAAGTACTGCGGAAGCTTGTTTAACTTTCATGGTTTACAACAGAAGCCTATAAAACTTGACATGTCTCTTACTATCTTCATCAAAACAAAGAAGCCTCTCCTTCAAGTGCATGGAAATGGCGCCTTCGTGTGTCCAATATGGACTTTTGCAATCATTAAAACATCCCCAAAGATAATGCTTGATGTCTTATAACTTTAATTCAAAGGTTTTAAAAATTGTTCATGGTGCTGTGATGTAAATATATAGCCTAGGCCTATGTTCTGTAATGAAAATCCCAACCAAACATTAAATGTAATTCCCAAAATCAACACTAATAACCAGATTACATAGCTGGCCAAATGCACAACTCCTATTTTGTGAAACTGTACCTCTTGTTATTCCTATTTTGTTCATATCTTTGTTACCCTTGTCTCTGTCCTCTAGATCTTGTTGCTTGAGTTTCCCTCTCAAAGCTGCCCTTGCCTTGTCTGGGTGTAGCATATTCCTCATTAGTCCACCCTTGCCAGTTTTTCATGTGTTCCCTCATATCACCTCATTCCAGCATTCTTTGAGTTTTGACCATGGACTGTATGAAACATGGAGAAGTCTCAGTGAAGTTATTATTTCTGAAGCACAGTTTTGAAGCCGAAGGAAGGCGGACACCATATTGGAAATGCTGACTTAACCTACATTTCTGTGGACCTTGTATAGGGGACACAGATGCAACCTTGGGGCAGGCCTTTATGATGCCTTTAAATAGGGTCACTGTATTCACTAGAAAAGACCACACGAACGTCCCCTCCTGTGAAATTGGAGACATTTTAAGTAGAATTTTTCTGACAGCTTCATTCACATGCTTGATAACGTTTTCAGAAATAGAACTCATGCAGCCTATGGTATCCAGTTTTGTTTTTACGTCATTTTCTTCAGAGTTATGTGTTTAGTGAAAATGTTGGCCATACTGCAACATGTAAAAGCTCTTTACAACAACCTTCCTTTGGTCATGCAGATGAAATTAAAGTTAAATGTCCAGCAGTCACACCTCTTCGTAATGCTAGCTAAAATTTGCTATTTGTTCATATTAGCCTGTGTCTAACTCTTGCAGATAGCATGGTGACCATGTTGTTGTTGCGTATCAACAGTGTTCCCATTCGGTTGCCGCTTGAAAGCCAAGTCATTACTGTACATGACACTACCTTACAACTGCTAATTGTTCAAAACTCCTGAGTTTAATATCTTCAAAACAAACAAGTAAATTGATTTTGAAAAAATGAAAAAATTAGCTATTCAGACCAACATTGCAGTTTTTAGCACTTCCGCATTGGACTCATATTTTTAGACCGGAAGTTACTGCTTGGTTTTGACCTACATTTTTGATTGACTTTTTCCTCCGCTCCCTTTTGGATTGTTTTCTGTTTTCATCTGTAACAATGTGATCAGTGTTTGATAACAAGAACGAGGTAATCAGACTATAGTCACATTAGACAAGTTGTGACGGAAAAACAGTAAATCAACTGTTAAGTGTGTACATATCCTGATATGTATGTCAGCATTTTGACGAGTGATTTGATGCAGGCCAAAACAAAATAACTCAGATTATAAACCAGAGCAAAGTTGTATGTTTATACTATCAATCATTTTGTTAAGCTTGTAGTGGTTTTATGTAAGTGTTGGGGACTCCTCTTCAACTTCAACCCTTTACATAAGATGGCTTTAGATCATTTCAGTCATGCAGTACTTAAAGCAGCTAAAACATGAAGCATACAACCTAGTGTAGAAAAACTGCATTTACCCAAAACAGCCACTAGGTGCTGGCTAAAAAGTGAGTGAATCTCAACTGACCACATGTTCACTGTACACCAAAGTATTATGAGGTGCTCTTATACTGAAGGGCCACATGTGTTGATGTGGGCATGTGCAGAAAATAAAGTTTTGTTTTTTCTGCTCTGTTCCAGCAAAGCTGACATGTGTGTCATTCCTCCATGAAGTAAATCAAGTGTATTGAACAGGTATGCTGGACCTTTATGATGGCAGCACCAACACCCCATCTTCAAATGCCAAAGTTGACAGCAGAATTTAACATATTCCCGATTAACTGAATAGATGTATGACTGAATGAATAATTGTGTGGTTGTAAAGCTAAAACTCATATGTTTTCTTTTATTCAAGGCCCAATAGTTTTGCATTTTAACTGTGGCTGCTCTGACTGACAGGTGGATGCTTCTCACTAACAGCTAATTTCAGTAACTGAATTTAGGAAATCTGTTCTAATTCAGAAATATATTTATTAGCCATTGCTGGGTTGTTAACATTGGAAGGTAACCAGTTCATTAGACAGATAATGAATAACGTGCTCTTTAAAATTACATTTTACTGTATCAATGATGAATATTAAGAAATGTCTTGTCTTCTGACAGAACCACTTTCTAAGTCAGATTAGTACAAGGTCAAAGTTTCATTTTGCAGAAAATAAAAACTTTTAAAGAGGTGAGAGACTATGTGATTCTAATACGGAATACACGTGTTTTAATTCACAAATATTGAAAATTTGAAGCATCATACATTTTCTGAGATATACTGTAACATCTAACGACCAGAAATAACTTGTAAATAATTACGTTTGCAATGTTACCTCATTAATAAAACATGGCATGTCTACAAGGTATTTTAATGCAGTCACCTCATCGTGAGATGAAGTTCATATTTCACTCCTGACACAACACGCTGCTTAATCATTGTAATTACAGAGGAGAATACCTGTCAGTCACTGTAAATTAGTCTCAAGTTCATTGTTTACCTGCTCCAGGGATACACTCTGCATAACTTAACTGAGCATTTCTGACTCAAGGAGATGTAAATAGATGTTACTTCGTTAATTACATATTAAGTCTTCATTTGTTTAAACCTTTTTGTGAGTGGTGATCTGTTTCCCATGGTTGTCCCATAATTCTGTAAGCGACCTCAGTGTTATAAAAAAAACAGATCTTTTGGGGAGAAACAATTTTTGGGTGGGAGAAGTTTGTATCTTCCAAGGTGTTTTCATGGTTGTACATGTGTTCTTTATCTACACACATTTACATCTAGTACTTCCACAAACTATGCCCAGCTTATCCTAAAAAAAATATACAAACATTGACAGGTTGCTCATTACTTTGCTGCACACTAAATTTTATCTTCTTTTTTGAGTTACAACCTTAGATAAAAAGCAGATTTGATGCTAGCTGGAGTTATCTCTCAATGTATGCTGCAAATAAGCAGGCAGTGTAATATGAAAGTGTAATACGTTCAGTTACAGATTGCAGCAAATGGTTTTAGCACTATCTATGTGGAGGAAAAATTGTATGGGTGTATGGAGATTGATCAAGCCCAATTCCAAATTTTACTTAAACTTTTCGTGATTTTTCCACAAACCTTATTTGGTACTGCATGTATCAAGACAGATAATGATTTTAAACCAGCAACAAGTTGCTTTTTTAAGCTTCAGGAGCAACACCGTTTGTTTGTTTGCTGTCATCTTGTGACACCATCCTCTTGTGCTCAATACCCAACATTGTGCAGAGCCAATGGACTGATGATAGCTTGGGCCAGGAGTTGTGGGGGTTACATGACAGGGACCAGAACCTGTACTGGCTCCAGGCATTTGTAGTGTGTTTTCTGTTCAGTTTGTTGCACCATAAGTATATATTCTTTTCATTTTTTGTCCTGTATTTTGTCAATATCTAAAAGCTGGCATTAATGAAGCCTGGGTCTGTTCAAGCTGGCAATGCCGTTTGTGTTGCGGTGGCCACTACAGGCCATGTGGTAGGTTCTGTAATTTACTGTGTCTGCAGGGCAAAAAAATTGAAACTTGGACAAGTGGGCACTCTTGTCATGAGTGCACAAGTATTTTGTGTTTGTTTCTAATTCCTATTTGAAAGACCTAACAACAAGCTAACAGTAACCAGGATTATCAATGAAGAATGGCAAACCACTGTTGGCAAAAACTGGCCTGTAACCACTTAAGACATGAAGCATCACTCATTTAGCTTCTTTAGTTTCTAGATCATTTGAGAATGTAAAATCCATTACCGAATAGATTTGTATGTATCGACTTTGTAAGCAAACATCTGGTTCTTTATGAAACTATTGCTGTGTAACTGTATTGGGAGGCAGAAAACTTAAAAAGACACTTACAAATTCAAGTCCTGATACAGGGAACTTGTTAATGGCTAAAATGTTAACAAAACATTACGTCTTCAACATCTGATGCAACCAAAGAAACTTTGGCAGCCTGTTGAGGTCATGTCTTTCGCTAAACATAAAGTCACTTACCTTTTATAGTGTTGACATTTTCAACTGAAGAGGCTGGAGCCACTTGAAAGTTAGACTTAAACCCTGTCTTCCCAGACCCTCTTTGAAAGTGTAATTTCCAGCATGCCATAGCAGGAAAAGCACAGGTACATTAGTAACATTAAAAAAAATTGCATCCCATTTAGGTTAGTTAATTCCATGGCCCTGCTGTTATTCACGCTGGCTCGCTGTCATGGCTTCCTGGGGCTCTTAATTAAGCCAGTTGTCGTTAACATAATTTGTTTCACCTGTGCCTTTCCTGCTATGAGAAAACTAATTGAATGCAGTAACAAAGGTCTTCAGCCTAACATCAGTTAGCTGTCAAAGCTCTCCCAGGTTTATATAAAGTAACATATGCTTTCTGCAATGCAAAACATAAAAAAGTTAAACTCAAACTGTCTCATCTTGAAGTCAGGTAGTTCTCTGGAAATTTGGATAATGTCATAATGTTCATCAGGTGAGTGAAAAAATAAATTTCAAATGAAATAAACAGCCCTGGATTTGGTAAGGGTAATTTTTAGGTGTATAAAATAATAGTCTGCCAATATTTTATAAGTATGAGCTCAAGTAATACTGCATTCCTGGTAATAAAAAATTAAAAACATAAACTATAAATGTATTTATTTTAACTTATAGTCCTGAAATTGAAGATCCCATTCTGAGTCTGATTGGACAAAAATAAAATGCATAAAACAATAGTAAATTAGTAAAATGAAAAAGGTTGTGAAAGGCCTTTAAAAGTGATTGGTGGAAAAAAATAAATAAAAGTACATTTATTTTTCAAAAAAGTAAAAAGTCAGAGATACAGTTGTATCAGTCTTATCAATTAAATTACACACACTTTAATAACATTTAGTCAACCTTTATTAATCTCTCATTGTGCAAAACCAGTTTCTTCACTTTGTTCTTTCCATCCATCCTTTGCTTAAATCACGTCACTGAACACTTACCATACAGTCACATCTTTATACTTACTGTAACACCTTTTTACCTTTGTGTCTTCTACAAAAAGCCTTCAGCACTGTACATTGAAAATATGGCTAGGATTGTTAGCATTATTACTTAGACACACAAAGTGATGAAAATCTAAGGCACTAGAATTCATAGACTACGGTCCGAAATATTCTGCTGAAGCACATATAAATCTAGGATGATGAGGGATGGACAAAATGTTCACAGAATGTTTCTGCTCAGTTAACACATGTGACATTAGAGAGACATCACATGGAAATATAAAACACAGGCGCATGATTCATCTCTTTTTTCTTTGCCAAAATATAGGAGCTCATATGTGCAGTCTTTGTGTTGTAATGAGCTCTGTCATAGTTCCGGGTATAAGGAGCTTGGCCTCTCTCCAGAAATAATAACCCTAGTATAATGGAAATATAGGCACAAGTTTGTCCTGGGATGGCTAATCTCCAAGATCCATGTCCAACAGAGCCTGAGAAGAGGACACAGGTGGGTTTCAGCACAGAAAGTCTCAACATCTGTTCATTGAACATCTGCACCATCACGGTCGATATGTTTTGATCACATCTTTGATTGGTCTCCTGCATATTGGACAGCAGGCGTTGATCTGTCTCTTCAGCTTTAGCCCGCAGTCATTGCAAAGACACATGTGACCACAGGTGTAGATAACCGTGTCCACCTCCTGGTCAAAACAAATGGTGCATTCTCCGTTCTTTCCAGCAGGGGGCAGCTCTGAGGCGGGGAGAATGGGAGAGACGGGAGGACTGAGAGGGGAACTGGGAGCTGTCACTGCAAGAAAAGAAAAGACGGCATGAGTGGGTCTGGAAAAGACATAGATGCATGTTGGCGGGTAAATTTTACTCACGTCAGTCATACTTAAAAGATCATTATGATAGCTCTTATTGCTCATATTTGTCACATTTCTACTGTTACTATTTGCATTGCTACTATAACTCTATTAATTGTTGTTATTTTTGTTGTTGTCTATCTGTTTGTCCATCCATCTCTTTCCTTTTGTCTATCTCTGTCTGCCTTTCTCAGCCCCTCCAGTCTCAGCAGCCGAGTCTGTTTCTGCTGGAGCTTCCGCCTGTCAAAAATGACACGTTTTCCTTGCCAGTGTTGCCAAATGCTTTCTTATGATAACAATGCTGGGTCTATGTAAATAACATTACAAATTGTACTTGCTTATATGTAATGTGATAACTTCTGTGGTGATTTTCTGCTTCATAAACAAAACAGATTAATTGACATTGGTATGGGAAGAGCATGCCAATTTCAGATCTACAATAATGTTGCTTTTTATATATTCATTCTGACCTGTTTTCCATAATAACAAGGCAAGTAAAGTAACAATTTCCACTCTAAAATCTATCTTTGTTACTCCATTAAAGCACAATATCCTTTGTTCCAACTTTAAAAGCTTATTTCCCATGTCTGACTGAGTGACACATACAATAAAATCCTCCGCTGAGCCTCCTACTGTGACCTTGTGATGGTTTCCATATACATTGTAGTGTTGGTGCATGATGTCAGTGTTTGGAAACGTACCCAGGGAGGATTCAGAGGCCGAGGAGGATCTGTTGACGCTGAACACTAGGTCTGAGTCACTGTCATCTGGACTGCTGCTCTGAGAAGTGCTTGGGGACATGGAGGGAGGACTGGACTGCAGAGTTCCTGTGTCAAGAAGATAAAAAATACACAAACAGCAGATAATTAGACTTATGCAGAGCCTTTAGGGGGTGCTTTCAAACAAAGTGTAAATTAAACTGTGTCCTTGAACTGTGTGTGTGAGGCTTTATGCTGACCGGCCTGAACCAGTCAGATTAGATATGCTTATTTTTATTGCTTGAAGTTTCACTGGGGATATTTGTATCCTGTTAGAGGATAATATTGTTGGATCAGAAGCCGTTAACAATGGGGTCTGAGCTAATGGGAGTTCGTGTGGGAGTAGTGGGACTGGGACATTTAGGTCTCTGCTCTAACAGATACATGCAGACAAACCACTCAGCTGCATTCCTTTAGTCTGGGAAAAAAATTAATTGGAGGGGCTGCATGGACTCAAGAGTAAACTGATGATGATTAAAGAGTGAGTCTCTTTTTAGGGCATTCATCATGTTAGCCTGAATGCAAATGTTTGCCATTGTTAGGAAACATGCTTGTTTGCTTTCCTGTAGAGAACTTTACAAAAAGATTGATACCGCTCTCATTTTTCTTCATTAAAGATGAAGTTACAGCTAGCTAGTGTAGCTTAGCACAAAGACTGGAAACAGGGAGAAGTATCGAGTCCAAAGAATCTGTCCAAAGAGAACAAAAACCTGCATACCAGCACCTCGACATAACACATTATATCACAGTTCATTGTTCTATGATTGGCTTTGGGCCAGACTATTTTTTGGTCCATGACCCAGAGCCCCCCTGTAGTCTCTGCTGGTTGTGTGGCAACTGTACAGGGCCAAGAAACAGTCTGGCAAATAAAAAGGTCTTATGCTGTGCTAAGCTAACAGGCTGCTGACTATAGCCTTCTGTTGATCCGACAATTATGAGAGTGGTATCCATCTCCTGTAATTGTTTCTAAGTAAGGTATGTTCATGATGATGGTCTATTACTTGCAAACAAAATATAAGAGGACTACTTCATTTGTTGTCGTATTTGTATTTTGTGTCTTAAAAAAGTCTTAATGTTAAAATTATAACACAAAAAAGAAATACTTGAGGAATTTGAGGGTTTCAGCTTGTATAATTTTTATAATTTCTTAACTTACCGAGTATCCTGAGTCTGTTGACAGCCCCATGCAGTGTGAAAAAGGTCCACAGGACCTGAGAGGAGTCCACACACAGCAGCCTGCCGCGTCCCACCCCGTTCACCCCGTGGTGCACTTCTCCGCTTGGCAGCAGACTGAAGCTGAGCACGTCTCCAGAGCAAGGCATGGGGAAGCCCCTGTGCACCACCCAGTACTCTTTACGGTCCAGGAGGACCTCAGGGTCTGCTGGCAAGTCCCCAGCATGAAGACTAGCGGGGTCACACGACGTTAAACCAAACAACAGTGCCCCAAAGTATGGTAGGCCAAGGTGGCCGACTTCCACGTACAAAGTCTCACCCACGTGCAGAGGCCGGTCGCTGAACACCAGAGTCCGACTGCTGTCCAGGAAGTGGATGCAGGCAGCCGAGCGGTCTGCAGATAGAATTACATCAGAGCCTCGGACCGGGTGAAAGTGCAAGTCATTGTCCAGCGGGGAGGGAAGACCTCGGACCAGCCTTGGGACGTTGAATCCAGTGGAAGCAGAGGAGGACTGTGTGGAGGAGGAGGAAGAGGTGGAGGAGCAGCAGGGGATGATCTGAGTGTAGTTACTGAGCTGGAGGTTAGCCATCTTGGCAGCGGCAGCCTGGTTATTCTCCAGCTGATTGTTGCTGTAATTGGCCGAGTCATGGCTACTCTGGGGCAGATAGGCACTCAGACGGGCCGCACTCAGGCAGCTGGAGCCCACACTCTCTGCAAACGTGCTTTCTGTGATGGAGAATATAGACAAGAAACTACATTAATGAGACATTATATCATATGATCTGTCGACACTCAGGACATTTCCTTTCGCCTGAATCCTTGCCTCTTTTCTCTAGTCTCTTTTTCTGCACTTCATCTGAGGGAAAGATTCTCTCTCTGTATGTCACTGCAATGTCTCTCACTCTATGTGCTTTCTTCTATGGGCACATGATAGAGCTGTGACAAATAACTAATTACATTATAGATTATCTGCTGATAACATTCTCAATAAATGTATTTATGGTCCATAAATCACAATACAACTGTGACAAATCACAATGTCCTGAAGCCAAGGATGACGTCCTTAAATGTATTTGTTTTATCTATCAAATCAGCAAAATTCTCATGAAATACTTAGAATTTACGACATTATGACACTTCTGTAAACTTTTTAACAGCTTTTAAAATCTCGTTCCCACACTGGAAGCAAGCTTATATGAAAAACAAGATTAAACGTGCTTCATACAGAAGCAGTGTTGGAGCCTGTGTCGGAGGACCTGTTAATACTTGGTGGTGGACAGGTCTTGCGGCAGGTCTAGTAACCAGTAACAGAGTTAGAAAAAGCAGAGAGACACTCTTGTTGGAGTGGGGTTTTTTTGGGAGGTTAAATAAAGGTTAGTTTTGTGTCGAGATATGCTGTGTAAACCAGCAGTGTGTTTGACAGTCACCGGCACATCACGCACCTGACCTACATTACCTTAACCTTACATCAAAGCCTCTGAAAATGTGGCAAAAAAGAGTACAAACCTACAATTAATATCAAAATTAAGGATGTCATTACTCTCTTCACTATTGGAAAACAGTTTCAAATTCACAGCTCATTTGCTGTTTAGATTATTTCTTAATTGGTCGTGAGCTTGACGGATCAAATTTTAACTGACATTTGGCCGGTTCATCTGCAGAGCAAAACTGCATGTGACAGTCAGCTTTGGGCAGCTCTCAAAAATGTGAGTCAGAATCAAAGGATAAAGCAGAAGCCCACCATCCGAAACTAAAGGCATAAAATAGTGAGTTCAAATAAGCTTTGCTGGTCACATCATAGTTACAGTAACACATAGCATACACATTCAAAGCATTAAGTCTCAATGCTTACATCTCCTGTGAGGATTTTTTAGCTGGTTGTGATTCAGACTGAATTTGTTATACTGATGTCTATTCATGACTAACAAAAGCAAACAAGAACATCGGTGACAAGATTGATGATTTCTTTCTTATAATTATTTGTTCCTGAAAACCACTTCTGAGGGGTAGGCGTCAGATGAAGCAGTAAACTACACACCTTTTTTCACAGCAAAGATTCTCAATAACTGATATATTTAACTTAAAATGGAAAACAGGATAATTTTTTTGTCTTACAAATGCTATGAACACATCTACAGGACAAAATATGCAGATATTAATGGTACCACTGAGGGTGCCCAAATAAGCACCAGGAGCTTTAAAATGAAGTGCTAAATGTTAGCTATGTAAAGCTGGCTAGTGTTAGACCATGAGAAGACCAACCCCTTGTGTGATTCTGCAAGAAGCTGACTAAAATCTGAAGAAATGAACCCTGCTTGACACTTAACAATGAAGATTGGCAACATTTTTCCTGTGGACGATGCTAACGGCTTGTTTGACAGCCAAATATCTGCAGTGTGACTTTTACTTGTTAGATCAGGGGTGTCAAACATACGGCCCGCGGGCCAAAACCGTCTCGCCAGAGGTTCCAATCCGGCCCGCGGAACGACTTTGCAAAGTGAAAAAACTACAGAGAAGAGATTCACTGCAATTTTTCAATAAAAGTAACTACTATTTCAGATTTGTCCTCTGGAAGTCGCATAAAATCATAGTGCTGATGGAGCATTCTGAACAGTGCTCTGGGACTTTTTTCTCAAAGTAAGAAAATAGATGACTTGCTGTTTGCATAATCTGGTTGAGATTCATAAAGACTTTTTAGAGCACTATCAGATGATCCACTAACTACTAACATTAGTAATACACCCCTGCATACAACACTGTCCAGCAAGCAAACTGTTCATGCTTGAGCTGAGAGGTCCAAAATAGACAACTTTACCTTCTTCATTATTATAATCTCTGTTCTTTTAGAGTAAACATTACACTCTGTGTCAGGTGAATGGGAAACCTGTGTGTTTGGTTTGTTCTCAGCAGGTTTCAGTGCTTAAAGTATAGTATTTGGCCTTACTATGAAACAGCTGTTTCTGTAGAAAGATAGTTCATGTAATGTGAACATTTTCAGAATTTACTTCTACTTTTTTGCGCTGTTGTTATGACTTTACTAAACAGGCCCACTTCAGATCAACTTGGGCTGTATGTGGCCCCTGAACTGAAATGGGTATGACACCCCTGAGTCAGATGGTGGAGTTAATTATTTAAGAAATACTCAACTACAACCATGCTTAATTAAAAACCATTGTCCTACAAAAACTTAAAAGACAATATTTCGAGCTGAGTTTAAACAAATTGTTGACACTCTTACTAAATGCTAACTCTAAGACACTATATTCAGAAGACATTGTTGAGTGTTGTGTCTTTAACATTAGGAAACAACCAAGCTTTATGAACAGCTTCACAGTACAGCCATGTTTCTCTATGTATGTTGGGGTGACATATAAACAACCCTGGCACTACTAGTCCACAGATACATTCCTCAATTACTATTTCTAGTGATGCTGCAGCAGTTGAGCGCTCTGGCCCCTCACCAAAGCTCCTGGGATGTGCTGCATTGACCAAACATGGCCATCGCTCCTGTCAGACTGAAGATAAACACACCCAGCGAGAACGAGAGGGAACCACAGGGGAGAGGATGATGGAAATGAAGGAAGAGGAGAAAGTGGGAGAGCATGGGAAAGTTATAGTAAACCAGTGTAAATATAGAGTGGTTTGGAGTAGGTGGTTAAGGGTCAGTTTACTTCTGTGGTCCAGACCTGTTTGGTTTAGTTTACAACACAGATAGAGGATCATTCAGTCACTCCAGACCCTTCTACCTACTCTGCTTTAGTAACCTCTTCTGCTGAAGCGCTTCATTGCACAGCTGCTCTCTGGACTGTCAGGAAGCTGCTTAAATTAGCCGTGAATGTGTTGACACTATAAAAATAAGTTCCTGAGGTTTCAGGGTTGATGGTGAAAATAGAGGCTTTCTCGCTGACTATTTAAGTCCATTACATCCAAAAAATATCCATTGCTAAATACTTTTAAGCAAATATATGAATGGAAATGATGGATTGTGTACAGACTCATGACTAGCCAGTTGTGAAATCTGTGCCTCTCACTTCCCTTTTAAATATGAGTCAGCTTCTGCTTACCTCTCTCAGCAAAAATGTATCACAAACAATTACAATTGTATTTGCCTGTCTTCACAGACTACTTAATTTGGTGCTTACCAAGCAGTGTGACCTCCTGAGTGATGCCGTAGATATCGATGATGGCCCAAAGTGGACAGCCAATGCTTAGCCCACAGTGGAAAAGGATTGGCTCTCCTTCGTTGATGCTGTAAAAGACTCTTCCATGACGGTCAGCCCAGAAAGACAAAACATTATCCTTCAGGGCCAGTCTCTCTGGGAGAGCTTTGGCCCAATAGCCGGGCCGGGTCACCAGGTCTGGGCAGGCATACTTAGGGATGTCTGAAGTGACCAGTTCACTTGGGTCCAAACTGGTGAAACCAAAGCGTAGAGCCCCACTCCAGCCAGTGTGCACACCATTCAGGCGAAGACGCACCTGAATTAATACAATTAAGAAAAACTGTTATTCTTCAATTTCAAATTATTCAAATTGCACAAGGAGATTAAAAAAAAAGCGAATAACGCACCTTCTCGTAGAGGTGGACAGGCCTGTGGCTGAACGTGATGCCATTACAGAAGCTGTTCTTGCGTGTGGCTCGGCGTAGCTGCCCGTCCAGCCTGATGTTCTTTCCCTTGGCATGAGGATGAAAGCGAGGTGACTCCACATTGACGCTGACCGGAGGAGCGGACGCTCTTCTCTCCACCCCATTGTTAGGCAGAGTGTAGTACTGCCTGCTGGCCACCGGGCGTGGTTGCAGAGTCGCATCTGTCAAAACGAAAATTTTAGAGAAAAATAAGCCATTAGTGATTGAACATGAACAGAGGGCAACTTGGTATGAGAGCAGCAGGTCTGCTCCTGTGTGGCGCATTTTAAATCCACTATGTTAGAGAGACACCAGCTGTTGGAAAAAGATACAAACATATCAGCACACTGTAACTCGTTTCAAAGTGGTCCACAGCAGTCAGCTTAGAGGGCAGAGGCCGCTTATGTTAAGGAGTCCACAGTCTCACACACATCCTTTCCCACACTGACACTTTAAAGCCTCTCAGCAAGTGCATTAAATAGTCCCTTTAAGCATGTAACCCATTAAAAGGCAGACTGGTCTAAATCAGTCTTCTCACCACAACCATATGGGGTATTCATATCACAGACAAAAACAAGGTAAGTATAGACAAAACCCAGTGCATATATTAAGGGGAAATATTTGGTTTATGTAAAATCAACATGGATTGGAGCAGAGCTAATATTAGCAGTGTCACAGGAGAGAGAAGGCATTAAAATAATCCTCAGAAAGCTGACAACATGCGCAATAAGATCTCGTCTTATTTATGGGATGCATACACCCTTGGCCTACAGCATAAACAAAACCCTGAATGGCCCCTTTCATTCCTCGATGCTTATCCTCAAAAGAATGAATCACACAGTGCTCGGCAGTAAAGAAAAAGCAAAATAAAAAGTTTAATCTTTCATCTTCATTTTGATCTTTACAGGAGTCAGTGTCCCACTTTCAAGAGGAGTTTCTTTACAACCATTAAAAAGGCAAATTAACAAAGATCAGAGAACGGACACGACAAGCTGAACTTTGGCTTTATTGGCCTCTGATTGTTTGAGTTTCATATTCAATTAAATCAAACAGTAGATGAGTGTTTATGGTATATGCTGGCTGAAACCCAGTATTCAAAGAGAGTCGGTGTTTCTCTTCTACTCCGGGCCACAGGGTGATTACATTTCTGTTTAAAATCACTGTGATCTAGTGTAAAGACAATAACTCAGTGTAATGTTCCACAGCACATTTCCTAAATTAGACATTATCACTGATTATATTCTAAACTATGAAGCAGCAGCAAGAACATCTGTAACATCTCAAATGATCAGTGGGTGCCCCCTTCTTTGGGCCGCAGACATTTGGCTTTTGAGGGAGTAAAATTTACTCTGGTGGGAATGTTTGGAGGGAAACATACAAAGGTTAAGCCTATAAATCTCAGGATCAGCTGCCTTGCTGACAAAGTGATGTACTCAATCTCTGCAGTTAAAGGACCTACAATGAAGACTGATATAGATGATAGCCATTATTAGATGAAAGGCATAGCAAAACAGGTCATGCATTGAGGGGTGGCTGAATGTTAGCCCCAGTTTGTGCCTCTCGTGTATTCAAGTCACACTGCTTAGCATTCTGTGTTATAAAATAAGCACCTGATGATCAAGAGGGTCATTTATCAACACCTGAAGGTATTTACACGGTCTCTTAAACTTTCATAACCCTCTGATATATCAAAATATGTCCTAAATGACACTGAAAGTTGACACTGTTTCATAATCCAAGCAAAGGTACTATCCAAGAATTTATGTTTGCTTATTATCTTTTTTTTTTTTGTAAGACTTGAGTCGGGCATTGTGGCGCCATCTTTGATTTTTTTTTTTTAGCTGAATAAGACCAGTCAACGGAGGTGGAGAGGAGCAGGGGTTCGGAAACACTCAGCTATCAGCAGCAAGATCCAAAAGTGGCCAATGTGGCATAGCCAGCCGGATGCCAATAGTGGTCCCCTTAGTGTTATGCATTTCTCTTGTCTGTCTTTTACGTGTTTTGAATAGGGATGTTCAGAAGGGAGTAATTTGCATCGTTTCATCGTAAATTTGAATTCTGACTAGCAAACTAGTCCAAAGATAAGATGACACAAAAAAGTCTAAATTGAATAGATTTCATTTAACACAGCTAAACACAGGATCACAGAGTCTAAGGGTAAACGGTATCAACATGTTTGCCAAGTGTGGCTAACATTAGCAGAGCTAGCACCACCAGCCTTTGGCCCTCGCTACAGGTTATTGTTCACATACCTATTATGCATTGCCCCTGTTAACCAGACAAAGCCCTCGTACAACTGTATCTTCATTTTCTAAATCCAAATATGCAAAACCGAGTCATGCTACGAGATGCCATCTGTCATCAACCAGATAGTTGTTGTCAACCAGAGCTATAGCTTCGGCTAGTGGCAGGAGGCTGCACTACCACTCAGACACCACATGCTTGGCATTTCAGGCCTACAAAATGATTTGTAACTTGCCTATTGTGGCTTGTTTCCACCAAGTGGTCTGGTATGGTTCAGTACAGTTTTGGTACAGGTCGGACCGGTAACGCCTGACCCTGTTTGCATTTCAACAGCCAACTGTGCCCTACTTGGAGGTCGGCGTGTAAGCCGGACGCCGATAGGTGCATCAGCAACGTAATAGCATGATGTCATGGCAGCACGACACAGTGTACCCCGCTAATAAATGCAACAAAGAAGAAAAATGCAAGGAAAGTCTGCACCTCCGCAATCGACCATGGAAAGCTGTTTCTTGATGCCATTTTCCATACAAAAAAAGTTATCTTCCCGAAGTCCACTGGAGATTTAAACATGGCAGAGTTATGTGTTGTGCTTTATTACCGCTGTCGCACCGGAAGTGACAATACTTCCGACCAATCAACGGACTGCAGTGTTTCTAGCTCCACCTTCTGGGGTCAGATTGGTATGTCTGGCACCCCAACAGAAGGGTACCAAAAAGTTGGACATTAAAGGCTGATTTATACTTCTGCGTTGAATCAACGGCGTACCCTACGCCGGGGGTCCGCGTAGCTCCCGAACCTACGCCGAGGCCTACGCACGTAGCTGACGTGCACCTCCTCCAAAATGTAACTCCCCGTAGAGCCGACGCGGACCGCAAGCCCTGTGATTGGTCCGCTCGGCAGCTTTGTCTTTCCCGCATTTACAGCACTTCTGGGATCCCGGACATCGGCCGCACATCGGCCGTGTATTTCATCTCCTCCTCTCTATTCTTCATGTAATCATGTCGGTATCATAAACAGCAACATGTATCAGCTGTAGATTAACATAACACGCTCTGAATCTCTGTGGAAAAGTAAACAGAGATCGTAGTGGGATCGGAAGCAGGCGGCCGGCTATCAGAGAGACCACACTGCCCTCAAGTGTTTCGGTGGAGAATTGCTGCACGACACAAACACATCGACGCACAAGTATCTGGGGCTCATGTCCGCGTCAGCCCCTGCTGCGTAGGGGAGACGCAGAAGTATAAATCAGCCTTAAGGCTTAGTAATTTGGGAAACGCCACAAAATGCGTGCCGTACCAAGACGAACCGAACTGAGCCGCTTGATGGAAATGGAGCTTTAAACTAGCCAACAAAGTCCATCAGAGTAATCAATAACAGATAGAACATAATCCCAGATAACATAACATGCAGCTGAAATCTTTGTCAATCACTAATATGTTGGTCAAAATCGGCTAACTCCATTTTAATAGCAATAGGCTAGACACCAGCTAAGACTAAATTACTTTGTGTTACCATGGAAGTATCAAACAACCATACTTTTAATACATATGACGGATGTATGAGAGAAATATCTATATTAGTTCATTTACATCACTATGTTGCACTTACATTGTCAATAAAGACAAAAAATGTGTAGTGGCATACTGGTGGCATATCACTGAGAGGAGCAGCACATGCAGCCATACTGTTTGCCACACAACATGCCGAAGATCTCCTTGCATATGGCGTGGCATGCCATTGGCTCCTTTGCACTGCTACAACATTATCCAGATACACAGTCATATACTTTTTGTGCCACTCTGTCCTTTTGATCTTTTCTGCTGTTAAGTTTGGGATTTTAATACAGGGGTCTTTGGGGACTGAATCTCCTTTGAAGTTAACCCTCAAGTGGCCATTCAAGGAACTGCAGTTTTTTAAGCCTGTGCACATGCATGCACACAAAACATTTGTACATCTGTGGTGATCACGCATCCCAGCTGTGCCAACACTCCCAGGTTTTGCCATGGATCTGCGGGTGTTGGTAGAATGTCAAGAACTGCAGTCATGTTCCAGAAAAAGCATTGAAGAAGGAAACTAACAAAAAGCAAACATGGGTGAAAACACTATACTTTTTTTATAAGGAGGGAAATGTTTAAAATGTGTTTGTTGGACAGCAAAACTACATATGTTGAGCTTTGTGGAGTAAGCTTTGAAGAAAATCTGGTATCCACTGTATTGAGATTACTTTTTAGTTACTATAAATATTGTGACATTCAAATATTTTTGGCTATAGCTTAGAGAAGGAGCAAAGCCAGCTACTTGAATAGGCAATATGGTCATAGTCACAGACATTTGTTCAAAACTTGTTTCACAGCAAGGCTAAAACTGTTTCAACTGTTCAAAATAGTCTTAATCAATTTTGGAAATGTCATTTAAACAGCGGTAAGTGTTGTTTAATGACCTTTTTTTTAAACATCACCCCAATTTTTTTTCAGATAAATTAGATGCTTGACTTAAGGTCAACATCAGCAACAGAAAACTACTCAGACCACTTACTTTCCCTCATCATGAGGCACTGATTGACTGCTGGCTTTGCAGATTTTTTTCAATGGGTTTACAGAAAGGCCCCACCTTAATCACGTGACCGTAATCAGATCTGTTGTTATCGCACAAAAGCTCAATTTGACGGCCCACATATTGTAGGCCTATATTTCCTCTGACATGAGGTTTAATTACTTTCAGAGTCAAACAGCTGCGGGAATGGTGTCTCCCGTGAAATACAAAGCACGGATGCAATCATAAGACTTCACAAGACACACTGCTGTGCCAAGGAAAGATACTTGAAATGTAAAACTGATTATGTGCATTCGTCAGAGTTATCATCAGCCACAAGATGATCATGCTCTTTATTCTCATCTCCAGGCTGTATGTGCTCATCATAATGTATCTCATTCACTGAGAAAAACATGAATCTTTGTGCATTTTCAGGGAATTGAGGGGCCTATTTTGTTGAACCTTTGTTGCCAGAAATCATGAAATAGATTTTTCTGATCAAAACACTGTGACATGAGTTGATACTCTAGGGATTAGCAATTAACCCCCAAAAACTAATTTCAAGCACATTGTAGAGTATCTCAATTAAAGCTCTGAAAAGGCTTGTATTCTATTAATTCCAAGCTAATTGAAACCACACAGAGCACGCAATGGGACTCAAGCTGCTCTTGCTCCTCTGTGACTAACTGTTCCAAACAGTCCAAACCTTTAGTCAGCCAGCTCGGGTGGCAGTAACCACACCATTTAGCCACCGAGTGGGTCTGCTAGGGGCGTGGGAGTGTGACAGACATTAAATCAAAGTGATATTGGGTGCTGATTATCAAGTAATGTGCTTCAGGTGTCAGAAAGTGAGGAGTCTGAGGGCACATAATGACAGCTTTATGCAAAACCTGAAGCTGACAATCAAATCTTACAAGAATAATTCACTGATAGGATCTTGAGATGGTATTTTATTCAAAACAGCTTTGAGGATGAATAGAATACGAACCAGGCAATGTATTTACAGTGTGATTCTGTTCATTAGTGTTGTTTATTTCTTCATTAGTCTGTTGTCTTTGTTATCCTTGAGTTGGTACACATTTTGTTTTGTTATTCTAAGCTGCTGTCACAGCTGTTTCCCATTGGAACTGATAAAACACTATTACAAAGATAGTGTTTTATGTACCAATACATCTTTAAAAAAACAAAGTTATAATAGACAGATTTTCCCCCTGATACTCTAGCAAGACAACATCATGAGATGTGCACTGGAGTGTAGTGACACTGAAGACAAGCAGAACAGAAGGAGTATTCATAAAAAATGTTGTGTTCAGTTCAAATAAAATGGAAATTGTTGTTTGTAACTCAACGGATGCAATGGAGATCCACTTGCCTGTCTTTTCAGTGCATTTATTAAACGACTTATTTTACTATCTGAAAAAAAAAATTGACAAGGGTTACCATAGATCACACTTCAAGTCCTATTTCTTTGGCAATAGTTGCATAGGAGCCTTTCTGAACAGCAAACAGACTGTAAGTGCTGATCCTGCTTCATTATCATGATCATCACCTACTCACCTATAGCCCTTCATCTACCTACTCTTTTCTTCTCATTTAACACCACATCACTGATCATATTCTGTGCATGCTGTGTAAAAAGTGACATTTGCTTCCAGCAGGAGCGCAGGTTTGGATTCGCTCACTGGGAATCACGCTCAGCTCCCCCGTGATGAGAAGAAGCGCGTCTGCACGCAGCGCGAGCACAAGTACCGGAGGAACCAGGACCAGCCATGTGTATCTGTGGTTCTAACACAGCATTTCGCACTAACACTGATTCGTCTCAAGCCTCGTTAATGACACATTAATGACAAGTCTCACCTATTAAAGGCTTCGGTGTCGTATTCCCCATTATATCCAGAGATTCCTATCACCGGCTGACAAGTTAATTCCGTTTGCAGTATCTCTCTGTCCATCCATGAATCCTCCGTTTGATGAGTGTCTGCCTGGAACCAGTTCAATCTTAGTACCAATGCCTTCAAATTTCGTAGCTGTAGCCTCGCTGAAGCATGCATGCGCTCTTCTTAATGTCAACCCCGAGCGGCTGCGACAGGCAGACACCTCCAACTGGCGCACAGCAGCCCCCTCCTTTCTTTAGTACAGGCTCCCCTCTGCACGACTTTAAAGACACAGTAAGCAGAGATCCCCCTCGCGAGCATCACACAGCATCTGAATAATTGAGTTAATTATTCACTCCAAGCCTGTGATGAAGGCTAATGAGTGTGGAGCCTATAGGACAAACAGCATCATATGAGGAAGTGTTATCTAAAGGAAGGCAGTTTGCATATAGAGGCTCGTGCAGACAGCATGGCGCAAACTTTGATAACAAAAAAAAAAGGATTATTGATCTTGTCGTTCAATAGGTGCATTCTCTTTGAGTGTCATCTGAAGTGGTTAAATTGATCTGAATACAGGGGAGGACATTTACAAGATTATTGATCCTTGGAGTTAGAGTTTTTAACAACAGATCACCCAGACTCAGTCAGACATCAGTCAAGTAGTCATCAAACAGGTATTGTTGAAAATAAAATTAAAACAGATAAATATCCTGCAAACTTTGAATAAAAGTCCAACTTGCCATATGAGGAAATCCCCTTTTTTCCCACCCCATCCTCTGCCCTCCCACAGCCTTGACTGTTGGGCTTCTCTCAAGCTGTTTCCTGTCTTCTGGACCACAGCACTCTCTAAGGAGCCATGGCCTGCAGGGTTTGAAGCACTCAGCGCATGAGTGAAGGGAGTGCCGGGACAAAGTATCTCCCAAAGTGGAGAATACGAGCATCCTGGAGCGCTACAGCAGCTGTGTGTCAAATAGTCTGGACTTAAACTGCTGGTAAAGAAAGGGGAGAGTTGGTAAATATCCATTGTGTCTCTTGGTTAATGTTCAAATTGTGACTAATTAGAAAACATTGGCAGGTCCGGGGGTGACTTCCTGCTTCCTGTATTGCAGGTTGACCGCAGACATGATCCATATCATATACAAAGACTGAAGTGCTTCTGCCAACCAAACATGATCCCCTTCATTTTGAGGGCAGTGATGTCTCATGAGAGATGGCGTTTGGGTGAATGCAGGCTGGATCTAAATATAACTCAAAGACAAAAGCATTTGTTTCGACCTCCTCAATGCTGTTTGTTTCAGCAGGATATGGTGGCTCCTTACATGCGCTCTGGGTGAATGGTGTTTGGGGTGAAGCGAAGCAGAAGTGAAATCCCCCCCACGCCCACACTGCTGCCTCAGAAAGAAAAAGATCTGCTGTGGCAAAGGGGATTAACACAGGAAGTGAATATGAGGCCTTGAAGAAGTCTGCAATCAAGTGCTCCCCGTAAACCCAGCAGAGCTGCAGAAACAAGTGCTGCTCCCCCTGATGCTTGCTTTACTGCCTGAGCACAGGCTGCGGGGTGTTAATGACAGCATAATGATTGCTGAGCTGAGTTTATTCCAAATAGCAAGACACTGTACATAAAAGGAGCATTTTCAGCTCAATCATTTGAGACACGACTGGATGTCTGAAGAAATACTGAAAAGGTGCAGAGATGGGGCCGGAATAGTTTCTCATTTGTGGATGTATTTTTTAATGTGAGATTGTCCCTTGAAGAGAAACATCTTCATCAATCATTTCAGCAAGTTTCTGTCAAATTGTCTTTTTTCTTTTAAATTAGATCACATTCGCACCCTAATCTTAACCACATGTGGATTACTGTAACCATGAAGCTTATTTCTAACCAAGTGTCATTTTAATCCAAAGAGACAACTGGTATCCTCATGTTAAAATCTCTGGGATTAAATGGAGAACACATAATGAACTGGCAAGTTTTAGAGCTCTGGTAAGCATATTTTGTCACGTTTCGTCTGACTCAGGCTAGCAGGTTCCAGCTTTGTGACAAGCTTAACTACCCGCTGGCTTGATGTAACTGTTTACAGCTTAAAGTCAGGTTATCAGTCCTTTCTCAACAAGTGACTCAGACTGTTTCAACAAATGTCGAACTATTACTTTTTTCCCCAACTGTTTTTAAGGTTAAAGTAGGAACCATAAACATTTGTGAAATATTTTCTCTTTTGCCTGAAGCTGACAAAATGGACCACTGGTGAAAGCAATTTGTAGCAGGGCACAAATTGTGTTTCATCATTTCATTATTAATGACGAATCATCATCATTCTACTACTCTCTGATCGATGACAATGGACTGTCAAAATTCAGAGGGCAATGGGGAATTTTTTTTTATGGTAAGCAGCATATTTGTCACACCATTAACCCTTAAGCTTGTCAGAAGAAAAAAAAACAGCTAGCATTAGCACTAAACCACTCCCAAGCTAACTTTCCAGTCTGATCCATACATCTAAAAACAGTCTACAGTTTGATCAGTTACAAGCCTAAGGTAACCAAATACTTGAAGTAATGTTTTCCCTCTTATCTTGTGTGTAAAGTGTCAGAAATTGAAGTTAGCATTAGCTAGGTCTACTATATAACACTGCGTTGCCACTCCCATATTACTGGTGTCCTTAAATCTGTAAATATACAGTATCAATGATGCCTCTAGTGATCAATGTAAAGAAGTGCAGAATCAACCCTGAGATACGAAGAGGGGGCACACATCGCCTGATAACTGATTAATCAGATTGTACTTCATATCAAACTGAAAAAAAACAATTTGACTGTGTACATACCATAAAACCATTTTTTGGGAAAAACATTATTCAGATTCACAATTCACAATGTGTTAAAACTAGATAAACAAGTCATTTTCAATCAAACAACTCACTTCAACATAGGAAACTGAATCTAAGGAAATAGCCTAATAGCTAGTTAGCAACCTGTTATCTAAGCTAGCACACTGTCACATGGTCGCTTTGGAACCCACTGCAAAAGATCAATCATTTGAACACACTTGAAGCATATTCTTGACCAAAATATTACAAGAGGAGGAGTTTTGCAGGCACATTAGATATCACAGAGATTCTCTGAGTAATTATTTGACTACAGGTTGACTAGCCTCCCTACAAACATTTGTGTGGAAAGAAAGTGTAGCCGTAGCTGATGGGTTATTAAATATGTTGTTAAATTTTGAATTATGGCCCTGTGTCTCTCAGGATTTGACTTCACATTGACCAATAAGATTATAATCAATTAAGAAGTGAAGAAATGAGGCACATGTTGGCCAAGCAATATAAGCGTGTGCCCATGCACTGAGGTTTTAGTCCTCTTCGCAATGGTCGTTGGCTCAACTCTTGGCCACGAACCCAAGCTGCATGTTATCCTCCACTCTCTGCTCCTGTCTCTCTTCAGCTTTCCTATCTATAATGGCAAAAATGCCCCGCCCCCCAAAAAATACTTGGAAAAAAAGTGAAGAAATAATAACTGCCTTTGTAACTTCAAGCATTATTTTGAATGATAATTTTTTGGGCTACTTTGTCACGTTATTGAGAAGACAGTGGATATAGGAAACAGGGGCCTGGTCATCTTTCTGGACTATAGCCTCTGTACATGGGATGCAATTTAACCACCAAGACAAAATGGTGCACTCCAATGAAATGCAGAAATATAATTCAGCATCCACAAGCTTTAAATGGTCAAATCTCAAGTATATGAGACTACATCACTCACAGAGAGGCTATGAAAAACAATCACCCTTGATGTACTGTATACATCATTCAGATGTGCAGCGAAAAACCCACTCAGTACATTCAGCATGTGTGGACAGTAAGATGTCACACAGAACGCAATCATTTGAGGCGCGTGTCAGCGGTGCTCATCTTACTCACAAAGCCTAACTTACAACCCAGCACCACCCTGAGCGCTGACCTCTGGACACTGTGAACACAGAAATGTCAGTTTGATTCCTCTGACAGCATGACTCCATCAGAGAGGCCTCCGGAAGAGCCTTCATGTTTAGTTGGACCACTCGTGCAGAAACTGATTTAAAGCAGTTTCAAATTATGTAAAATCTGGACTTCACATTTTCAAAACATTGAAAGTGACTGGTGAGGGTCATACAGTACAACACACTGTGAGAATACTGTATATATTTTCATTTAAATGGCTGAACACTCAAGTTCTTTGCTGTAAAGGGAACCAAAATGCATCTGTGATGAAGCGATCTCACAACGCACTGAGTTATTTCCAGAGAAGGAGGGCAGACATGCCTCGTTTGCTCAAGGAAACTTGGCCCTCAGCGGTGTGACTGCTGCCATGCAGAGCAGCACAGTGACTGCTCCTTGGACAACAGAGTGTTACATTTGCAGTATTTTAATTCTCTTGAAAGATTCAAAGGCAGAGTAGAAATGCTGAGCAGATGGCTGTTTGGGAGGGTTTGTATGTACGTGGTGGTCTCTGTATCAGGGGAGGGCTGCTGTTCAGTCCAAACCCCAGCCACTGATCTAATGGATGAAGTGAGTCATACCCACCTTCAATGTGAGCACAAGCATCTCCATCAAACACACATGGGCCAGCACAATGAGCCACATTCATACAACAATGTTTTTCTGGTCACCTCTCTGTGTTGGAGCGATGTTTTCTACTACAGTGAACTCACATCTGTTTCCAATGAGCGCTTCTATCTTTTCATTAGACTGACCCTTAACTGGCCATCAGAGTCAAGCACCTGCTTTCCAACTACACAGTAAGAGTCCATGTATTACCAATGCCATCATATCTGTTTACAATCCCTCCTGTGGATGATGAACAAACTGATTTGAAATCCTTTTTTTTTTTCAGAGCAGCAGCTCAGCATTCGGCTTTAATTGGAGCCATTTTAAGGGGAGTTTCTTGCCATGTGCTTGGTGCCCTCACAGATTGTTCTCATTTCCAAAATCCTCAGATCATGAAGCTGAATGCTGTGGCAGTCTTAAGCAGACAAAACGCATGCATGCTTGGTTTCACTTCTGCAATTTCAGATTTCAGCTAATTAAAAACACCACCATGAAGTGAATCACTGGCAAGTGGGAAAACAAAGCCCTGCTGCTGCTGGTATGAACAGTACACACAGTAAGCAGTAAATTGACTATTGGAAGATAACTTTTTACACATCTAACTCTGAAATCAATCAATCTTTTGGGGGTTTGTATAAAACAGCGTTAATACTTAGTAAATAACTGATAACGAGAATCAAGCACAGAACTCTGACCTTAAAGATAATCAAAACACAAATGTTGACTTTGCGAGTTTGACAGTCTCCAGAAGCCATTTATGAGCTCAAGACATAACAAACATGATTTCACTTATTCTCTTCTGCTGCAATATATGTCCATATGTAGGTTTTCTACATATTAACCATCAAACATTCATAGCATGCTAATAAAACACCACATTTGACAAAGAGATAACTATTTTCCAACAAAATCAAACTAACTCTACATCCACTTCTTTGACTTTTTAAAGCCTTTGACAACATCTGATGGTCTTTTTTTGTGGATTAAGTTCCCTGCTTTGTCCAGGGTAAATATAAGCTAGAAAACTTAGTGTAACAAAACAAACTCCATCAGGAAAGGAAGCAAAAGTTTTTGAACGCTGAGACACCAAGCTAGAGAATAGTTCAGATCAACTTTCTGCTTCTGCTTCAACTTCATTTTTTACTTGCACCTAAGTATAGATCACAAAAACTTCCAGAAATTGGTCTCATAATTTCCTCCATTCATACTTTGTTTTATGAATCTTTTCTCTCTTTGACTAATTTAACTCTCTGGTAGGGAGGGGAATCATTTTGTACAGTCTGTCATCTTTGATCTTAAAGTCATGATGGTGAAGTATTTGCGCCATCATCTGCTACATGGAGACAACTGCTATTTTAGGGTCTTTGCTGAGCTGATTTTAGGCCTCATAGTTTGTGAGTAATTGTTCATGTCCAGTGTCTTCCATGTGGAACACGCGCTTGTTAATAGCTGTAACCAGAATGGAAAGATATATTGGCTGTGATATGAAGAACCTCCTTGTTCATTTTCCACTGAAGGAGTCTAAATCCTGACATTACGTAACATGTCAGCCCCTGACATTAATTGACCCCCGCTGCTCTAACACAATGGAAACAGTCAGGGGGGCTGCAATGCAAAAATGTGTTATATGAACATCTTTAATGCTTTATTGAACTTTTTAAAGTAGATTTGAACATCAATAAATCTGTGTTCTACTTTGCTACAAAGACCCAGTTATTTAGAACATGAAACAGTGACAAAGCTCCACTAAAGTGTTGTTTTAGGCCTCTCTGTCAGTGGGAGACAAGCTAAAAATGGCCTTTCAATGCATTTAACCAGATGCACGGACAGTGTTCTTCCTCCATCTGTTCTATTGTCTCAGTGTTCTCTGGGATGAGGAGCGGATGCACCACCGAAGGAGATGCAGGAAATACTCTTGACCCAGAACAACACAGCCAACTTCTTCAAGCCTTTTTGCAGAGTGCAGCTTAAGACTTTTGCAGAAATGAAGGTAATCCTTAATGCTTAATCCATAATGCCTGAAAAATGTTCTATTGTTTTATGAAACGCAGCAATCAGTCTTTTTTGTTGAGATCCAAAAGGACAAACATTGTTTCAAAGAAGAATTCAATCTTCAGTGCGTTTTCCTCTTTTGTGTTTTTCCAAAAGAGACCAGACAGTAGCATGCTTGATGTAGTGGAAAATTCACAGAGCTACACAGCTGTCAGAGGGCTAATCAGGAACAGGAAAGTTTTACTGGTGTCCAAGTCAAGGTCTTTGTCATCTTTAACATGACTCCACACAAACAGCAGCAGCGGCAGGCCGGCTCAGGACAGCTGTCAGGCACATTCCACAAATAGATATTCTGGTCTAATGTGAAAATGGGAAAAATCCTTCATAACAGTTTAAAATAAAAATAACTGGAACTGAGCTTATAAGTGGAGGTCTATAGTGCTTAGTAAAGGGAGGTTTGTGTGTGTGTTTGTGTAAGGAGTTTTATATTGGTATGTGGGTTTAACAGTATGCATGTGTGTTTTTGTGGGATAATATTATAAAACGGGATGGATGTTGTTGACCCACATCATTTCACTGCTGCACCACAGTTGTTAAAAAGTCTCGTGCCATCGTGGCATTAATCATGTCAGGCGTACAGGAGGGGAAACAGTGAATTCTTGTGGCATATATCAAACAACAAACCTGGAGTTAAGAAGATCCCAATTAAACCTGTTAACATCATTAGAATTTATGACACAGTTCAAAAGGAAATCGCTCCCAAGCAATATAAGGCTTGTCAGAGTTTGCCTTCAGGCTCCCAAATCCTAACCTCTAAATTGCTTCACTCTCAAACATTTAGCCGAAGGAATCCAAGATCTCATTAGAGAAACGCAAGTGGTTTTGGGGAACTGCTGAGCAGCCCAGTGAGGCTTTTCAGCTACAACCATTTTAATCCATGTCTTTATGTTGCTTTCCTTTCATGTGTTGATCATGTAATATAATTTCTTACTTCAGCTAAGGCAGCGGTTTCTGAAAGTTTATGTTCCTGAGAAGTGGAAATGAGTTTTCAGTACTTACTATAAACTAAACTGTATGGTGTGAGGGTGAAAACTTTTTTTTTTAATATGTACACAGCTCAACACACAGATGCAATTATGGAGCACTAAACACAACCAGCAACCACAATCATTTTTTGTTGACATGCTTTTCGTAAACCTCAAATGACATCATGTAACAACTTTCAGAAACTGCAAAATGGCAAAAATAAAAATGAACATTGTTTAAAGCCTCACTTAGTACTTTTCAAAGCTCACATATTAACAGATCTAAATATTTCTACATGCTGTCTGAGGTAACAAATGTTGACACACAGCAGCGCCCATGTTGATGTAGACCTTGACCGCAAAGGGCTCAGCGACTCAATGCAGGCCCTGGGGTTATGACACCAAATACTTCATCTATTATTACCCTCTGAAGCCCCTCTGTGGGCTAAAAATGATGTCGGAGCCCACTTTCAACAACAAGCTTGGACAAACTAGCAGCTCAAGTACAGATTCCAGTGTTTCCACGAAATGAAAGAAGTTCAAGAACGACCGCCAGCAGCTGTCATTTTATATATATACTGACCATTAGCGTGTGCTGGTTCTGCCTCACAGTCCCACAGCAGAGGGCATATAGGGATAGCACAGAGCTCTAGGTACTGCATTACATAATAGCAGTGTTCCTTCCAAACCTATCCCCATTCCTCAACAGTTGGTACCCAGAGAAAGTAAGACAGACCTGAGCTCTGTGCTGCGATGCTAGCTTTTCCTGTCCAATGTTTTTCTACCAGCTGGCCCTTCTCTGCCCCTCTCCGGAGATTTCGAGTGACACGCAGGCTGCAAAGCTCCAAATTTCCCATACAAGGCAGAAAAATCTGACTGGACAAACAGTGCAGGCCTTCACAAGTCAAAGGTCATGGAAGCTACTTTACTGCTCTTGTAAATGCAGAATTTTTATGTGACTTCAGTGTGATCAAGATATTCCAACTCCCTTAGGTTTTCCATTAGCATTTTCATTTGCACTCTAACAATGCCTCAGCTGCCAAAAACAGATCCCCAGATCAAAACAGTTTCACTTACGATCACACTATAACAGTGGCAGAAACACAAAGCTGTTTTTGGTCTCCACTGAGCTGTACATTACTATGACGGGCATATAAATGACACCCTAGGGGACATAAGTCAAGCTTCTCCCTCTGGAGCTCTGGGTGCGTGAGTCACCCATGCAAACTGCCATAAAAGAAATTTAGGCCACCAGCGGCGGTGTAGTATTAGGTCCAGCATTAATGCGCTGTTATTTTGGTGTCAAGGACGATTTCATGGCCTGCTGCTTCCTCTGCCCAGGATTAAAAGATAACGCTGCCTGACTTCACGATGTAGGAAGCCCACAATCATGTCTTTTGACTTAAAGAGAGGAGCCATATGGTTTCATCAATAGCAACCTCCAGGGCTGAAAGATAATGCTCAAGTGGCAGTGCCAGAATGTGCTGTCCCTTGAGGCCACATTATGTTGGATCCCAAAAATGAGTCAATGCCAGGTGGCAACCTCGGGTGTTGTAAAATAAAGCTCAAGTGTAAGTATATAAAACTGCAGTTCCTTGAGTGACTAAATAAATGCTTTTAAAATAAAGGATCTGAGTTGGGCACAATTGGGTTTCATTTGGGGTGTGGCTAATTTGACAGACATGTTTGAGGTTGTCACTGTTTACCAGGTTGCTAGGCTTTGGTCTCAACTCCACCTCTTGATGATAAGCCCAAAGTTGGTTGGAGTCAGCATTTCAAGATTCAAGATTCAAAGGTTTTTATTGTCAATTTTCACTATATATACAAGACATACAGGAATGCAAGATGCTGTTTCTCTCTTCCAACTCTTAAATAGCAAACATTTTAATATAAAATACAATAAAATTATAATGAAATACAGTTAAAAACAGCCTGTGTACACAGTGCAGGTAGTGCAGTGCTGTGACCGTTTAAAAATGGACAATGTAAATAGATAATAGTGCAAATGATATTAAGGTGCAGACAGTATTGGAGATAAAGTACATGGTTTAATGGTTTTAATTTCAGACATGGGGACCATCATCTCTGGGCCTCACAACACCTTTTCAGACACAATGTGTGATGCTGTTGAGACTCCAGCCATGCAGTCTATGATCAATGCCCTTATATTTCTTCCAAAGCTTTTCATGGTTATCTATCAGACCTGTTAGGTACTATACAAGCTGACAAGCACATCAAGATCCCTAGGCAGAGGTCTACATGTGTTCCAAATACCAGACTGAAACTAAATGGGACCGTTTCTAATGTCGGGGGCCAAAACTGTGAGACAATCTTTCTGAGGAGGTCAGCTGGGTCAGTTATCACTTTGAAATCTCTTCTTAAGAGATACCTTTTCAGCAATCATAATGAGTTCATATGGTTTTGTGCTACTGCAGCTGTTAGCCTGTTCAGTGTTTGAGCAATCTCTTTGTGGTGGCTCTCTTTAGGATTCAGGTTGTTTTTAACTTATAGCACCATTAGTCATAGTGCTAAGAAAAAAAAGCTATTGTAAACCTACTTGTTTATGAAGATGTGTTGAGGCAAGCTGCAAGCCCTCTATGTTCTTCATGGCTGCTTGTGTACTAATTAACAGCTCTGATCAGCTGCCTTTCCAAATAAGTCTCATTGGAAACACAATCATTGGCTGTCTTGTAAGAAGCAAGCACATTGGCAACTGGTATAACCAACAAGCCTTTGATCACTTGGCGCCTAACTCTCAATGGCCTGCTTTTGTGATGCAGTTGCCCGCTGACATCAGTCTAATGAGCTGCACCTGTATGCTCAGCTCATAGGTGGTAGCTCAAAGTGCATATTACTTTGGACTTGTCAACCAAAACTTTTTTTAAGTGAATGTGCCATTCATAAAGCACAGTGGAATCATTATTTACCATCATGGCAGCAGCACGAAGCAGGAAGTCACTGTAGCAGCTCAACTACGGTGTGCCAAAAGGGCAAAAAGAGCCTGGTTGAGAAAAAATAAGTGTTGATTTAATGGCCCTAAATAAAATCACCATTAACAACATTTGGATTCTATAAACCCTCTTCATAATCAACAGAGGCAATTCAATTGAAGTAAATACCAAGTAGCACACTGTCATACAGTTGATCCACTGCACTGCAAAAGTTAAATTTTAGAAATATTTTTGAGGCAAACATTACGGAGGGGAGGAATTTTGCAGGCACACTGGATATCACAGAGATTCCCATATGAATGAATATACTTCTGGTTGACTCGTCTCTACACACATACATAAGTGGAAACCAGGCATTATATGTGCAACATAAGTAACACATATCATGCAGGGACAAGCTCAAGTCCTTCTCAATCTGCCTTAGGTAAAAGAGCAATTTCACAGCTAATTTTTAGTCATTTTCGATGTTACCTGTCAGCCTAGCTCTACAGTCATGCCAGCATTATTTCCAAAGTGCATTAATCGTTTCCTGTCCAGCCTTCATGTCCTCAGCTCCTGTCCTTCTGCCTTTATGCATCCTTCTGTCACAGCTCTTTATAACAAACGAGCAGCATAAAGTCAAAGACATGCTAGTTGTTCCTGTGTTTAGGGTCTTGAGCTCAGCACGCTCCCTGCCTGGCAGCTCACTCAGGTGGGTGTAGGTAATTAGAGAGCAAGTCCTGTTAGTCCAGGTCTCCAGGGAAACAGCTGCCATCCATCCCCCCGTTCCCATGGAGCAGCTTGAAGCTGAGGTGTGTACAGACTCCTCAACCAGCTCCCACTCTGTTCTGGATGGATGCCCTTCACTGAGCACGTAAACGCTGCCTTCTCTCCTTCACTACCTGTGTTTTACTGCAGGATCACTGATCACCGTCACAAATTCTGACAGCATGAGACGCTAAGCATAACAGATCTGTCTGAGTCCATCAATTTCAGTCACTTGCAACAAAACAAGATCGCAAGGATTCCCAATCAAATAAAGATGGTCTGTAAAAATGCTTCCTTTCTTTATAACTATTACTGTCATTGATTTAGAGACTGATGTTTCAATTTTCAGAAAATGAGGAGACAGAGGGAGAAAATGATCTGTGTTCCAGTCGTATTATTAGATTACAGGACTTAGATAAATAAATGATGTACACGGACAAACAGTTCGTCATCATGATGGACTTACTGCCCTGCAGCTGCAGCTGAACCGGGGAATCAGAGACAGATCGGCAGCAGAGGACCAGGCCCCCTCTGTTTTCTTATGATTCAGATCAGCTTGTTTTGGCTGACCGCATACAGCTGCAAACTTTAACACCAAAATAAACACAATTGTAGTAAGGGACAGGAAAGAAGGAGACAATTTTAAAAAATGGAAATGACTATATTTTGGTGTATGATTAGGTTGAAGAACATATTCTTCTTACACTGACTTTATTTGAAGTAGACACAATTTTCTGAGTAAAAACATATGGGAACTGGTGAAATGTTAAAATATCAACGCAGGGCACTGGTGGCCTAGCGGTCTAAGCGCCCTACATACAGAGGCTACAGTCCTCGTCGCAGGGGTCACTGGTTCGATTCCCGGCTGGTTGACCATTTCCTGCATGTCTTCCCCCATTCTCTACTCCCCACATTACCTGTCTCTCTTCAGCTGTCCGCTCAAATAAAGGCAAAAAAGGCCAAAAATATCAACGCAATAGCAGACAAAAGTTATCAGTTAGTGACTTTTAATGTTGATATTTATGAAGATTTAATTGCAACATAAAACCAATCTACTAGAAAAAATAAAATGTGCTATGTGCTTTCTAAAAGAAGATCTAATAATTACCATGTACATTCTTAAAATGAAAGGGATGGTTCAGTTCTTTGAAGTGGGGTTGTATGAGGCTCTTGTCAATAGTAGTTGTATCACCCACAGGGGATGCTCGGCCCCTTTGTTTAGAAACCGGCCGCAGAACCGGAACCAAAACTAGGCTATCAACCACTACAGACGGGGCCAGCTCTAAACCTTTTATCTCGAAAACAACAATTTTCCAGAAATAAAAAAAAATACATTGTTTTTAACACTGAATGAGACTCGCCACACTTTTCATCTGTTACATTTTAGAAAGCCTACTGATCCACATAAAAGGAAGTCAATAGCATTCAATAATGCAAAAACACAGGAAAAATAAAAAATGGAGATACAAGGTTTCTGCCCAACAGCGACAAAAAGCAAGTTGTTAAGAAACAGAATACTCACATGATTGCTCTCTTATATTCATGCCCTTAGCACTAAAGGGATAACATAAACAAATTAAATATACACACATAAAACTTAGAACCTATTGTTGTGAATAGATAACAAATTGTATGTGCAGCTTCAGCACCTGTGTGACACTATGAGGGAAGTCACTAAATGCCACATGCAAGTAAACATAGCACACTAAACAGTCCTACAACACATATCGCTAGACACACTTCTTTCCAAATGAAAAATTTAAAGTACATGTAAACCAAATTTAAAATGTGACAATGACACATTAGTAGTGTAAGCTTTAATGGGAAAGACAGTTTTGAATTTGAGTTAAGGTTAAAATACGTTTAGATTATTTATACGGTAACTATTTACGTACAAGTTTATGTAAGTTTTTATTTGTGTATGTACATTGTAATAATTATCTCTACAGCGTCATCTAGTTGGGACCAAAACGTGTTGAATGTACTTCTGTGGTTCTAATAACATTTATCTGGAGCACGGTCATCCTAGCCTCTCATTGGTTGGGTCTGTGACATGTGCTTAAGTGACAAGGAAGTGTTTTTGTTATGCCGATCCAGTGTGGCTAAAGTAAAGTGCTCTTGAAGAACACATAGAACCCTCACGTTACAGTAGCTTCAAGGGTTATAAGAAACTTTTAAAGCAAAAGATCAATGAAAGTGTAAGAAAGAAGGCACAAAGTAAAGCTGACTGAAGTTCAGCAAATCCAGTACATAAAATAAACCCTTGACATCTTCCCCCGACTCATTCCTGCATTTTATCTCATTTTAAAATACTGCCCCATAAAAGTTCTTGCATATTCCTCAAAGACCTGTTTTAAACATGCCTACAAAAGAAGGACATGAAAGATTTTTGAGTGTAGAAAACATGCAAGCAAAAATGCTAACTCACTACCTGAAAAAATAGAAATCAGTTCTTTGGTATGTTTTTACCCGATGTCACTGTCCTGTACATTATGTGGCGAGTTAATCTGAGGCCTTCTGTAAGGGGCTTGCCAGTAAGTGACATGATATATAGCTGATAACTCCTGCGCTGTCAGAATCAAATAAACTTGGAACGTGTTGGGTTGGATTGGATCCCAACTGCTATCTTAAAACTTGCTCCAAAGACGGGCTGCATACCAGACATCAAAGACAAACTGTCATGACAGGCCATGAGCCAATGGGAGCTCGGTAAGCTGATCTCATGTTCGGGACATTTTGAGATGTTACAATGTACACTATGCAGCCAAAATGTAAAACAGGTAAACAAGCCGCCCAGCAACAGGTAGAGGTTACAGTTCTGAAACACTTCAACTGTTAGATGAGAGACAAAGATGTGGGCGCCGTAAACACCCTGTTACATAACTATAGCGTTTGGTTTGAGGAGGGGGGGGGCATCAGGGTCAATTTCACAGTCACTCAGTTCACCTTTAACACTTCTACACAGCCGAGTGTTTCCGCCCATCTGTGCCCCCGTTTCCCGTCCTCTACGTCCCTATGCTGCCATCAAGTCACCATCCAAACCCTTTGACTCCTCCTCACTTGAGTCTTTAAGCCTTTATTTATCTTACTCATTATTTTGTTTCCCCCTCCTTAAAGCTAATCTTGCTGCTTTCCCACTCCCCGGCCCCCTCTTCCTCTTCTGTCATGACATTGGCCTGTGACACGTGTGGGAAACTTCTACGGGGCCCCAGCTTCAGACAGGACACTGATATACTGAGAGTGCTGGCTGACATGGCTATTTCTGGAACTTGTAAATATGAGAACTTCCTTCACTAAAGTGTTTCTAATATCCCAGAGGATTATTAACAAGAGGAAGCAATACAGAGGCAGATATGCTGAGCATCCACAGCCACAACTACTCTTTTTCTTTGTGTTTGAATCGATGCTTCATAACGAGACTGAGCTCCAGAGCAACGGACGCCATCTTGTTTTAAACCAACGTGTTTTTAAGCTAAACCTTTGTCAGCTATTTCTTTTCTACCTCTTTTCATAAGCTTCCCAGTTATAAAAGGAACTCTTTCTCCATTTTGAAAGAGGGAAGACAAGGCAAGGAGCAAAGGGAGGAAGCATTACTGAACTGGAACTTCAAAAGAGGAAGTTGAAATTACGATAAGGGGGATCTGGAGTCTGCTGGCAGCCTTTAAGCTGCAAACAGATCCGGTTTGATCGGATGAGAGACTCTGAGCTGCTCTTCTCCTCTGTTAATAGAAGATTGAAAAAGATTTTCTTGCACTGAATAGAAAGCCTTTCTGAATTTAGGGCAGAGTTTATCTAAACTTCAAGGAATAACTATAATATTAGTGGCTAAAACCATTGGTAATAAGTGATGATTTTAGCTTGTAAGAAGTCATTTTGCTGCTTTTCTCTGCCTTTTCAACTTGACATCTTCAGATTTTGTTTGGATTAAATATGTTACGACAATCAGTCCCTTGAGCTTCTTTATAGACCCCCACATGGTTGTTGTTGTTGCTGTCCTCACTGTTGCCGATAAAAAAAGGAACACATCACCAAAATAATAATAACCATCAATAAGAAGAAAGCCTGAGCACCTACCATGACCTGTTCATGAAATTTAAATCAGCATTAAATATTTATGACTAGTGTGACGCATAAAGACTGATCGACTTCCTATCCTCAGGAATAATTAATACTATTTCCTGTATACTTCCAGTGAATATCTGAAAAAGATGTGTCTCTCCATCTCATTTCTGTCTCTCACTCTTCTAAGACACACAAAAACACACCCACACACTGAAAAACACATATGCACGCAGTCAAGCAGTCTTGCATAATTAAGACCGTACTGAATGTTTAACAGCCTCCCCTTCTGCTGCCCCAAAGATCTTCATCACTTGTCAGAGAAATAGTCAAGGTCACACACACACATTGTTGTTCAATTCCATACATTCAGATGTGCTAACAGATCCTCAGAGCATTATGCAACTTGAGATAACTGAGATGTAATCAGCCAACAGCAGATGAAGTCGTCATGATGATAGATCTTTGTGCGACCTGAGTACTTTGCTCTCCTTACGGCTGACTCTTTCTCCACTCTCATTCTCCTTCAAACCACTCATCAGTCTGATGGTATCAGGTCCTCTGTCCTCTCAAGGAGACACACACACACACTTCACAGACGGGCCCCGCTGCAGCTTAAAATACAGGAACAGATCATAGCAGACATTACACAACCACACCTGTCGCTAGAGGCAACAAGACATAAGCAAGAAATTCAAGTGAACTGCAGCGTAAACACGGCCTCATGACACAATGCATAGTTTACATTTGGACAACTTGCATTTGAATAGAAACAATGTTCACTGTCAGATGAACTGATCTAATGCAGAGTGAGGAATGGATGAAAGTTCTAGTGTAGCTTGGCTACAGTGATCCAATGAACTCATCTCTGAACCTGCCAAAGGCAGATCATAAAGGCCAGAGCTCCCTGATGGTCCGCCTCTTCTTTTTATTATCAACATAATGTAGTGGCGCCACCTAGTGGTGCTTATTGGTATGTACCAATAAATGACTTCCAACATGTCATCATACATTTAAACCATTTTGAGAGTTCATATAAATAACACTAAAGTAATCAGTGCTAAGAGAGATTTATGTTAGATTCTTTGTAATCACGTGCTGCTTGAGAAGCGCTTCAAACTCTGTATTTACAATTCCCCTGAGGGACTATAGTGTAGGCCTATTACATTATTGTTTTATTTTGAGATACTTTACAGACTTTGTTTATAAGATGATATCAAAGTCTCAAAGTCAAAGTCTTCTTTGTTGTCAAATAAACTGCAGTATGCACTAGACTTTGAGGATTTGATATTGCGTTTCTCTCTCAGACCCTAGCAACAACAACAACAGACAAACATAGGAAAGCTAGAAAAAGATAAGAAGTAAGCTAATAAAAATAATAAAATACAGTTTAAAACAGTGCAAAAACTTTGCTATAGTGCAATTTAAATGTATTTATTATGATAAAACTTTATTGATCAAGTGCCAGACTGCTTGGAAACTACAGTACAAAATAAGAGTGCCAGAATGGTGGATGAAATAGTGATACACACACACACACACGCGCGCACGCACGCACGCACGCACGCGCGCACACACACACACACACACACACACGCACACGCACACTCCTCCCTCTTTTGATTCAAACTTGGTAGATAAAGTTTATAGTGTCAGTGAATATTAGCATAATGCATCAATGAACCTTTGAGCAGGCGAAAATAATAAATAGAAGGAAGAAACAGATAGAAAGGCGCCATCCAACATTTTGAAAACTATACTCTGAAGGAGTTTGTTTTCTTTTCTTGGGTTATATCCTTTTCTGCTCTCAGACCCATTTTGTTTCTTTTCCCATCACCCCACAGGGGTCTGGGAAAGCAATGACATCATCAGAGGCCCCTGAACCTCCGTCAGCCTCACAGGGCTCAAAACCACACAGAACAAGCGACAGGCACTTCCTGACTGTCTACAGAAACAAATACAGCATCTAATTTTTATCAGATGGTGTAATGCTTTTTTAAGTGATAGCATAGATCAGAAGTGCAACATGTCAGATATGTGAACAAATCAAGTTCATGTGTTTGCTAAAATATATCAGCCTACAGTTAGTCTGAAAAAAACAAAGATATTATTCTTCAGTGTTATTATTATCATTATCATTATCATTAATATTAACATTAGTATTATCTGTATTATTTCTTAGGGATTATTGTGTAGCCATCTAGAAAATTATTACTTATAATCTAGTTTTGCAGTTAATTAACGTTATGCATGCAGGAGGTTATTTCTCTAATACACTAGGTATAATAACTTCAAGGGCATTTACATGCAACATTTTCTGTTCTTCTCAAATAAAATGTAACAGTTGTTAAAAATACAATTAAATAAACAAAGAATGTAGCTTACCCTTGGTATTATGGTAAAGTTTATTTTCTTTGTTGGTGACAGGCAAATTGAAGCTGATGCTCAGGTTTGAAGACTGCTGATTTCCCATGTTATTTCCCTGAAGATACAGAAAACAAGTAATAAAACAACTGAGGTCTCTAATCAAACGTTTTCTATACTGTCATCTTCTTAGTCGTGTCCTGGTACTGAGGGTCAGGATGTCTGAAAAATGTGTTTTAGTACCGTGACCAAATCCCGCCAGAAATTTGAAGGACTTGTAAACATCGGCACGTGGCTGTTGTTATCTCTTCATTCTGTCCAATAAAATCCAACTTGGAAGGGGAAGGACCTTGGCACTCTGTGTGTGTGTGTGTGTGTGTGTGTGTGTGTGTGTGTGTGTGTGTGTGTGTGTGTGTGCGTGCGTGCGTTTTACCACAGCGGACCGTTAAATTTGCACGCCAAGGCACGTGACTTTTGTTATGGCCCACACACAACGACGTCTCTACAAAAGGTAAACTGGGCGTACGCACTCCTTTCCTTGAAAAGGTGAGCGCGAACCGGAAGTGAGGCGTGGTTAGAACGTGCTCTGCAAACAAAAAGTATGAAAATAGTTTCTCTGATGACTCGCTTTTTCTATGGATGCTTGCACTGTTACAAAATCTGCAAGCTTGAACATGAAAGTTAAAATGAAGAAGGAAGGATTTGAATTTTTGAAAATTAAAAAGCAAATATCATTTTCTTTTTCATTTTAATTGTGTAACATAATTAGCATTGTTGAAGATTGAAATTAAAATGCATATAGGATTATTGAATATTAATTATATAAGTCAAATAATGCGCACATATTTAAAAAATTAAAAAGCATTTCGGTTATTGCAAGTTAATTTTCAAATTTGCCTTTTCATTTTGGTACATATATGCTTCCATATTTTCCTTCCGTTACTTACTCAAACAAACTTTTGTTTTGTGTCCTACATTTCACTTACTAAGCATATAACAGGATGTAGGCCACTCAATCTACAAACATGTTGGCCTGTCACTGTGGAAAGACGTTAGGTGATAAAGGAATGATCCCTTATTGGCAGCTCCAGTAAACACAGAGTTCAAATGAGCTTACCTAGGCTGAGTAAAAGCGGCAAGATTAACAAATGGTGATAAGCAAATAAAAGAAACAACTCAACACAAGTCAAATTTATTTATACCTTTCATACATAAAAACATGGAGCCCAAAGTGCTTCACAGAATAACAGACAGAAAACAACAGTGATGGTAAAATTATAAAAGGCATGATTATAAATAAAATACTTAACAAAAAAATAAAATCAATAATAAAAGTGGAAAGAAAAGATAAAAATAAGGTAGCATTAACAAGATCAGATGAATACAAGAAATACATAGATACATAATTAAATAAGATAAATAAATGTTAAAGCAATGATTCAAATAATAATGATTAAAATAATGATAAAAATAATAATGGTCCAAATTAAAAGCATGATTAAAAAGATAAGTCTTATGTTTACTTTTAAAAACATCCAGAGAGCTCATCGTTTTAATGTCCAGAGGCAGAGAGTTCCAAAGCTTCGGGGCGTAAAAACAGAATGCTCTCTGGCCAGTGCTTGTGGTGTGAGACACACAAGGAACATTTAAAAAGGGAAGAATTCAGGGACCTCAGTGTTCAGGTTGGAACATAAAATGCCAGGAGATCAGTGATGTATGGAGGAGCAAGGCTGTTAAGAGCTTTAAAAACAAGTAAAAGAACTTTAAAATCAATTCTAATAGAAACAGGGAGCCAGTGCAGAGTTTTAAGAAGAGGGGATATGTGATCAGTTTTCTTTTTTCGTGTTAAAACTCTGGCTGCAGCATTTTGAACAACACTTACTTTGTATTCTTGTCGTGCATGGTTTTCTGACCCGCCATTACTGTTTTAAGTCAAAATATGAAGCAGGCCACATATGAAAGTGTTGCTTGTGTCTGACTAATTAAAATAATGGTGCTATCTTTCACCACCATGTCTGTGGATCCATATTAGCAGGACTGACCATTTAAGAATGCTGCTTTGTGATTTTTACAGCTGTTTTATTTACTCTTAATGTCTTCAGCAAAAACTGCCCATTTCTACTCTACAGCTTATACTACAAATAAGAGTAATGCCACCAGTATTTAAGGGTAGGTAGTTGTTTCTTTACTTAGAAATGTTACCCATTAACATTAGTGGTCAAAAGTTTTCTAAAAATCTTGAATAACCCCTTGAGATGTATCATCTCATTTTCGAAGGGGTCCTACAATACAAACCTATGATACACTCACAAGTAACCAATACACACATAAAAAGAAAAAGGACAAGTAAACTAAACAAAATCGACAGTATTATATAACAAATAATTTTAGGGCAAAAATATAAATATATATATACAGTGGGCAAAAAAGTATTTAGTCAGCGACTGATTTTGCATTGTAGGATTTTTAAAGAATTTATTTGTAAATTATGGTGGAAATAAGTATTTGGTCACTAACAAAAGTTCAACTCAATACTTTGTAACATAACCTTTGTTGGCAATGACAGAGGTCAAACATTTCCTGTAAGTCTTCACCAGGTTTGCACACACTGTAGCTGGTATTTTGGTCCACTCCTCCATGCAGATCTCCTCTAGAGCAATGATGTTTTGGGGCTGTCGCTGGGCAACACAGACTTTCAACTCCCTCCACAAATTTTCTATTGGGTTGAGGTCTGGAGACTGGCTAAGCCACCCCAGGACTTTTGAAATGCTTTTTACGGAGCCACTCCTTCGTTGCCCGAGCTGTGTGTTTGGGATCATTGTCATGCTGGAAGACCCAGCCACGTTCCATCTTCAGTGCTCCCACTGATGGAAGGAGGTTTCGGCTTAAAATCTCACGATACATGTCCCCGTTCATTCTTCCCTTAACACGGATCAGTCGTCCTGTCCTCTTTGCAGAAAAACAGCCTCAAAGCATGAGGTTTCCACCCCCATGCTTCACAGTAGGTATGGTGTTCTTGGGATGCAACTCAGCATTCTTCTTCCTCCAAACACGACGAGTTGAGTTTTTACCTAAAGTTCTATTTTGGTTTCATCTGACCACATGATATTCTCCCAATCCTCTTCTGGATCATCCATATGCTCTCTGGCAAACTTCAGACGGGCCTGGACATGTACTGGCATAAGTAGGGGGACACGCCTGGCGCTACAGGATTTGAGTCCCTCTCGGCGTAGTGCGTTACTGATGGTAGCCTTTCTTACTTTGGTCCCAGCTCTCTGCAGGTCATTCATCAGGTCCCTTGCTTGTTTGTGGTTGACCAAATACTTATTTTCCACCATAATTTACAAATAAATTCTTTAAAAATCCTACAATGTGATTTCCTGGATTTTTTTTCTCATTTTGTCTCTCATAGTTGAAGTGTACTTCTAATGAAAATTACAGACCTCTCCTCTTTCTAAGTAGGAGAACTTGCAAATCAGTGGCTGACTAAATACTTTTTTGCCCCACTGTATATGTATATTGTAAGAAAAGTCATAGTGAGAGAAAATAATATATATGCACACATATACACACAAACACACAAGTTAACAGTTTGAATCAAAATCACTTGAGCTTGACCAATAAGGGCGCACTAACACTTGGCCCAGCTGCCAAGTAATATGATGAAGCACAATTGTGTGTGTGTGTGTGTGTCCCTCCATGTCCCCTGCTGGCCTGCACCCAAATAGATAATGGACCTAAGAGTCCAGACTGTTCAACTTATCCAGCCAGCTCAGCACTTTTCATCAGTTGGACCCAGAGTGGTTGTTTGCCTGAAGTTCAAATTTGAATGGCTGATTTGAAAGTACACTATCAGCAGAGTGAACATAAGGTCAGGTTAGTCGGACATCCTCTGTTCCCGCTCATGTTTGGTGTAGGCTATCTGTGTTTGACTAAAGACTGTCGATTTTTCTACGCCCATGCTGATCAATTAATTTCTCAACCTCTTTGTTAACTTAGACTTTGAGATTTATCTTCTATTCATCAGGTTCTACGATTGCTGAACCTGTGAGGTGAAAAAGGAAAAAATGATTGTGTATACTGCAGTGCTGTGAGCTGCCTGAGTGGACTTACAAAAATGTTTATAAAATACCAAAGCAACCTGTTTTAACTGAAGACAGTGTGTGTATGTACTATTCCCAAAAAATAGTTAACTTTATAGATGGTAATACAAGATATCAGCCATGAGATGGCGCTGACTCTCAATTAACTCAAAGAAAGACATGCTCTATAGATTCCTCACGATGGAGCCATCAGTGTGTGATGCACCATACCTGGTGGATGTTTAATACTTATCATTGAGACTCTAGTCTGCATCTGCTGTTGCCCATAAAACGACTAGAGAAGAGCTTTACTCAGATAGACCATTAAATAGATTACACAGAAAACAGGCTTTGGTGGTTTGCAAATCATTTGAACCCCATATTTAATTGAAAATAGTGCAAAGACAAGATTTCAGATGTTAAACATTTTTTTGTATTATTTTTTGAAAAAATATATATATTCATTTAAATTTTGATGCCAGCAACGTGTTTCAAAACAGTTTGGACAGGGTTTTTACCGTTGTGTTTCATCACATCTTCCTCATGTGTTTTAAATGTATTCCCATAGTTCATGGTCTCCTTTGTTATAGTTTTTGTTTCTTTAAACACCAAATGTTTTCAGTAGGGTCAAGACAGGGTTGCAGGTAGGCCAGTTATACACCTGGGCTCTTTTGAATAGCCATGCTGTTGTTTAATACATGCATAATGTGGTTTAGCTCCCCTAAAAAAACATAGTTTCTGGATGGCAGCATGTCTTTCTCCAAAACCTGTGGACATTGTTCAGCATTAATGATGCCAGATGTGTAGGCTACCCATGCCATGGACAAAATGCAACCCTATACCATCACAGATGCTGACTTTTGAACTGTGCTCTGATAACAAGCTGGGTGGTCCCTTTTCTCTTAAGAGCAGAGGAGGATTTCCAAAAATAATTCAATTTCAGACTAAAGAACAGTTTTCCCTTTCACCTCAACCCATGTTAAATCAATCAACCAGTCTATCAATCTTTATTTATATAGCGCCAAATCACAACAAACATTATCTCAAGATGCTTTTACAAACACAGAATGTCTAGACCCACACTCTATGTTAAATTGGGCTTGGACCTAGAGACCAGCGTTTCTGGATCATGTTTATATAGTTTCCTCTTTGCATGGTACAGTTAACCTGCATTTGTGAATGCAGCAATGAACAGACATTGGTATTTGGAGGTTAGTTTGAGCCAATGCTGTGATTCCCACTACAGATTCACGTCTGTTTTTAATGCAGTGATGCCTAGGCTCAAAGATCATGGTAATGTAGATTTTGTTCTTGACCTTGTCCCTTTCATACAGAAATGTTTCCAGATACTCTATTAATGACATTGTACATACCTTAGATGATGAAATCCCCTAATGATTTGCAGTTTCATGAGGAACATTGTTCTGAAATTATTGAACTAGATGTTTTTTTGTTTTTTAGCATCATACAAATATTTCATTTTTTGGCTTTGCATGTCCTAACTTTTTTTGAAACAAGTTGCTGGCACCAATTGTATCATGAGCATATATAGTTCATTAAACAATGTATCTAATCAATTCTAACATTTGATGTGTTGTCTTTGCACCATTAGATATGTGGTGTAGATGATTTTCCAAGCAAGAATTTTGTTTTTATCTACATTTAACACAGTGTCAAACATTTTTTGGAATTATGGTTGTTATTAAATGATTTTTTTAAATGTATGAACTATTTTATTCAATGCTGTACGTGATTTCGATGCAGTATGCTCCGTTGACTCAAAGGTTTAAACCTGACACACACAAACACTTTTATCACTACAGATAATAAACAAGGAGCTCTTTGTCTCTGTTATCATAATTAAACGGCAAAAAAAACTTGCACCAGTTCAAGCATCAGAGTGTGGTCATTTTTCAGTCACATGAGATCACCTTCAACAGCGTGTGAGAAAGTCTCTTTGACATTGTGGTCTGTCAGGCTCTGGACTCTCGGTATCTCACGCTTGTTTTTGCTCAGGGCCTTCCAGTCTCTTAAATAGGACTTAAGACTTTCTTTCACTTGTTTGTTGTCATCGCTGTTGACATAGCATCCATCTCTGCTTTGAGTTTAACCACAGTGATGCATATTTTGGTTTCATGATAGAAGTTGATGATGCTGTGTGGTCACCGATAACTGATAAAAGTAGGTCAACAAGGCTTGCAATTATGCGTGCAAGAGGTGTTATATCTGTCATCATAGCCATAATGTTATTTTGCCGATTTAAACCTATGACCTCCATTAAAATGCTTACACAGAGACAAATACAGCAAGGCATTTTAATGTTTTTAGCTGTTGTGCACATCTGCCGTGGGCTCAGGGGATTTATGTCTGCTTGTCTGTATGTTCTTTGGGTGTGACATCATTCACCCCGAGTGCAGTCGGTGGAGAAGGCAGGATGCCAGACATTCCTTGAATACTCCACACAGGATCTCACTTCTGCTTGTGAACACAACCCTGTACCTCCAGTGAGTGGAAAAGTACAGACTCTGCTAGGACTCAGTGATGTAAGTACAGCAGTAAGGATACGGATGGTGTCTTATTGGTGGCTATGATTTAAATATTTGATCTGATTTTGCAGATGATCACAAAAACTGTTCCCTTTGCGCCTCTTATTTTTCTCTTTGCAACACATGTTAAGTTTACTGCCCTCTTTTACATGCAGGCTCTTTCTTATCTGAACAACTTCAGAAACAAAGGTTATACAACTTCTGCAGAGATGCCCTACATGATACAGCTGTGCACATGCCTTTACAGCCTACTTAGTTCCTCTTCCACCTTCATTTCACATTCCTGACCGGGTTGTGAGAGGAAGGGGAGCCCTGCTGGCGAGGAAAAGCCCCTTTTCTTCAGCCATACATAATGTCCCAAGCATGACATTCCAGCCATACAACCTCTGATAGAGATCTGGCCTTATCTCGGCTCCTGTCACGCAAACGCAGCTTGTCTGGCTTCTTTTGTAGGGTTTCTGATAGACCTTTGTGTTGGAATGTCATGAATAATTAAGATTATGTAGAAGTGTGTGCTTTTTCTTCAGAGTCAGTATGGGAGATTTTTACCGTAAAGTTTTACACATGAAAGGGAATTGTCTTGATGTTATTGGTGCATTAGAAAAAACACATGATACATAGAAAAAAAAACAGGAAACAAAGTAAACAGTAACTCCTCTACCATTTAGAAACTCAAAGGGATAGTTCTGGTATCTAAATGTCAGGTAATAAATCTTTGTTCCACTGTGGACAGGGGTCATAAGAAGCAGGTACTTTAGAAATGCACTTTAATGATATATACTTTTACAAACATGAAAGAATGGCCAACAGAGAGTCAAATCTGGGAAAGATTTTGTGATGTCCACTGGGTTTTTTTTCCATTTATCTGTATATATTTTTGTAAATATATTTTTTGGTGCTAGATTTCTGTGATTGGGTACAGTAGTGTTGCTCAGCAAAAGTCAAGGTGGATTATTTGGTTTTGGTTATGCATAATTCTCCCCACAAAAATAATACAATTGGAGAAAACATCAGAAACAATTACAATAGCTTATGGACTTGTCCCTTGGACGTGTTGCGTATGGAAAGTTGATTTACATTTAGTGGAGCTAGCCATTCCTGCCTGAGGCTAGTGGTTGTCAATCTTTCTGACTAACGACCCCCAAGAGTAAAATCATAGGTGTTTGCCCCCCAGTTAGCCATGGCACAGGCTTTGTGTGAATCATGGCCAGGGCCATCACCTGCAGCCATCACAAACTCAATGGCAGTCTGAAACAGCTCAATGTGTTATGACACATTACAGATAGGTAATATCACACATAACACAATCAATGTTTGTGAGTATATAAATGAAAATCACCAAGTATACAGGCAGATGTAGGGAAGACAAAGTGTTTCATGCACAACATAATTACTACAGAGTCCAGTTTGGCATGTGCAGATGTGTTATAAAGCCTGATTAAGCAAGATAAGAAAGACCTAATGTATCTTTTTTTCATTTTGAAACAGCAGGGATGGATAAGTCTGATGGCGAAGTTGCTCTGCAGATAGTCCAATGTGTTGTGTAGAGGCTGGGGGGCACTGTCTGAGGTAGTCAACAGTTTTGCCAGTACTGTGGCCTCAGCCACCTCTTCCAGTCTGACCAGCTTCAGGCCCTCAACAGACTCAGCCTTCTTTATGAATCAACTCAGTCTGTTTGGGTCCTTTGCTATGATACCTGATGATAAGCACCTTATCTTACATCAACGCCACTTCAAAATAAAAAACCTCTCTCTTCTAAAAACTCAATGAAAGGGTAAAATGTGAAAGAGATATTTAGATTGCACAGGTATGTATGAAATATTGCTAAGGCAGTGGTTTCTGAATGAAATGCTGAAACAGAGTTAGTAAACTTGGCGCAGCACATTCATAAAATGCATAGAGTTAAATAAGGAGCCTTAATAGTACAATGATATATCCAAGAGAGCTGAATCTAAGTAAGGATGGTGGCCTTAATGGAGACAAACTATTTCAAGCTAACTTTTTTCCTATCAGCTGTGAAAGAAAAACGTATATAAAAGGCAATTAGCTTATAACTCAAATCACGAGTTCTGTCATTTTCTGTCTCCACAGCTCTTTTTACCCGCGGTACCTGCAGCATTTCTTGGCTGATTTGACATTTCCGCAGTAGGTTTTTGCTCTGACACATTGCCCTCTTTAACAGGAAAGCTCCTAGTAGACTCTGTAGCAACAGCACCAGCATGCGGTTTAGCATCTGGCTCAGCAGACTGTGCGCCTACGTCTTCACTCAGCATTGATGTAAAGGTTAGAACAAGCCTGTACAACTCCACAGCAGAGGGATGTAACAGAGGCCTCTCCGTCACAGTCCTAATCCTCTTACAGATTTACTACAGGTGAGTATTCAGACGTGACATCAATGTGTGGACTAGATCTCCTCACTCAGGATACGGTGTGTTAGTGAGAATAGAGGAGTGTGTGTGTGAGAGAGAGACTTAATCCAGTGTCAAGTTAGGGTGATGTGTGAGAGGTGTAATTACCCAGCATCCTCCATTAATGAGACTGTAATTGTGTTCATGCTTATGTCTCTCTCACAGGAAGTGAAGTTTAGTGGGTCTTGTGGTTGTTCTGAGAAACGTTGTGTGTCTGCTTTTGTCATGTTGTCATGGTAGCAATAAGAGGAGGCATTTCCGGTTAAATGTTGGTTTATCTTTGTCAAAGTTACTCCATTTGAGAAGTCAGTTGATGCAATTTTGTACTTAATCATCAATTATCATTTCTGAGCTCAGACGTTTGACTGATGACATTTTCACAGGAACTGAATACCGATGCTATCTACACTGCTGAACATGGACCGTAAAATGTAACTGCAACTGACATACTTAATCAAATAATTGGACATTTATGACTAACAACTTAGCAATGTCTTTGTATGTTGGCATGAGGCAGAAACAAAACAACATCTGCATCGGGAAACTCTTTCTCCAGCTCTTTTGCAGGAAAAAAATACTGCTAAATGTGACTTTTTGTCTAAAACATTAGACTAGGTTGACCGTTTATAAAATACCAAGACCTAAAAGTGAAGCCTCTGAATGGAATTTGGCTGCAATGCTTTTTATTTATAGCGACAGTAAGTATGGAGACTTTTGGGTTATGTGGATTCTGGACAAAGTGGGATGATATATATCTCCTTGTGTCCTTGATCCTGTCCTGAAGATGTGTAAATAAGGTTTTCTGACAGGAGCCTTGTTTATTCTTAATGTCTTAATGTCAACGCAGCTCACAATGAATCTAAGAACATTTTGAGAAGGCTGTTTCCACAGCGGGCTGTTCATTATCGTGTCTGAAACCTACCCTATCACGATGGTTATTAATTCTGAACAGCAAGAGCAATGCCAAGGAAAACCAGATCACACACGTCACCTCAAACCAATCCCTGGAAATGAGTCTGGAATTATATATAGTTTATAAAGAAGGAGCTAAGTGAAAGACACTGATTAAACAGAAGAAAAAATACACAAAGAAACTGCTGCATGGGCTTTGGCGGTGTTAAGGACTGGTTCCGTGAGGAGAAAGCATTATCCCTTACATAAGAACTCTGGAAATAATCAATATTCTTCCCAATGGATTGAATTGCTTGTGAAGCTCATAAAGAGGCATCACAATAAAAATTCCTCACAGGAGCTTAGAATCAAAATGTCTCATTAACAACTAGAATTAGTGAGCATCAGAAGGACTTATTCGTGATCTGGGTGAAAAGGCTTCATGCTAAATGTTTAAGTTCCTCATTAAAGTGTTGTTTTACCTGTGTGCAATTCCCTCTTTACAACAGCAGTCATTCTGCTTTTAAGACTGAAACTACACATACAAGTTAGCAATTTCAAAGAGAACATGATTCAGCATGTTTTTAGTCTCTTTTCCCTAAATTGATCAAATTGTTGTGATCTAAAATGAAACTTGCATTGACAAGCTACAGGTAACAACATGGAGTTTGAATAGTAGAAAGAAGGGAACTGTTTTCCTTTTTTCAGTTACAGCTGTCTGCTCGGTGAGTGACCACAGACATCTGCACTTCAATCTTTCACCTGATCAGAATACTACAATTTTTTTTTAACCCAAATCTAAAAGCATCCCCTGACAAAACACTTACTTTTACATGTATACTGTACTTTAGATATGGGTCAGTCCATATCATAGGTCTCATACCAAAATCATCATAACACCTCAAGCATAAGAAGGGGAAAGGGCGCACAAAGCTTGAGTTTAGGGTGTCATATTGTTTGGATTTCATAAATGACGATGATTTCATATTCCTTAAGTGTGACATTCTGAGCAGGCTGACAGCAAATTATAGTCCTATTGTCACATTTATGTCAAAGTTTTGATTAATTTTTTTAGACAGCCATCCAAATGTGCCAGCCTCATTCTTCGAAGATGTAGGTATGTGTCACCTGGTTGCATAAAGTCACGAGTCTTACATAAGAACAAAACCCACCCTGCTGTATTTGATCCAAAGTGAACAGTGTTAAAAGGGAGGAGTGGGATTATGTCCCTTCCTGTCATGCCAGAAGAGTTTAACACATTATATAACCTTTGTTTTCTTAGGATGGTGTTAATTAAAATGACTTTGATGTTGAGTCAGAGCTCAGCTGTTAAATGGAACAGCAAATTGACAGCATTGTGACATCAGTGTCATTTCTGTTTGACTAATACAAAAAAAAGAGCATATCATGATACTGTATATCAAATACATCCGGGTAAATGTTTCCTGTCTTTAATTTCTGTATTTATCATCTAAACTTAAATGTCTTGGTTCAGGGTCTGGACAAATTTTGATAACACCTTGACATTGTGTCACACCACACACAGACAGTCTCACACATACTTAAAGTCCCGACACTTTAATGTTCCTGACCCGACAGTTGACTGAGGGCCTTTCCCTCCAAAGCACCCTCATCAGATCATAAAAGACACCTAACGACTTTCACACACACGCAGACACAAACACACCCACCGCTCTCAGCCTCCCTCCTGACAACAGGAAATCTGAAGACACAAAGGCTGATGGATTGCTATAGTGGTGAGGGGAGGGGTGGGCACATATGTCACCCAAACCACAGCTTGTCTAAGGAAGCTGGTGAGGTAATGAATGAAGCTTTCACCACAGAGGCAACGTCACAGTGATGTTTTCTTTCACACACAAACATTTGCATTGCTGTCTCAGATAAGAGATGGATGTCAGTCCAGAAATACATTCTGTCAATTATTAGAGTCCATGTCTTAAAGTGAAATAGACATTAAATTAGATGGCCAAACTTTATTTTCTTATGAAAGGCCCTTATTATGAAAGGTTAGCCTTGTGGGATCATCTTCATAATCAGGTCAGGAGGAAGTCTTCTTTTTTTCTCACAGCCCTCTGAAGGTCACAGCCAATGTTTTGGCTAATTTGCAAACCCAACATATTCCTTTCCCTTTCACGGCCGTCTCTGTCTCCACCTCCTCATTGGTGTGTGAGGCAGGGGACACAAGGCCGCTGCCTGACTGAGCCCTGAATGCTCTTTAGTTGTCGTACTTTTCCCAAACGCCTCGCAGCTGCTCCTATTGTGGCCGCAGAGGGAGGTGCTCCTTGGCTGATTCTTTGGGCCTCCTGCTGCTGCCCTGATCTCACACGCGTTCACAGAGAGGGAGTGTGACCCAAACAATGGCCCACGCCATGACATCATGCCACTGAAAGGGCTAATTTTATATCCAAATATATGATAGGATTCCTTTACATGGAGAGAAACGTGGAAAGATGGGAACAGTGAAACATGCCAATGAACTGGTTTCACGTATGGTTTTCAAAGTTGTCATTTTAATGTTTGTCCTCTGCCATTATTTTTATATCTGAATTATTGTAGAAATACTGAGATACCATTTTGATAAGATATAAATAGTTTTAGCAAGAGCCAAAGCAGTCATGGAAATGGGTAGCTATTTTGATAATATTAAAATCAAGGTTTTGTTGTAATAGCATGAAAGCGGAGGACTTAGCACCTTCAAGCTTAACTTAGGTTGAGGAAGTAGTGAAGGCCACCTTAAAAAACATGTTTCTGACATGTTGAATCAAACAAGTTAGCAGGGGATGAATCTATAAACATCAGTGGTCAAAACAATGTTTAGCTGCTGGCAAAACATGTTTCATATGGCAGGCCAAATACTCAAATACTGACTTGTTCTTAAAAGCTCTGTGAGGAGACTTTAGCTGGTTATGAAACACAGAAATGAATACTTAAATTCCTGACTTAGAAGCATAAATAAGACTATCACGATTGATTATTCTATAGAGTCAATTTAAATACCTGTAGAAGCTGCTTTTAAAGGTTTAAAGTAACTTTAATAAATCCTTCATGGGGCCTTTGATTTTGGGAGGGGGTCAGCTCATGGATTGTCTGTATTTAGATGTTGAAGTGGTTGTTTTATCAGCAAAAGATTAAATTTTATAAGCAAAGATGAACCTGTTCTATTTATTATTTACCAGCTACGAATGGTGAGTAACAGGTATTAATAGTAAAAATGTCACATTCATCACCCAGTTAAATGTGTTCTATTAAATTGATGAAGAAAAGAGAGAAAATGTCAAACTGTTTACGAAAGTCAAATGCGATTTATTCAACAGTATAAAAACAACATATAAACAAACATTATGCAAAAAATAGATATGATAAAGAAATATATTACTTTAGTTCAATAAATATGTCAGAATGCAGCTGCTGAAGACCACATTTCCCACTTTTTAGTTGCAGGGTTCTGTCATCTCAGCACTGCAGCACACAGTACAGAAACATGAGGTATTTAATGGTCCGTTTCCCCAGAGTGTCAGGATCGTCAAGGTTCCATGATGTCTTGAAAGGCAGGTTTTTGCTTCTGATTTTGCAACCCATTCAACTCTCAAAGTGAACATGAGGATCTGTGTTACATCTGCTCTGAAAACAGGGGGATACATTCATTGATCGTGACATGAAGGGGTAATCTTCACGCCATAGATTGCTTTCTTAAACCACTACAGAAAGCAGAGTGGACATTAGAGGGGTTAAGTTAACTTTCCTGAGACAACTGTAGGCCCTCTACTCTTTGTTTGCTTCTTAATGATTCTGATTATCGACAGCAGTTGCCTTCATAAATAAAACGTCCTTTAGAATAAAGAACATTCAGGTACTTCAAACTTCGGGAATAAACTCTACTTCTTTTTCAGCCATTCCTAAAGCCATCTAAATGTGTGGATGAATTTCACATTTAGGAGGTAAAACTAGAATACTGCCTGGTGGTAGTTTTACATCTCCCATTGAAATGACGAAACTAACGTTCAGAAATTTCCCTGGCAGGGTCAAATGATCTGACCCTAACAACAGCTCCCATAATATACGGTGATACCAATATCACCACTGAACCATTGAATGGTTTATGATCAGCATAGTGTTCTGGTGCGGTTCAAGTTCAAATAAAGTCTGTGTTAGATTCTCCTTCTCAGCAGCTTGGAGAGGTGGTGATGGGACTGTGGAGGAACGAGAGCTGACCAGCAGAGGTGTGTACAGGGATGGAGACTGGGAAGTTAAAGACAGTGCTGCTGTTGCCCATGGCCGGGCTGCCAGCCTCTGAGGAGCAGGTCGACGTTGCCAGGACCTGTGACTCGAACTGGAGGAGCTGACCCATAAAGCTGAAGTTTGGGGAGATTATGCTGCGGCGCTGCTTGACGAACTCAAATGCCTCGTCCAGCTTAACGCGGTTTGTCCTCATGAGGTAGGCCAGGCAAATTGTGGCGGAGCGGGAGATGCCAGCTTGACAGTGCACAAAAACTCGACCTCCTTTATTTCTTACAGAATCTGGAGGGGAAATAGAAGAAAAAACAAACATTAGAGCACTGTAAACATGTATCAGGTGGTGAAATGACTTTACAAAAGGTTTAACTGAATATGCCCGTCACAGGGAGGCAAAAAAACAAAGGTCTTTGCAACACTTTCAGTTGCTATTTAAATTCAAGAGCGCTCATTAAAACACAGGAATAGAGCTAATAGGGGTGCAGGGTGTGAGCTTGTGGGGGTTATCCCCAAAGGAGGCAGTCTGGATGGACAAAAGAGGGGAACAGACTCCTGCTGGGGGTATTGATCTGGGAGGAAGGCCGACAGTGAATGAGGAGAAATTGCCTTTTGTTAGGCCAGAACAAAGAGCGGCGTGGAGGGGAAGCTTTTCATGCCTGGCCAGCCTCCCCACTACAGAACCAGTTTGAGGCCAGTGCCGCGCAACTCATTAAGAGGGGGCATCCCTTTTTCTACGCCTGGGAGGTGGCAATGATGTAGCCACTATTGTGGTGGAGTGGGGAGCCTGTGCCAAGCCAGCTGGTCAGTTTTGGAGGGAACTTTTTAAAATTTAAATCCAGGACTCAAAAGGGGGAAGTGAAGGAAGGAGGGGGGGTTGGGTGTTTGTGTTTCTTCAACTGGCTTCGGAGGTGACAGCTGTGATAGGCGCTCACATTTGGCTGTTCAGGCCGTTGAGGCAGTAAATAAAAAGGTGTCTGTGCTTACCGATAAACTCGATTGCCTCGTTGAACCACGAGCTGATATCGGCTTTGTGGTTGTCCTCAACAGGGATGCTCTTATACTGGAAGGAGTCTTCAAAGTGGTTGGGGCAGTTGGCAGAGACGTTGATTAGAGCAGTGATACCTAACATGTCCAGCATGTCTTTTCTTGAAGCATGGTAAGCACTGCCAAGGTACAGGAAAGGTAAGATCTCCACAGGGCCTCCCTAAACAGAAACAAATAAACAAAATGAAGTCGACTGCAAACAGAAACAAAAACTGAAACAACAGAACATGTTTTGCATTTCCTATGATGATTTATAAGATACATACCTGGTCATATAGAGGAGTATTGCATGGACTACAGCTTGGATCTGCGCTTCCTGGATGGCTCGAGCTTAGGGGCAAACTAAGCCCCTGTGGAGGGGAGGGTTTGGTACACATCTCTGGATACTCTGAGGAAAATGTTTCAAAACCACCTAAAAATGGAAGAAAAGATAGAGTGGTTAGATTATCGGACAGCAGAGGCACATCCCTGTTTAAATATGGGTCTACTAAAAGGTGAGGACTGCTCGTGGGTCTATTTTGGAACATTGTTTACTCCAGAGCCAGCTGGTGTGGTGACAGCTGTAAACCACATTTGTTGCCCCGTTGTTAAGATACAGTCAAACAATTGTACTTTAGACTTTTTAAAACACGCTTGTTTTCCCCTTACCTTTCAGAATAAAGACCCTGGCTCCACATGGATCGCGACACAGAGCCGTGACAGCAAGCACCAAAGTCCCGTCCTTCTTCGCCTGGCTTAAATCCAAACTGCGGTCATCAAGCAGCACTACCGACTCATACTCTCCTGAAATAAGCCTGCTTCTTGTGTCCTCGTTGGGGACAATGTGCTCAAGTCCTAGACCTCCCCTGGCCCTCCTGCGGACAATGGTGCTAAAGCGCACGTTGGTGGAGCCCGATATGTGGGACGAGTTGAAGGAGAGGAAGGAGCGGCAGTCCAGCACCAGGCAGCTGGGGACGTCGCCCTCCAACGAGCCGCGGAGGGACGCACAGTCGATGGTCGGGACCTCCATTATGACCATAGTAGGACGGCTGAAGTAGAAGGTTAAATCCAAATACATAAAGCTTGTGCGACAGGTGAACACACGTCAAAGTGGTTGGAGGACCAAAAAAATCGTATCCCAGTTACAGATTAATTCAAAACGGTGAGTCCTTTGTTCCGGGTAGCTTGTTAGATGTGGGGGAAAAAATCACACTGACAAAAGTTGTAAGACTCTTGAAGCTTGTCCTTTCTTCTTCTTCTTGAGTGTATTCGTTAAGTTTGCCTCTTAAAAAGTTTAATTAATGAACTTTTTCGTAAGTAGCTTCTACTTATGAGCGCCTCGAAGAGCTTATATATACGGCTCGTACTTGTGAATGAGATCTACTGACGTCAGGCGACCGCCCCTTTTGGCTTCCTGCCAGAACTGTGGACGTCATCCACCCTTCCCCCCCACCCCCTTCAGAACGGGGCTCGCGCACATTCGGGACATTTCTGAACAAACGTTGCACGTACGCGGGCACGCGGTGTAGAGCAAGTTAAAAACTGAATCTGAGCATCCCACCGTCCTCACTGTTACTTTGGCCCTCCATCTATGATTTTTGATTAAATATTTAAACTAATTATGCCATATAACACTTGATTAATTGATACAAAAGTTTCCAAATTTGGGGAGTTTGATTCGAATACTCGTGTGTCAGTAAATAAAGAATATGCCAAATTTTCCATGAGGTTAGTGTTTGATTAGACTTCTATTTTGCCTCTTCACCTGAGAGTTGACAAATAACAAGATAATAAGTAAATATCTGCCTGGGGGCCATAAAAGTTTATTCTTTGTTTTTATTAGTCGGAGGTACATAGTGTTCAATGCGCCGAGAGCAAAGGCTAACCATAAAAGTTAATCACTGTATAGAAATCTGAAGTCCAGTAAATTTCCACATGCTGAGAAACAAAACACCAGTCTACCAGGAAGACAACACCAGATGGAGATCCCTTGACATGTCAGTTTTTGTTTCACTTGATGAGGGTTTTTTTTCTCCCTCAACTCAAAAGTTGAAGTGCATTTTAAAAAGCAATGATGATTACCATCACTTTGGGAAATCCTTTCTATTTGTTGGTTTGGTGACTCAGAGTGGTCAACACTGCAGTGTAATATTAAAAAAGTAGGATCATTATTGACAGACAACAGGCATCTAAACTGACAAAGAGGTGTGTTGAAAGTGCACAGCAGAGACACTCTGGGGTTGTTTTGTTGTGAAACAAATGTTTACAAAGCAGACTGAAAATAGGTAATGATACATAGCTCTGTGGTCAAATTGCCTTTCACCTTGACAGAGCCTAACATGTTATGGCGTGCCCTAAAAGTGTAACTTTTAAAATGTAATAAGGTCTTTTGCTGAGCTATAATGATTTTTGTGATAAGAGTTTTATGTGTTTATTGCTTCAATGGGATTTGGCTGACATACAATATAGGCCATGACATCATTCTCACTTTACTGTGGCCTGAAGAAGGGAAGACTTTCAGCTAGCTCAATCCACATCCAGACTGTCTTGAATTTAAGCAGAGGAAACACAAATGTGTGATGTGAGAAAGGAAGAGGGGGATGGAAGGGAAGCCTTAAGGACATAAATGTCTCCAATCACAACAGAGTGCAAAAACTCTCCAGCTAGTTTAACCTCGCACTCCTGTGAGATGAGTCAACTGTGAGGCACATGCCACAAAGCAGGAATGTTGCACACTATACAGGGGAGGAGGGTCGAACTGAAAACAGCCTGTACCCAAACATTTTGTCCTTAAATCAAGTGCGTCTTCCCTTCAGTCATAATGGATGAATTGCTACGTGCATGCGGGGAAGAAATTAAACATAAGTGTTGAGCAAAGACAGCTACCGGGGGGGGGGGGGGGGGGGAGTGAAGCAACTGCATGTCCATTTAGTAAAATATGTTCACCTCCCCCATTTCTTAAGTCATTACAGCTGCCACTGTTATATGTGATATTGGTGCTTTCCAAAGTTTCAAACAAACATTACAAAAAGATAAACCAGCTAAACCCATTTATTTCTTCAGCTGTTGATAATTCACGATAACCAGAGTACCAAGTGTGAAACCAAAACTTGCCTTACAATAACAAAAAAAAAGTGAGTGTATTCAGTGTGTGTCAGTATGTTGATATTAAAGTCTGAAAATAGCGCCTGAGTTGATGCTTTGTTTTGGATTCCCATAATTATGGCCCGCAACCAACTGAAGCTCTCACCCAGAAAGGGAAGTGAAACATAGGATGACAAAAAGGCATTTCCTGTGGTCCGTAGTGTTGTCGCTTGCTGTCATTGCTGCCTGTTTACTGTCATTGTCGCTATGGGCAACCGCTGAGCCATCAGTGGGAAAACACAGAGTCTGTGTGCTAACTTCTTGTGGTTCTAAAACAGACCAGTTATCTAAGCTTAGTTGTTTTGTTTCATGCATATGTTTATGGGGATACCTTCATTATTTGCATATGGGAAAACCTTTACTGATGGCATTTTTGGATTTCCTTTCTTAACAGTCATACATGAGTTTTTATTGTGTTTTTCTGTTTCTAAAGTGGGTTAAAAAAACATTTTATATTCCTGAAAGTTAAGTAAACTAACTGACCTATCATTCTCTGAACCTACTGCCTTGATATATATATAGTTATTTTTCTCTCTTTCTTTCAACACGTAGCAAGCCATCCATGTCGGTAAATCTTTGCAGGCTTTAAGTCTTTTAACATTGTTACTTGATGTGTTGCCATGTTAATTATAGGCCAATATCAGGGGCACAATATCAGGAGTTACTACACAAACTTTAATAAAAAATGTATTACGGTAACATTCATACATTTTAAATATGGATTATGGCCTGCTGTTTTTGGTTACAGGCAGATATTGACTCACTTTCACTGAAATATGGGCTTATTAACATCATTATATGACATGTACAAACCAGAAGAGGTCAAAAATCCCAGACACAGCTTTAAATAATAAAATTTTATTGAAAGACTGACGTCATCATGTGAATGTATAGAATAAAACCATTAAGTCACGAGGAGCTGCTCCAGAATTATGTATTATCCAATTCCACAAATTGTAACTGGTCCATCCTCTTGAGATGAAATTAATCCAAAGCTTAATGTGGCCACATTACACCACGACAACTCAAACTTCACTATGATGTTGGCCCTTTACATCAGGCAGTGAGAACCTTAATCCATCATGTATGACAAACTGTGATGTAGTTTATGTAGATAGATTTGAGATTATACAAATTTAGCCTGCATACACAGTTTTTGTCATCACAACATTATTGCCAAAGTTGTGTATATTGTCAGTTTTCAATCAGACCAGATGCAGAGGTTTACAAGGACAAATTATAATTATATTACAATAATTCATAAACATTTGACATATCCAAATGCTTGCAAAATGTACACAATGCTAACAATATAGAGGGTTGTGTAGCATTTAGCTTTTGATTATGCACTTATCATTTCATGCATATTTATAATGCTGTGCCTATGAACTTTAAAAGATGTAATTTCTTACTTTGTTAGGAAATAGCAGGTGAATAACTAACATTTAAAAAAAGTGATAGAAGGAATTAAATCAATATGAATTTTTGTTTAAAATTGTATGCAGTTTTACAAAATCCTCTGTATTTCAAAAGGAAGTCTTAGCACTTCAAATGGAAAATAACTACCAATATCTGTTTTTTTGTCTTGACATCAACAGTAGTGTTTCCAGACTTTTAATTTGGTAAAAGTAGCAACTCTATTGTTCAAAATAGACCTATTATTTTACAAAATCAATCAATAAATACAAAAAAATTATCTTTAAATAATAAAAACCAACAAAAGGTTAAGGATCAAACTATCCACCTCTTTGACCTGCTGCCCTCAGGCTGGCGCTTCAGAACTCTGAGCACCCTAACATCCCGGCATCGGAGCAGCCTCTTCCCTCAGGCCGTATCCCTCATGAACAATCACACTGTAAACCACTAAAGACTCCTGTGACTGATCACATACATGTGCAGTAATTTCCGGTGCAATACCTCATAACAATGGGCAAAATTGTAATTTATATCATAAAAAATGTTATTATTATACTCATCTACTAAATATGTACTCTGGCTTAGGCTAATTTAACTTATTTCATGTCTTTAAAAGTACTTATTTACCTTTCTTTGTACAGATCGTATTTTTATTTTTATTTTGAACTTTTGGATTTGTGTTTAGGTTTATATATTTATTGTCTTTACTGTCTTGTTGATAAGTACCAGTGTTCCATTCACCACGTCAAATACCTTGTGTGTGCAAGCTCACTTGACAATAAAGCTTTCTGGAATCTTGAATCAAAATGTACCCACAGTTACAGGATTGAAGTATACCTTCTCATATTGAGTCTTTCAAATTAGTGAAATTACACCTGGAACTAAAAATATATTACAGGCTTTCTCCCAGATATTCAGAACATAACGTAAAAAAAGAAATGAATGCAGGCTTATTAGTATTAAATACATAATTCGTATTAATCAATGTAGATAGGATGAGGACGAAGGTAAAAAACACGAAAGAAAAGAGGGTTTATTTTGGCCAACTGAGAAGGACAATATTATGGGACTTATAATTACGCCACTGATATTTATTTCCGATCAAGATTTATTTTATATTTTTACGATTTGTTAATGTATTTCCAACTAGTATGGTTAATTAAAATAAAAACAGTGAAAACTGTTGATAAAAATGATGTTGCGTGACCGACGGAAACAGAATCAGCGTGAAGAGGAAGTATCTCTCGGCCAATCAGCTTTTGCAAAGCGTCCTAAGCTGACGTCAGCCCGGTACCGATGAACAACCGGTAGCATTGAAGGGAGCTGTGTGGTAACCCGTTGTTTGTATCTTTGTCTGCTAATCCCCTTTTGTTATCGCAAACATCATGCCTTTCGATGTCAGGAGGTGAGTACGGGGTTGTATCTCTGCTCACCAATAAAGGGGCGGGGTGTTTGTTTTGCGGTCCTTGAGCTAGAGATGAATTACCGGTGGGCAAAGCTTCCATTACTGATGAGCGAGTGAAAGTTGTTACAGTTGTTGCTTTCTATTGGTATGAATGGTTTGACTTGTAGCGAGGTGTGTGGAGTTTTTATTGAGTCTCTGGAGTGATGCTCAGGTATGCTCAGTGAGTTTTTGTCTGACTACATGTCTGCGCATGTGCAGATGTCTTCATCCATCCTCTTATTTGCAAGACTTGCAACTGATTACAGCAACCCCGGTTTACAGTTAACCCTAGTTTTGTCCAGTGGTGGACAAAGTACACAGCTTCATTACTTAAGTCAAAGTATAGATACTCCATGTCAAATGTTACTCCAATACAAGTGAAAGTTGCTCTGTCTGATTATTACTTGAGTTAAAGTACTGAAGTGCTTGATTTAAAAAATATTTTAGTATTGAAAGTACTTCTTAAAATATCTCAAAATGTGGTATTTTCACAATACATAAATGCAGTCAAGACTAAAAAGGGGTACATTCTGTTACATTATGTTTATTTAGAAATCATTACTTGAAATCTCTAAAAACTATACCATGGAATAAAAACAGCAACTAAGTTACTCCAAGCACAGAAAACTTAAATTGAAATGTTGATCTGGAATTAAAATATGTTACATAGCTCAACACACTTATTAAGGTTGGAAAGTGAAGTTTTGTATGTTTGGGCAGAGTGGGAAACAGGGAGAACATTTCAAACTATACGTATCATTCTTCATTTCAAAAACCTCTAACACGGGCTGAAGATATGGCCATGGGTGCTCAGGTGGAGAATTATAGCCATCATTACCACCTCTATATGAACTGCCTGACCTGAGTGAAATCTGCTCTGTGTTTGCTCCACGTTCAACCGTGGAGACGCACGATATACAGGTACTGCTAAACCACTGAGACAAACAGAACTACACAAACACATTTTACTGTCTTAGGGATCAGATTTCAGAAAAGAGAAGGAAATTCATGAGCTGACTTCAAAGCCAAAGTAGTGAGTAACTAGAGCATTGGTAGAAATGTAGTGGTAAAAAGTACAATAATTGTCTTCTGAATGTAGTGGATTAAAAGTAATAAGTTCCCCCAAAAAATAACACTCAATTTAAGTACAGATACTCAGAAATGTTCTTAAGTACATTACTCAACTAAATTTACTTTGTTACTGTCCACCACTGGTTTTGTTGCAGCTGCTTGTTTGACCTAACAAACTTGACAGCCTTGTTTAGTCTTTTTTACATTTCAAATCAGTAAGCTTTTCCAAATACACAAAGCCTCAGTATCATCAGTCACCAATACAATGAAAGGTTATTCTACAACTGACTACAGCCATTATAGAGACAATTAATTTATCTATTGATACTTAGGCAACAGGCATGTAGAGCTACATGTAATAGGCACACCTGTGGAGCTATTGAAACTGTTTATAGAGCACTCTCCAATCAAAATAGTTGACAGGATGTTTGCACTCAGATGTAGTGCTAATGACAGATACTGACAGTTCTGTCAAACTCTTAACCACCTTCTCATTCCCCTAACAGAGAAGACATGGTTACCTTTAGAACAGAAAGAAAGAAGTAGGGCATTCACTCATGACTCATTTCATGATGAAATTATTTTCAGACTGTTGTAATTTGTATATTTAAAAATAAAGACATGAAGACTGCCAAAGTTTTGTTAAATGTCTTCTTTTAGCTTTTTCTAAGCCCGAAAGATTTCAGTTCATAACGACGTGATCAATGAAGCAACAGATTCTCACAGTGGAGAAGCTTGAACAAGACAGGTTGATGTTTTACTTATTCTATCAAAGTAGCTGCTATATGACTTATTTTGAATGAATAACTGATCAGTGACACCTGTTTTTTTTCTTGTTGGATGTTAGAGAACGTAAGGACTAAAAAACTTGCTTTACAATACATCTTTATTATCTCTATTACAGGACCAGGTCCATCTATTAAATGTAACAGTTGATATCGTAATTGTGTTGTAAAAAAAGCTGTTTTCTTAATTTATGAACAGAAAAGGTCTTTATATTTTTTATAGCCTGTATTTTTTGTCTTTTTGAAGGTAAAACATGAAAAAATGTCTCTTCCCAGCTTCTACAATGTGAGAATTTAACATTTTTCTCCATTTTGTTTAATTCTCAATTTAATATAATGGTATTGGGACTCTGACAAGCATCATTTTGTCTGTTAAACAATGTTTATAGACCCTCGTGTTTTCCACAGACCACAGCTGTGTTGTAATGACAGAATGAATTTGCCAGCACAGAGCCTCTGTTGTAACTCTTGTTTACACCACAGGTGACCTGTAGATGATAGTCGTGTGAGAGCGGGTGTGTCATGGTGTCACGACGATGTGGTCATATCCTGTTCAGATGTTTAACTGATCTGCCCTGATCACCCTCTCAGAAATACTGGCAGCAGGGTAGTCAGCAGTGTGTCACAATAAGTGTGTAGTTTACGGTAGATTACACCATGAACCTGGGGCGGTCTGTAGTCCCAGAATGCTGTGGTTTAATGGACAACTGAGTGTTTGAGAGCTTGCTCCTATTGTTTTCTGATTTATTTTTGATAGGCAACTAATTACCGGAGCTAACGCTATCTCTGTATTTCTCTTTACTTTTTTTTTTTTTAAAGTTATATTTTTTGGCCTTTTTACCTTTGTTTTACAGGACAGCTTAAGAGAGACAGGAAATGTGGGGAGTAGAGAGTGAGGGAAGACATGCTGGAAATGGTCGACCGTCCGGGAATCGACCCCAAGACCCCTGCGACGAGGACTGTAGCCTCTGTACGTGGGGCGCTTAGACCGCTAGGCCACCAGCGCCCCCTCTTTACTTTTTTAACCCTGCCTGAGACACTCAATCCTGTTCTCTTGGGTTCCATACTGGAAATATAATGTAACAGATGGCTCGTAAATGAAAAGAAGGCTCACAATTCTCTGAAAAAAAGTCTATCTGGTTTTTATTAACAGACATTTTACTCCCTCTAAGTACTTTGAGAAAAAGTGATTTTATTTTGGAATTAATATTTCATTTTCAAACAACAAGCCACTGAATCGTTTACTTGGATGATACTAGAGTGAGTTTTCAAAATGTTCATTTTTCTTGATACATGACTTAAAATGAGTGAAAACAGACTATACTGTCCGTTTTTTCAATGCTATTTAACCATGAGTCACTCAGACAAGGATCAGCTTCTTTTCATAGAGAGGCGCTCATTCAGAATGACTGAACATCTTTTCTTCAGAATGAATAAGTGGACAACAGCCTTTATGTCTGAGTTTAATTGACCCTCAGGTTATGTCATTTATTGACAAAGGAGGTTTGGTTTGTGCTGACCTGATGATGTAGTGTGTTTGCTCCTGTGATGATTAGATCACTGTGACTGAGAGCTTAAGGAAGGATGTGTAGAGTCAATGGATCTCTTATCTGTACAGTGACTTTTGGCTGTTTTTGACGCACATTTAAGGCAGATGACTCGATAGAAAAGAAGCATGTAGTCACAAATGTTACTTTGTGATATGAGAAAAATAGGGTTTGCCATCAACTGTGTTACCATTTCTCCGTGCTACTTAAAAAAAGGAACTACTGACTCACGTATGACTCATATGTGAGATCTGTGTTCATTTAGCAGGTTCTCTTTCTTGAAAAGCATCCCTATGGTGTCAACACAGAGATGCTGGTACACCGTGTCCTCACTAATCACAAAACATCTGAGCCCCCTCACACACCGCTGAGCAGTGGGAAGTGACGGAGTGTGATGTACTGACTGTAATTCAGGGAATTACAAACATCAACTACAGACCGCGTGGTGAACTCTCAGAGTCAACATCAACATTCATGAATACAAAGTGTTCTGAGTGTAGCTAATGAGGCGAGACTGACCCCGAACCAGTCTCAGAATGAGAGACCTGAGTGTGATAAAAGTAGAGGGGAAGAGTTACAGTATTAGATAAGTTGTAATAAAAGTAGAAGAGTGCTATAATACCAATATTTCAAGTGGGCAGTAAGTAAGCTGTGAAGAAACAAGAAACACACCCAACTACATGTATTCGTTCTCAAAAGAAACCTTGTTGGGGTGCCAGTATGGCCCAGTGGTTAAACGGCATGCCCCATGTGCCTGCGTGTCATTCCCCACTCTCTCTCCTAGTTTTCTACTCTGTTAAATGACATATCCTCTCAATACAATGGAACAAAATAAAATAACTTTAGCAATCCCGTCAACTTTGATTTGTTTCAGAGTATTTTAGTTCATGCTCCGAAAATGAGGCAACATGTCTGTTTTAAGTGCTACTTTATTATTTTAAGGTTTTATAAACTTCTAAAGGCATTACTTCCTATTTTGATATGTTTAAAACACAGTACAGAAAATGTTGAAATTTGGCAATATCAATTATGCTTTACTATAACACTTAAATTAAATATTGTATTAAATCTACCGACAACACTGTTTAATTTATGGTAAAAACTGAATCTGTAGTTTTTTGTGGCCAGAAGTAATATTTAAACCGTCATTTAAATAGTACCTTTAAAATAAACTCTAATGTTTGCTAACAGGTGATTCACACTCATCATAAAGTAAGTGAGACAGAAAAAAAAAGAAAATATATTTATTTAAAGATGATTTCATGGATTTGAAAATGATTTAGCTATACACCTTAAAGAAAAAGTCCCTTGAATTTCAAGGTTAGGTAACGCTTCCCTAACAATGGATTCTTATCAGACGGCTTGCGGAACGAGTTATCAGTAATCTGAACAGTCACTATCCTATCAGACATAAACCAGATTATTTGTGACAGTTCATGTTACACTGGATATTTGTGAACAGGACCTCTGCAAGACTATGTTGACATTTCTGTCCTCATTCAGCTCTCCCTCCTCTTTGGGTGTTGCAGTTGATACACCTTTAAACATAGATGAGGCAAATGTTGTAACTGTTATCAATACTGATGATGGTTTCAGTTGCTTTATAGTGATCGGAAACTTATGGCCCTTTTCCACCGGCCCGTTTTAGCCCTACTCTACTCGACTTGACTCAACTCTACTCGATTTGTGTTCTGTTTCCACGGGCGCAGTACCTCGTGTCAGATACCTGTTTTTCGTACCTGCTCTGCTCTGGTTCCAAGCGAGCTGAGCCAATACTAAAAGGTGACGTCAACGGACTGCCGGCCACTGATTGATCAGAGAATGTCATCACAGAAGAGTCATGAGTGCGACGCCCAACACAGAAATCAACCCCGCCATTTTTGAAAAACGACATCAGTACTCTTTTGCTCTTCTTTTGCTTTCCTCTCTCAATCGGCCTGCGACAAAAAGCCACAGACCGAGCAGCAAGTACACCATGTCCTCCATGTCCTCCATTGTTTGTGATTGTTGTGTTTGTGTCGCGTTCAAAATTATGTGAACGCAGTTTGGTGCGCAGCTGTGTTATGACGACCCCGCCCACCATGAGTTGGTACTCGGGCTGGTGGAAAAGAAACCCAAACCAAGTAGGGTCGGGCTGGAACTGTGTAGTGGAAAAGGGGCATTAGAGAAGTATTCACCAGCTCTACTGTCATTGTCTGGATTGCAGGACAGGATCTTGCTCTCATTTTCCCTATCAGAGATGGTTGAGGCCCAGTAGATCGTCAGCTGCTCTCACACATGTTTCAGTTAACCGGTATTATTTCCAGACTTTCTAGACCATCCTGAAATGGAAATTCATGTTTTTGCCACAGTGTCAACAGGCAGTGGTGAAATGCCCTACACTCCTGTCTGTAGATTGAGTTGATATGATGTGCAATCAAGTTTTTTGTGGTATATTTTTGCTGTTGAGAATTAACCGTTGTCATGAGGTTTTGACCAATCAGAATCAAACATGCCGGGTAATTAAATAACATCTTTGCAATTCAACAATCAATCATTCTACTACTTCACTCATTTTAAAGTTTAGAGTGTCTCTAAGTTCTCTACTGCAATGCAATGTAAGTAATGTGTCCCTCCTCTCATGATGCTTTTCAGCATCCTGAGATAATCTTGAAAAAAGGCCTCCATTTGCCTTTGTACCACAACTTTTCAGGTCTGTTGTTGCTGTCCTTGAAAACTGAGGAAGTATCTCATTTCAAGGTCAATGCTAGCTCCTCTGTATGACGTGGAGTTGTCTGAATTATATCTCTAGTAAATAAGTTTGGGATTAAATAGATATATTGATTCACATTGTCTTCTTCTTGTCATTATGACATTCGGGGGGTGTGATGTTCACTGTTGGTGTCATTGTATCAAGCAGGAAGTTAGCAGAATAAGTCTTTAGACTGAATGATGTGCTGACTTGGTTTTGTGCTTTAGGATGCCATAGTCGATAAGCTTACAAGCAGATGCTGACTGTGTGTAAGCTTTGACTATTTACTGTTCACATTCAGCTTTAGATTCGGTCTCACGTGTATAGCGACCTGTAAAATGAGATTCTGTTTCCTTGATCATGTCTGAATTTAGCAGCTGGGAGGCTGGGACTGCTAAAAATATCGATGAGCACACTGCAAGTGAGGATTTCTATGACTATTTATAACCTGTACTCATATATAGACTTCAAAACTACATGTCAGAAGTATACCAGCTGTTTGCAAGAGTTATAGCTCAGGCTGCCATTTAACAGCAGACACTCTTAAAGTGTAGAGTACAATTGAGTTAATGGACTGCACTTACATAGCCCTTTCTAGTCTTTCTGACCACTCAAAGCACTTTTTCACTACATAGTCACATTCACCCTTTCACACCACATTCATGCTATGATGGCAGAGGCTGCTATGTACATTGCCGTAGTATTTACTAATCCCATTCATACACATTCACTCACTGCCAGCTGTGCCACAGGGGGCAATTTGGGTTTAGGGGACTGTGGTAACTTGGTTCAGACTGCCAACCTTGCTTCCAATTGAGAGATTGCCCGATCTACCACTGAGCCAGAGCTGCCCACAAGTGAGAATAATGTAGTTTAAAAATGCTCATAAATACATTAAGATGGCTTGGTACCCATGTGAATCTGAAACACTGTGCCACTGGTAACGCATATACAATATACTCAATAAGAATTTGTCATTACGACTTGATTCATTTTAATAGTTAATACTTCACACTTAGTAAAATATTGTAAATTGCCATGTTAAGGATGCATTGAGATATAAATAATAATAATACATTTTATTTATATAGCACCTTTTAAAAACTTGTTTACAACTTGCTTTACAGAGTGCAAGACATAGCGAGATAAAACACAAAAGCACATGACAACGGTAAGGAGAGCTAAAATGAGTTAAGTAAAAGACAATAATAAAAAACTTGCAGAAATTAAAAAGTCAGTGGTGAGTTAAGAAGTAAAAGCACATTTAAAAAGTGTGTTTTAAAAGATATTTAAAAGAGGACAAGGATGTGGCTTGCCTGGATGCCTCTGGTTTTTAACTTCGCCCTTGGAAGTTCCAAAAAGGACCTGCCGGAAGATCTCAGGCAGCAGTTGTGGACATACATTTTAAGGCATTCACTTAGGTACTCAGGGGCCAGTCCATTTATTGCTTTAAAAGTGAGTGTTAAAATCTTAAAATCAATTCTAAAACCCACAGGCAACCAGTGAAGGGAGGCTAAAATTGGTGTGTGTGAGGAGTCTGGCAGTGACGTTTTGGACTAACTGGAGTTATGAAAGGTTGTGTTTGCTAAGGCAGGTGTAGAGTGAGTTACAATAATCTAATCGGGAAGTGATGAATGCATGGATGACAATTTCTAGAAAGTCACGGTCAATACTGCATCTGTTGTTTAAAATACCAGTTTACCTGATTGCTGATTCCATTAACAATGTTATTCTTCAGTTTATTGTTGCTTAATGTATTGTAAGCCATTAGGGTTTTCATTATATTATCTTTAGGAATAAAAACAATCAAAGCACAAATTCAGTTTTACACATTTACAAAACAACCTTTAATTCATAGGTCTTAGAAAAAACCTGCTCCAGAAGTCTCTTTGGCCTGCTGTACCATCACAAGCTCAGTAAGAAGCAACTTTCAGTACTGTATACCAATATTGGTCATGTTGTACCACATTGGAGCATAAAATCATTTAATGCTGGAAAAATGAAAACAGAAACCTTTTATGTCACAGTTAAATGAAATGCAAGAATCGTGGATTGTTCCAATCTTTTTCACGTCTTTATTCAGAGGATGGGACGGTGAACAGACGAGGGATCTTGGAAAAGAATGACACCCAGAAAGGTCCTTCAGGTTGGATTCTGCTGGCTTAAAGGACTACAACCTTTATCTATTGGGCATGCAATTAAACCAGGAGCTAACACAGTGCCCCAATGACTGTAAGATTATTTGCTGATAATCTGATATCAGCCAACAGGGAAAGTCTCAGACGACTTAATTGCACCCCTCTAAATCCTTTTGATTTAGATAAGCACAGAGCTTATCTCTCTGAAGTATTTACAGGGTAGAACTGTTGAGTAACTATTTTACATCTTTTCAACTTGCAAGGTTTTGGAGAAATAAAGCTTTTTAGATTCTGACCATCTTTATAGCAAATGTTCTTTGAAAGAAAATTGTAAAAATTTCCGTGACAATATTGGGCCTGCTGGCCTAGTGGTTTAGGCACGGGTTCCATATACAGAGACCATGGTCCTCATTGCAGTGGTCCCTGGTTTGACTCCTGGCCACGACCTAATGCTGCATGTCATTCCTCACTCCTCTCCTCATGTTTCATATATCATGTTGAAAAAAAAAAAGCCAAAATGGACAAAAAGATTTATAAAAAAAAAATATATATATTGGTCATGTTGTACCAAATTGGCTCATAAAAACATTTAATGCTGGACAACATGAAAACAAGACATTCAAGTGTTAAGATGATGCTGGTGTTCATCACTGAATGATGCTCTCAGGCGTACAGGGAGGAGAGGGTTTGAGAAAATAGTGTCATGTCAAAGCTCAATATTCAGGAAGTGAATCCTCAAAGTTCTTCTCATCCTGATACAGAGCGACTCCTCCCTCAGTGCCTCCACCCAGCCCCTCTCCATGCCGTCTGCCCTATATATCCTGCCAGGCCTGCTATTACCACACAGTGATCTAATACCAATGGGACATGGGAACAGGAGGTTATAGATGGATGTGGATCAGAGGGAGAGGAAGAGACTGAGGGAAGCTGGCTGAGGCGTTTAGGATCCAGGAGTCTTTGTGGCTGTAGATAAAAACAAAGGAGTGAAAGCAGGAGCTGTAGCAAAATCAGGCGAAGCAGCGGGGTCGGGGCCGGACAGGAGACCCACCCTCTCACTTCCTCCTCCGCCCTGCATTGCCTCAGCTGAGATTATTTCACTGGCAGCTTTCGCTGGAAGAAATTTTAACAGATGTTAGTGTTTTTGAAGGAGATGAGGAAGGAAAGGAGAGAGGAGTGGGCGGGGTTTGCGAAAGACAGCGCAGTTTGGGGTCAAAAATGTTTCACTCCCCAAAAAGGACATGCGCAAGAACACATGAACCTAAATAGTTTCGGTGTTGAGCAGCAGAATTTTTCCCCTTCTCAGCTCCCCAAATAGGCAACAATGATTTCACAAGAAGAGAGCTGATTGGGTCAGGTGGTGAAGATCCTCCTCTGCCTCACTGTTGCATTCACTTTTATGCCTAATAAAGAGTTCTCTCCCACTTTTGTGAATAATGATATGAAATGTAGTCAGCTGATTTGTGTTACTCACTGCTGGTGTCAATTTATTTGAGTATAATCCATACTTACAGGACCAAGAGTATCTTAAAGTGTAATTTGAGGTTGATACGAGTGTCCATATCCCAGAGTGTCTCTTATGGTGGCTTTGTATTTTCCTGTGTGTATGTTGAGCGTCCGAGGTCTTTGTTGGGGTCAGGTCAGAATTACAGAGCATCCATTCAGAGGAAGAGGTGTAGCCCTGTAAAAAAAAAAAACTGTGTGTGTGTGTGTGTGTGTGTGTGTGTGTGTGTGTGTGTGTGTGTGTGTGTGTGTGTGTGTGTGTGTGTGTGTGTGTGTGTGTGTGTGTGTGTGTGTGTGTGTGTGTGTGTGTGTGTGTGTGTGTGTGTGTGTGTTGCAGCTGGCTGTCTGGACCTGTTGTGTGTAATGGCTTTGGTCCAGAGCTAACATTCCACCACTCTTCTGTAATATCGCACAGCCTTATGGGTACAGAATGTGCTTATTTTCACAGCACATAGTGTTGACATTTACTTTTTTTTCTCACTCTCCCTTTCCCTTTTTTTGTGTCCCTTGTTCCTTTCTCTCTCTCTCTCTCTCTCTCTCTCTCTCTTCAGATTCGATATCTACAGGAAAGTGCCAAAAGATCTCACCCAGCCAACATACACAGGAGCTTTCAGTGAGTATGGACCTTAGATGATAATAGGCCCAAACGTTCTGCCTTGTTTAATGAATTTTTTCCTTCTTCTGAGGATTCAAAATGTATATAACACTTATTTATTTATTAATTATTTAAAAGGACCATGCATATTAATTAACCTCTGTAAATAGGCCAGAATTAGCTAAAAGGCTAGTTTACATCCGTAGTCCCTTGTCAGATGTTAAAAAGGCTCCCTAAAAAGATCAATATACGAAGATAAAATATAGTAAAATCAAATCAAAATAAGAAGGTAGAGGAGAAACCAAAACACAAACAAAAAAAAGAAGAAAAAAAAAGTACAAAGAGCACCATTCGATTCAAAATGACTAAAAGCTACATAAGGACATGATATAACAGTCTTTGAGAAAGTGCCCATGGACATAAAATACATGGAGCAAGACAACCAGGAAACAGTAATAAGGAAATGTTAAAGGAGACACATGCAGACACAACAGGACAACATTCAACAGTGCTGTACACATTCGCATCAGGCAGTGACTATCAATCATTAAACTAGCTGCATGCAATTTACATGAGGCAAAGTATAGACTGAGCAACAGATGAACACAATGAATAGACAACACAAGCAAGCAACAGCAAGTAAAAAAAACACTGGAAAAATTCACAGATGGCTGACACAAGGTGGCAGTTTAGTTTTTATAAATGTCACTCCATATAATTGTAATAATATATAAATAAAACACAGTTTAAAGGATAAATAATCTGGGGAAAAAAGAAACTAATTTGGCAATCATTTTTTCTAAGGGAATAAATAACTACTAGTAGTGTAATAAAGTGTTAATTCCCAGAAAAAAATAGACATTTAGAAAATTCTAATATATATGCTTACTTGCTGGGAGATGGATGAAGATGTCATTACTAAAGTTGCCCATACATAAAGAATGAAACAAACTCTTAAAAATGGTAAACTCAGCTGAGCATACCACCACAACTTAAAACAAAGGGTATATACCTAGCTTGGTTCTGACTAAGGATGTACCAAAGCCACTTAGTTGTTGGTTGTCTTAACAGAAATTTAAACTCTGACTAAACGACTAGTTAAAGGTAAGAAAACACCAGGAAAGTGGTCAAAACTGAGAAAAATTCTTTAAGACTGCTAAACCATTAGCTAAACATGAGATCACAGAGTCCACTGTTTAACCATGTCAAACTGGTTTGATAAGCAGAGCTAGCACCACCAGCCTTCAGTACTTGTATTTTAATGTCCACATGCTCTCGAGTATAATGACAACTAATTGTTCACTGAACTTAATGAAGCATCTCTAGTTCCATCCTAGGACAGCAAAATCTGCTTACAGCACCCATAATTAACAAAAAAACATCAAAACTAAAGAGTAGAAATGACAACTGATGGATCGTGTGTTTTTTTTTGGCTTTTATAGGTTTTGAAGAATAGAGGTGTTAAATAATTAGTAAGAATTAGTTCTTACAAGCGTCACATCTTTGTGCTACGCTAAAAAATGTTAGCATTTTTTTTTTATTTAACCTTTATTTAACCAGATGAGAAACCCATTGAGATCAAGACCTCTTTTACAAGGGCGACCTGGCCAAGAGGTCAAAATAAATAGCACAACTCAACAGCATGGAGCAAATATACATGCAGAATGTAGAAACAATAACATACTGGTTCATGACTCATGACTTTTACTTCATTTTAAAACTGCAATATGTAGTTTATACTTCTGTTGCTTAGGATGAGATAAACACGATACTGTATACTGTGCTTTATCAGTGAGCTTATCAGAAGTGCTGCGTCACTGATTTGGTTAACTAAGGTAATGATCCTCTTATGCCCCTGTTGACCATTTTTCTGGCTAATGTAACCTTAATGGACAGAGATATCAGTTTGTTTTAATAATAACAATAACAATAATAACAATAATAACAATAATAATAATAATAATAATAATAATAATAATACATTTTATTTATGGGCGCCTTTCAGGATACGCAAGGTTACCTTACAATTGTAACAATGATAAAAACATAATTTTTGTGTCTCAATCATGTGATAAATTTGGTGTTTTTTGAAGTGACGTATTTATTATTATATCAAGACTTGGGAGCTAGAATTTACATACAGGATTTTTACTAGAAGGTAAACAGAAAGCGATACCAGGCACTGCTTAGAGAGGTGGATGTACTGAGGAGCAGATTGAGAAAAGGAGGAGTCGACAGCTGTAATTCAAGTACCTGCCTGTCAGAGCCACGTCCTGATGGAGTCATTGTGCTCGGGGGCCGTACCTGTTTTAGCACAACTAGTATGGTAAGAATGTTAATGATCAAGCTATTTCATCGCCACAGGCACTAGAGAAGTCATCGGTGGAAATCTAAATGCTTTTCCTGTCATGTCATGTGCTTTCCTGCTTGTCATCAATCAGTCATTGTGTAATGAGGGATTGTATTGATTATTCACTGCTTGACAGAACACAAAAGATCTGATGACACACCTTTTAGCCCCTCAGTCATTTCTTTAGTTTTGATTATTCATCGGTCAGCTGATGACAGCGCAGTGTAGAACAAAATGTCAGAATTTAAATCAGAGCGATGACATATTTGAGACGCAGTGCTGTCGCTGAATAGTGAGAAGTTTTTAAAAGATTATAAACACTTTCCTGGAGGACTGGGAAGAGAATGGATTTGCTAAACATAAACGCACACAGTTTCCACCCAGGACGGAAATGTATGGAAGTTCTTCCTGCACACAGTCGCCACCCTTCCTGTCTCCATCCACTGTCTAGGGCTGAGGGCATTGGGTTGATTTGAATATTAGACACTAACTCACAGCAGTTCAACATGTATTTTGGCTTGTGTTGTTCAGAGTCAACCAGAAACAGACCCCCCTCCACACAGAGGTCAAATATTTCACCGTCTGCTTTTGTTATTTTGTTTTAGGGCTGCATTCCTTTGGGTTCAGCTTCTAGGGTACTTACTATGAACGATACCTCTGTTTGGACCATAGAGGTTTTCATAGCAAATCTAGCTTTGGACACAATGTTAGGTTTGTTATTTGACTGAATTTCTGTCCTGATGTTTGTTTGTCCTGCCTCAGTTAATAGAAAATGATTCCTTGTGAGTGCTTTGTGGAGGAAAATGAAAGAAAAGTGGATCATCAGTTCTGGGCTAGTTTTGAATGGCGCCATCTGATTCATGGTGTTATGGAATCCAGTTTTAGTGTCACTGTGACACACAGTGAAGCAACTTTTTTAGTCCTACTTCATGGCATGTGTAATCACCACGAAGGATGAGCTCGCGATTAAACAAAAACCACACATGTGTAGTCTTTTTAAATCACTGGGCTTGTCAGTGTTTCCACTGCAGAGCTTTTAAAAGGTTAAATCAGTAGCAGCCAGTTTCTCCTGTAATCCCCCTTCCAGTATTTCACTCTTTGAAATCACAGGACAATTACCGCACACGTCTTTTGATGAACCTGAATTGATGACCTATGTGTCATAGTGACACTCCCTTATTGTTTGTAGGTTAAACATTACCTTATGTAAAGCCTCCACTGGCTGCAGGTTGGGCCCTGATGCCCTGCTAACCACAGAGTCACATGACCATGCGCTCCTTGGTGACTGTTACCACGTAAACACGCCTCACCTGCTGAGTGAGTGTACACTGACCGAGTCTCTCGCCATACCAGATAAACCACAGTAGCGCAGACACAGATCAGTTCCTTCCATATCTATCTTTGTAAACACACAGGCAGCACTTTAAATGAGCTGATTAATTTGACATATGAAATGAAACACACTCCACTTCTCCTTTTAAGTTCAGACTTTTATTTGAACCCAGATCAGAGCTTTGAGTGTCCATACTCCCCTTTTTCTTTTATTGGCGTGTGTGTTGTGCTGCCAGTATCAGTAAATCTTTAGTGTTATGTTCCAAATTTCTACAGTTAATCAAAGAAACCAGAAGATAAAGCAAATTATCACAACAACTATTTATAAAAAAAAACCTGAGGTAACAGCTCACACTTAATTTTTTAGTACAAAAAACAAGACAGCTGCTGGATTTTGTCCTGTATGTACAGAGCACATTTAGCTCTAGCTCCTATTTGCCAAGCTAACGTGTATATGACTCTTACTTCTTAAAACAATATTTTCTCCTTTGTTTCATTCTTAACAGATTTAACTAATAAGACAAACCCTCTTTATTTTATTTTATTTTATTTAACCAGGAGATTAAAGATCTCTTTTTCAAGTGTTTCCTGGCCAAGATCAGCAGCAGCACATTCCTGAAAAGTTACAAACAACACATCATTCTAAAACATTACAACATATCATGGGTTTCAGAACAAAAGTCATCAGTCAAAGCATCTACAAACTGAAGCATCTTCCTCAAGAGCCTTCAGTCTGCTTTTAAAAACATTTAAAGAGACATGCTAATTAGTGATCTTAAAGCTCCTGAGAGGTGAATTTAGCTGGTTATGAAACAGACTGAAATCTTTCTTTTACCAGACTTAAAAAATCTAATGATACCATCAGATAGAAAATCGATCCTTCCTGTACAGTCAGTTTTAATGCCTGTAAAAGTTTCTGGGGGGTAGGTGTCAGACAGAGTCAACAACAGAGACCTGCAAAAACAGTCTTATGTTTTCCATTTTCCCCTTCAAAGATTTGCAGTATGTGATATGCTTATCAGTTAATAGACAGCTGGATGAAATTTCCTAGCAGAATAGACTATTTACATATGTACATAAGATCATCCACTGGGGGCGCCAAAGTCAACACAAACTGAAAGTTCCTTGAAGGAGCTTTAAGAAGTGTTTTGTTGGTGATTTTGTTGATAGAGCTGATTTTTAAAATAAAATAAAAGTGAGTGAGGATACCTAAAATGAGCAGTTTGAAGGTCTTGTGTAGCATGAGCTCACCTCTATATAGCAGATATGCCGTCATGGCTGCCTGTAGTGTAGGTATTTAATGTGTAATTAGTGTAGGAGGTCTTTGAAGAACTGCGTAATGACAGGATTAACACTCCCCATAAAATAGCTATTTAGAGCCTTTTATTTATGGCCCCTGTGATTTCATTAATGTCAATATCTTAGGTCAGCTGTTCCTTTGGGCTCATTTTGTTTTCATCATCCCTTTAAGAGCTTTTGTAATTAGAGGTCACTGTAAGAGGTGTCACATTGAAACTTAACAGGGATCTAAGTTGAAACAAAGACTTAATTCAAACTTTCTTCCTCTCTGCCCACAGTTTCCATCCTCTGCTGTGTCTTCATCCTCTTCCTCTTCCTGTCTGAGCTGACCGGGTTCATAGCCACCGAAATGTAGGTATCACCGCATCACATCTCAGAATAACTGTGTGTCTCTTGTAATATCCTGTGGCTAATCTAGAGATAGCTCCTTTGTTGCCACATAGGCACAGGACCTGCTGTCTGAAATCTAGGAGACAGGGACTTCATCATGAATGTCAATGCCTCCATTATGATGTACTCTGCTCTGCGCGTGTTGTAACCAATAAATGGAGTCAGTTTTCGCACAGGAAATTGGCTCTGTGTATGCGTCAGCCTCATGGCAATGTGTAATAAGGGATGACTAGGAAAGGATGTGACAGTAAGGAAATTACTCTGACAGAGACACACATTAATTGGCAGAAGATGTACTCCTGTGTTAAATTGGAGACAAAAATGATTTTTTAAACTTAAGTTACTCTTTTCCTTCTCATTAAAAGTTTGGTTTCTTCTTTTCTAATGATCTCCTCTTTTCTCTTTTCTGCCCATCACAGTGTAAACGAACTGTATGTTGATGATCCTGATAAAGACAGTGGTGGGAAGATAGATGTGAGTTTAAACGTCAGTTTGCCAAACTTACACTGTGATTGTGAGTATATACATAATATACACATATATACAACTCTTAATTGTTCTGCATTACACTTTGTTTGTATGTTTCACATTGTTCACGGCCTCAGACAGCATACTCTATCATGTAACACGCCCTATTGGCATTCAGAAGAAGGCTCACAACAACAAAATGGTTTGTTTACCCGCTCTTTTGTGGCGAGCTTGTAGATAACACTAGATGTTTCACCCAGCCTCCAGCCTCTGTTTGATCTTGTGCTTCCACACAGCCGCCGTCTTTGAGTGATATAAAGTTGCCTCTCCTGGCATGTGTCCTGCTTCGATGTTAGAGAAGTGGGTAGGCCGAGGTGAAGCTTGCCAGGATGGAGAGTCACTGGCTATTTGCTCCTCATGACTCCTGTCAGAAACTATTCTCAGTGACAAATCACACACACACACACACACACACACACACACACACACACACACACACACACACACACACACACACACACACACACACACACACACACACACACACACACACACACACACACACACACACACACACACCACATCCATGCACGCGGATTGGAGCGCACAGAAAACACACATTCATTTGATTCAAGCGATATCCAAAAATGGCAACTCTAATAAATGCCTGTGTGAAAAATTCTGTCCAGATTTCTGGAGAGACATTCTTTGGCACGCACACACACACACATGTTGTCCATGTGTTCAGATGAGCTCAATCACCACATACCTAAACAAAGGCCCCCTCCTGCCGTTTCCAATTAAAGCTCTTGATGATTGTGTATATGGTGGTTTTGTTTATTTGCAGAATCGAAACCCTTTTTTCTGCAGACATGTGGGGCCCTCTAAAACACCAGCTCAAGCGTGTTGGTCCCACCGCACCACTGCAGCTGGATGTTATGACCAGAAATGTTCCTCTGCTACTCTCCTTGAGGGTTGATATTGAATGTCTGGTTATTTTCCAAACAGGTTGTCATTTTTAAAACATAGACTATAAGGGAGAAGTCAGTTCATCATGGAAAAGCAGGCATTTCCCTCTTTTAGTTTTGCTCTGCATTTCTCTCTCCTCTGACCTTTACAGGTTGCAAGGTCTTGGTTTGTGACTCAATGGAAAAGCAGAACCAGCATGTAATAATCTTATAATAATCCCCCCACACCAGCTGAGATCTGCTTTAAATGAACACGCTTCCAGACTAAAAGTCTTAAAAAGGAGAAAGAAGCAGCTCGGACACACTCGCACTGACTTAGCTTATATTTGTGCACTGTATTTAAAGATCTGGACAGACGAGCGCTGTCGGGGTCCAACTTGTCTTGAATGTCAAAGTTCAGACAGGCGGCATGTGGAGGTTTTAGCACAGACCAAACAGACCTCTCTCTGCTGCACTGCAGGCTGACATACAGCACAGGCCGGCTCTGAAAATAGGCCAGTGCCAGTGTGCCAATCCGCAGAGGCCTGCGAGGGGGGTCAGAGAAGTCTCGATGGAAAAACACAGACAGAAAAGAGAGAGGATGACGGGCAGGATAGGTGGTCTGTTTGGCCTTTCTCTGTTTACTCTGTGGGTCACACTCTGCAGAGACAGTCAGACCTTTGCTCTTCATTCCTCTATTGTGCTGTTAGTGAAGAAGTGCTTTTGTGGTTACCTGTTACTTATTCTCAAGTTATGTTAATCCTTTATTAATGTTGTTGACTGACTCATCATTATCATCACAGACATGTTAAGAAAGTTAAGAAAGTCCATAAAGTCTGGAAGTACTATACGACGTAAAGAGAAGAAGTCTCTAAAGACATTTGAAGAAAAACAAGATTTTATGTTCATTTTTAAGATACATTTACGATGTAAGAGCTTTTCTCTAGAGTTTAGGTTTTTTTTGGGTTCTTTTTTAGGATGCACTAAATTGATTTTTGAGCCAGTAATGAGAACCAATAGCCTACTACTGATGGCAGATACAAATATGAGTACTGATTATTATTGTTGTTTACATTTTTGTGTTTTAACATGTATTGTACTTGAGAGTGCGACAGACTGAGAGTTAGTCATCAGAGATGCTCATATCTTATTATTCTTATCTACTTAACAGCACTAACTGTAATTCCCAGAGTCCGCACTGCAGCACCCTCTGTTTTATTAGTGTTGATGATTGCTGCATTTTATTTCTTCAACACCTCTTTGTTTGCGGGGACAAACAAGACTTTTTCTGTTAGAACTTGAGGACAATTTCCTCCTCTTAAAATACTTACAGCACATGTTTTGCAAATCTAAATTGTGTTTTCATCTGAAAATGTGAAAAACCTTCACACCAGTGATGCCTGTTTGACTCTCTCGGAGGATTACACACTGCCACCTACTGTGTCCTAATGTGTGCATGCTTGTTAAAACTTAAATGAAAGTAATTCTTATTGGTTGGCTTTACAAGATAAAAGTTGTGTCATCTGAATAATAAATGCTAATAAAATATTCCCTTTATCAGGCCGATAACCTATTGACAAGATGTATATCGTGCATTCCTAATTTTATAGTTTTGGCGATCTTTATACATTTATTTATTCATCACATTTTAAACCTAGACACAAAGTATGTTAAGTTACAAAAAAGGTGGAACAATGTAAATCATTGCTTAATCAATTCTGAAGAAAAATCTGATTTTTTTAATTGAAATTGAATTGTTTGGAATAAAAGGGCAAATAAAAACACCAAAATCTTCATCTTTCTTGCCTTTTTTTAATAAGAAATTTGTAAAATATTGAAACATTAATAAATCAGTCAACCATTTAAATTGATGTTTGATTGACTGACTCATCAGTTTGGATTCAGCAGAAGAACCTGTGTTTCATTGTGACTCCTGTTCACTTAATATCCACCCTCTCCCCTTTGTCTCCTCGTTCCTTTAGTGCTTGGTTTGGACATCCAAGATGAGATGGGCCGGCATGAGGTCGGTCACATAGACAACTCCATGAAGATTCCCATTGAGAATGAAAATGGCTGTCGCTTTGAGGGAGTGTTCACCATTAACAAAGTAAAGCTTCAAACACACTTTTAAGTAACTTATTTGTACACCTGATTTTCCTCACAGTGAAGCTAAAATATGCTTTTTTATGGACAGTGACTCGCACATGATGCATCAGATACAGGGCCTGACATTTTGTGGGGCACAAACTCTCAGGCTTAATGCTGTTTATTTGTCCTGGACTTGGAGTTAAACATAGAGCCCCAGCTTTGGATGAATGGTGCAGACCTGCTTCCTCCTCTTGTGTAAATCAAGTTAGAGTGCTGGGCTCAGTTTGGGTTACACCTGACAGTATAGTCTGGACCCTGTGAAGCTCTGTTTGTGCTACCACCATCTTGTGCGTCACACTTTCCATTGCATTCAAAATGATTAACCAACCAGTTGTACATTTAACGCTTTTAGTGGTGGAATGTTTGGAAATAAGTAAAACGTGTCGGGGGAGAGTACAGGTTAATTTGGTTTCCTAACACCTTTTTTGTGTGTTTAGACTTGGTCATTAGCTAACTCAATGTGCTGCAGGTGCTTGTGCAGTTACTCAAAAACTTACTGTCTCTGTGTGTGTGTGTATTTTTGCGTCTTCAGGTACCAGGAAACTTCCATGTGTCGACGCACGGTGCTACATCGCAGCCTTCGAACCCTGACATGACCCACATCATCCACAAGCTGGCCTTTGGAGAGAAGCTCTCGGTCAGGACACATTAAAACACACTCCAAAAAGAAAAGATCCACATGAGATTGAGGCTAAACACAGGTCTCTTTACTTCTCTTTCCTCACTCAGGTACAAAAAGTCAAAGGGGCCTTCAATGCGTTAGGAGGGGCTGACAGGCTGTCGTCCAATCGTATGTATCCTCCCTGCTCATGTTCTCATCATAACCACTATGTCACATTTATGTAAGACTGCTCTGGTGTTGGATGAAGCAATGAAACAGGACACCTAGTGGACGTATTGAATCCAAACTGAGTGGAAACTTTCTTCACACAGTTGACACTGCTTCTCACATGGAAAAGCCTGCAGCCTGTTGCGTCACTAACACAACTATATCCATTTTTGGGAACTATCTATTAAAACAAACTTTTGTTTTTTCTTGCAGCTCTGTCCTCACATGACTACATCCTAAAGATAGTACCGACAGTGTATGAAGATCTCTCAGGCAGGCAGAGGTTCTCCTACCAATACACGGTGGCCAGCAAGGTGCTTTTTCTTCCCCTCTTTTTCCCTGTTAGGTCATACCTCTGAGTCATGTTGTTTTGGCATTTGTCATGGAAGAAGTGTGACCATCCCAACATATGGTCGGAGCATGTATCGCTGTGTTAACTTGTCCACTCACCTGGAAGTTGAAGCTCACCCCTAGAGACTGGAAACCGTCCCCACATGTCAACAAACCATAAAAATACTTCCTAGAACTGTGGTGACTGACAGCTGGGTTTGGGGTTTTGGGTAATAACAGTGCAGGCCGGATGGATGAGGGCCTTTGCAAGACAATCGGAACTCTCATTTTAAAGCATAAATAAGGGCCCACACTACTGCTTGGACTACAGCCACAACCTTCCATGAGTATTAGTTTGAATACAGTTAATAAAGTGCTGGTGTTGAGTGGATTAGTTCGGCGAGTTCTGCAGAGAAATGATTAATACAAACTTACTGATACCCATGTCATCACATAACAATAATTCACAACACATTGTCTCCTCTCCCTGCTTACTCATTTTTTATATTGAGCCAACATTGATTTTTAATGAATCATTTATGACTTTTGTGACTAAATCCATAATAAATTTTGTAATAACTCATAAACACCTCTAGAGATAAGGATTCAATCACAGATCTGCAAACATAATAATGTTAACCACCTCAGTGTTTATTAAATAAAGTTATTCTCCCTGCAGTCTCAAAACCAGAACATTTATATGTGCTGTGTTTTTGTCCCACTCAGGAATACATAGCTTACAGCCACACAGGCAGGATTATCCCGGCTATCTGGTTCCGATATGATCTCAGTCCAATCACAGTGAAGTACACAGAGAGGAGACAGCCCATCTACCGCTTCATCACAACGGTGAGTACATCTGACAGAAATGTTTGGTTTTATAGTGGTGGAAATAAGCTATGAACACAATGCTGACATTGTTATCAGTATTAAAGTTGTGAAGGTGAAAGTGTAAGCTAATGGTTGTAAAATTTGCTGTTGGGGTTTCAGACCCTCTGGTTATTATTCCGATATGTTTATTGTTTTTTTTTTTTACATAAAGTAGAAACATCTAACTGTACACAACAAAATAAGAATGTCATCTAAATTTTGAACAACAACTTGTGTACAATTTTCACAGACAAAGAATCATTGTCGCTAGGTTAAAGATACTGGAAAAAAAAGAGTAGCAGCAAAATGACGAGTCAGTATTGACAAAAAGGGAATAAATAAATAACCAGTAATAATAGATCAAACAGGGCCAATTCAGTTACTTAATACTCAAACCCTCTGGTGAATGTAAGTACAATTCAGTCTTGGAGCTCTGTTTTGGTCTCCACCACTCCTATATCAATCAATCAATCAACCTTTACTCGAGAGATCATTGAGGGACAACCCTCATTTACAATGATAGCGAGTCATTTACAGTGACATTTAAAAAACAACAAACAAACAACAATGCATCAAGAGTATCAAAGTAATCAAATTGGATTTTTTTTTTTTATTTGGATATAAAAACAATTAAAAGATCAAATGAAATAATACAAATAAAAAGAGGTGTTGGGGATTGACTATAAAAGCACTTAAATAGGAAGGGCCGGTGGTTAAAATGATACAATAAATATACACAGGTTAACCTAGCTAAAACAGTTGCAGAGCAGGGGTTGAAAGGTTAAAAATTAAGATTCTGAATTGTCCAAAATAGGTACATGTAGTTGCTTTACAGAAGCAATTTTCATTTTTCTATTTACATAGAAATGGACTAAGTATAACATGAGTTGTTTCATAGTGATGAACTCAAGAGAATTGTCCTCAAACTCTGAATTCCCCCTCTAATCTACTACTACTGAGCTCTTGTAGTGTCATCTACACAGATGTTTGTTTTACAGAATGTGTCTCTGCTGTTATTGGTAAATACATTTGGAGCTTATTATATCTCATAATAATAAGAAAGCATCCCAAATTAAACAGAAAATGTATCCAAATTATGAGTTGGTAAATTTTAAACAACAATTCAGTGTCTCATGAAGTGACCAACTCTTTAAAATAATGAGAATTTTTATTGAAAGTACGAGACAGTATTACAAAAATGATGACTGGTTATCTAAAAATGATGGTACACTTTCTCATAATAAAGGGGAAGGAATTAAAATAATACGAAACTTCTTAAAATAATGAGATCTTATCTGAAATGAAGACAAACTTTTCTTGAAATAATCTCAAAATTCTACTCCACAAGTATCAAGATGAACGACTCAAAATATTTTTTAATTGTCTTAAATTAATGAATTATCTTAAAATAATGAGAGTTTATTAGATAACAATCCAGCATCATCAAATAACAATAAAACTTCTGAAAATAATGACTCAATCAAAACATAATTAAATTTTTTTTCAGTTTCTTGAAATTTAACTTTGTCTGACAAAATCAGAAAAATGTTTAAAGATTCTCCTATGTGAGATAAAAAAACTAATTTGAAAAAAATACCCTGTCAACTTTTCTTAAAAGCATAAAATATGTTATTAAGGTATTTTTTAATCTAAAAGAAACAGAGAGAGAGATTCCTTAAACCTATTCAATTATTTTATCTCTTTCATGACTTCACTCCCACCTGACCTTGTTTTGTGAGGAATTTCAGTTACGCATGTTTTCCACCTCATCAGTAAAGTGTTCTGCTGACTGATAACACAGTCAGGGTTAAATTAGCTGCCTGAATGATGAGCTACACTATTATTTGTCTTAAGTGTTGTTTAGGTTTTTCATGACTTCAGGATATGACGCTGCTTATAGTGTGATTATGACTCATGGCTTAGGATTGTGAGTCAAGCAGCAGCAACACTGATTGCTGGATTCCAGCACATTCTGAGGTGTCAATGTGAGCTATTGTGATGATTACATGTTATTAAAAACAGCTGATATTGAGACATTTATAACCAGGGGGGAAAATATCTCTTTATTTTAAAATTGAGTCTAACAGAGTGACTTGTTTTGTGCAGATCTGTGCTATCGTTGGTGGGACGTTCACAGTCGCAGGGATCATCGACTCCTGTATATTCACAGCTTCAGAGGCCTGGAAGAAGATCCAGATTGGAAAAATGTCATGAGGATTGCTCCCCAGCCCCCTCCTCATGTCTTTATTTATAAGTGAAGTGTTGCTAGCCTGTTAGCTAAATCCAATCCCTGCTCAAACCTACTCACCATGACCAATGGAGTGGCTCTGGCACTCGATCTAACTACCAGGCTACACGGCTGCGTCTCAGTTACTGACAGCCCTCTCAAGCTTCGTCTGCTCCTGTGATCATCACATGGGAACAGAGTGAGGAGAGGAGAGGAGGGGACAGGAGAACTCTTTTGTTACTCAAGTCTGGAGTACTACTGTGTGTCAGGGTTTAACCAGTGTGGGTACTTGAAGACTGCACTTGATTTTTTTAAGAATGAAGTAAAGAAAAAGCTGATATTTGTGCCCATACACTTTTTTTATTTGGAGTTATCAACATATGACCAAAATCTTCATATATTTCCAATCATAGGGAAATGATCATTTAGCATCTACGTGATTTACAGAGCCTTATTATTTTTATAATGCAGAAAATGAGGTCCATTCTTCTGTCAGTACATCAGTCTAACCTGTCTGTGTTCAGTCCCTGAGTACTGCAAAGGGAAGTGATCATTTGAAGGTGTTCTGCGTGTGACAGACTTTAAAGTGATCGATCAATTTTCATTTTTCATTACAAAGTTTTGCATCATGTTTCCAGTCCATCCATTTAATCTCCACTACTCAAACGTTGTGCCTCTATGTTTACTGTTTCACCATACAGCATTATATTAACTCTAACCTTTGTGTTTTTTTTTAGTGTCTGGTTTTAAATCCAGTGTTTCTTCATGTTCTTTCATGCATGTTACATCTTACAGTATCACTTTCAGAGGGTTTCTTTTCAGGACAGTAATCATTGGTCGTAGTTATAACTTCTTTTTTTTTTTACATTGGGTCAAGTGTCTTGTCTTTTTCTATGAGAAACTGATTTAGTTTGATTATTTTTATACTGTACGGTACTTGTTTTTTTCTATGAAGTTGTTAAACTTTGAATTTGTTGGCCAAGATGTTTTTCCTCTTCAGTCAATTTGTTTTTCTTAAATTGTTATGTGTAAAAGACCTCTGATTGAGGACAGTGATATTCACAGGCCCCTGGTCTTTACCCTGTTATGCGTTCCTTCAGTAAAGGTACCAGAGAAATCACTTTGTACGCAGAATGTCTTCTGGTTTTTATTGTCACTTAAGGTAGTGTTAGAATGATTTTTTTGTTTTGTTTACAGATCTCAAAGTGAGCTTACTAAATTGAGCTTTCAAAAGAGACGATTTTATAAGTATTGGATCAGGAAGAAAAAAAATATTTATTTTATACGAAAACGTCAAAGTTATGAAGTACTGAAGTCAAACCTGTAATTGGAGATGAGAAAGAAGAGCACACCTGGTTTAAAATGTAATTATTTCAGCTTAAAGTTCTCAAGTTGGATCGTTTTTTCAATCACACATTGAAAATGAAAACTGATCCTTTGCACCTCAGATATCAAATCATTAACTCAACTCCGGCACTTGTATTTGTGTCAATGATGTGTGTGTGAACTGGACCTTGCACCCAGGCACTGCTTGTTTCCCTCAGCTGGCTCTTCCAGGGTCAACACCCTGCAGGTTGTCATTTTGTGATGTGAGCATGCTAAGAGGGTGTTAGGCAGTCGCAGCTGTCATCATGCTTACGTCCAGCTCTGATAAGAGGTGCTTAGTGTGACTCACTCCTTTTTTTCACCCTACATCCCTCTGTTTTCCTTCGTCACTTCAGCCTATTTTTACAGTGTCATGTCACTTAGTGTGTCCACCTCCACTATACGACATTGGGACGATAATATCTGCTCATTACGTTGATTGGTCCTTTAATTGGATCACCATAGACCTATTGTTATTTGTAATAGCATGACAAATTCAGGGTAAAGATAGGTTGATGTCAAATTTAAAAATAGAGAGAAGAGCAAGAAGAAGATACATTTCTTTATTTCTTCACATATGAGTCAAAGTTTGTACAAATGAGGGAAAATACTCTATATAAAAGATAAAATATTATAACAATGTGTGAGTAGAAAATAATGTCATAATGCTGCCACCCAGTGGCTTCTTTGAGGAACTTCAAGCACATATAGCTCAGTCTGTTTTTGAGGCAGCAGCCCAGGAGGACAGGCAGATAGTAAAATAGAAGAGGTCAGCTATGGTCATAACTTGATCTTTAGGTATAAATGGTTATATATCGATACTAGGATGTTAACACCCCTCCCTTGACCTGAGCAGCACACCTTGTGAACCCTCTCCTCTCTCCTGGACTGCATCTTTGGTGGGATTACACATTAGAGGAGGCCAGGCAGGGGGCGTCAGGTGAGGAGAAGAAGTCACAGAAACCCTCCTCCGATAGGTGTCCGTACTCGTTGTTGTAGAAAGTTTGACCCGAGAGCTGGCTGAAGAAGTGTGGACGGTGTCGGGAGCTGATGACACCGCTGCTTCGACCCAGGGAGCCATGGGAGGCTGTGAGAGGCTCTGTGCTGCTGCTGCTGCCTATACGACTGGGGAGGGGAAATTACAGCTGTCAGTTTTAAAGACAAGCACTGAAAACCAAGGTAGATTATAGAATATCATAAGTCATGTAAGATATCTGTGTATATACCTAAGAGTGGCAGAAGACTGGTAAGATTGGAATAACACTAGTTTGTAGGTCTCACTTTATAAATGATTATTTCTCAATTTTCTTCACTGATAAATTTGAATGCAATCCAATCATAATGAAGAATAAGAACAGAATGAATCATTCTAAATGATCAGAATGACAAGATTGAACCTGTTCATATTATAATAACTTGATCCATACAATAATATGCGTCTTATTGTCAATTCTATCATAGCCAAAAACCAACCATGCATGGTTGCATGTGTGGTGAAAGCCCAACAGGGACAGTTAAGTTTCTGTCTAGAAGATCTATAAAGACAATCAGTGTAGCTCACATGTTTCTTCATAATAATGATCATTAGCATGGTAGTTCAATTTAAAATCACACCCATAAACAACTACCTATGTATGTGAGTGCCAAGAAAAAATCCAGAAAGGAAAATCTCAATTATTTCAAGTCCATAAGAGATCCTTGAGTGACAAATCCTGGGTTGGCTTCCACAAGTTCTGTCATGTAAGTTGTTAGCCCTCCTGTTATGTTGCGTGTCAAATTTACCCTTTTTAAAGTCTATTTTAGACAATATATGCCTTCCAAACCAGCTAAATGCAGTATAAAAATCTGGGTAGCATGTGACAGAAGCGGTGTCGTTTTTATTTATCAACATCACTTAATAAAAAAAAAAATTTAAATTTGAAATAAAATAAACAAAAATCTTTGTCATGTAACACTATTGTATTTATATTTAGGGCTTTCCAATGTACATTAAAAAAAGTTTTAACATGAATTTGAATGAAAAAAGAGTGAGTTATCCTCATGTTGTAATCATGGTTTGTGAGAATTAAAACTCCAATCCACCAATCTTGATTTAAATGGTTAGTAATGGAGTTAAAAATTAGATTAAAAAATATATTTTGGGATTTTTTGGGGTTCTGACACTTTTGGATAATTGAATATGTCAAATTGAACCAGGAACAGTATTGTTGTTCCAGACAAACGAACATAACAGGAGGGTTAGACTGTATAACTATGTAAAAAAAACTTTTAACACCACTGTCAAACAACATGCACAAGGCTTGCTTTACATTAGTTTACAGCATCTTTCAGTGCATCTTTACTTTCTAATTTGTCCATGAAGTTCAAAATTGTCTTTATTAACACTGTCTCTGTTGAACCCAATTTTTTCAGCTTTGATTTCAGCCAATTATGTCTAAAAATATGCCTCTTTACCGAGCAATTTTACAGCAAATGTTATCTCTAGACGCTTTTCCAAAACAGCAGGTCTGCTCTTAGTTTATATTATTTAAAAAGACCCAACATCCTATTTTTGAGTTGTTACATTTTGATTTTCTTAGTCCACTGCTACAAGAAACATTAAGTATTTTGAATATTAAGATATACACAAATATTATTTTGAAAAACAAACTTTGTTTCATATTTTTAAATCAATTAATCTTTGTATAAAAAGTACAACCATGTGTTGAGCAAAGACTGAGGTGGTTTAAATATTCATATCAGCTGTTCTCTTCAGGCTCAGAGGATACATATTGTAATTAGTCCCTCCTAAACTCTGCTGGAGGACGGAGTGAGTTGCTGGATAATTGCAGCTTATTCTTCACTTCCAGGAGCAACATTTCTTAATTACGTGACCTCAGAGCTTCTTTAATGTAAATCTCAGCACTTACTGGACTAAATGCTTGTCCTTGGTTCAGATGACTCAGACTGTTGCTCAGTCCTCCTTACCCATGCAAACACAGAGACTCTGCTGATGCCTACTTCCTTTGCAAATGTACGGCTGTTTCATTAAACAAAAGGCTTTGAGGGACTGTGTTATGCTTTGAGATAAATAGAATGACAGTCTTCTCTTACTGACACCATATCTTATATAAATGTGAAAAATACCAGCCTCGAAAAATATCTTTGCCCTGCCAGTCATTGTGTTGTTCCACAGTGAGTAATGAGCTGTCCAAATGTCACACTGACATTAAATGACGGTCTACATGTCTCCTGTGTGTCGCCTTCAGTTTCAGGCAGTAACAAGGATCACAGCTTTTCAATGATTAACCTTTTTGAGCCGGCTCCCCTGTGCTCGTGTTCGATTCTCTCAAATTCTTCTGAGGCCAGCACCATCCCACTGTCCGTCTGGTTGTCCTGTGAGGAGACACAATCAGACATCATGTGAATAAAACACTTTAGATTGACCCTGCTGCTATGCCGTCTCCATCAGCAGCAGCTATTTTTGATAATTATCTGAGGAGAAAAGTTTTAAAGTCGAATGCCATTTGCCAAATGTCAGCAGTCGGCTCTCATTTTCAGCATCTGATGAGCAGATAAAGAGCTTACTTGAGGAGCTTTCTGTTGGTGCAACTCCAAGGGCAATTCTTCAAATGTCTTCACTCTAGGCTGGCACGCTTTAGAGGGTCCCACCAACACGCAGCCGGAGAAGGGCACGCAGTTATAATACCTGCTGAAGATGGAAGGGAAGATTATCAGATTTATACATGATAGATCCTCCTGGTGATTTACAAATAACAGGAGGCAGATAAAAAGACAACAGGAAATCCAGATAAGGATTTGCCAGCTGTGCCGCTTTCTCAGGGTATTAATGGAGGTCTGTGTTGTTCCATGGGGAGAAGATCGTTTTTATCTGCAGAGAGGTTGCCTTTTTTCAGTCGCTTTGTTTCACTCATTCAGAGAGGGGGAAAGAGACTGAAACTATCCGGTGGAGGAGGCACTGGAGCAACATTTCTTGGCATTTTAAATTTAAGCTCTGAATGCTCCATTATTTTTTAGTGTAAAATTGATTTACTGGAGACATTCATAAGCTCCAGGATAATGCTTAAAAAAATTCCAACAGGACTAGGAAACAATAAAGAATTAATTTTGAATATTAATGAAAAATGTTCATTTGAGCAGCTCAGTCAGAAAAAAAGGCTTTTTTTGTTTTGACTGGAGCAAAACAAGTATTTTTTCTTTACATGCAGGTTGAGGTTATTAACAAAAACAAATGCTGATCAAGCAAACAACACATTAGTTGACCTCTATGAATGACAAGTCTATCGGTTGACAAAGATGAACTGTAACTGAAGATGTGAGCTGTATTCTGCTGTCTCAGAACAGGTAAAAAAGGAAACACAGCTGAGCACTGTTGTTAAGAGAAAACACAACTACAGAAGGACTTCATTACTCCCTTCTGGGACTGCTTTCAGCTTTGGGGAAGTGAGTATTTATAGCAGCAGGACGGTGTATGTGTGATCGACTGAAATGTGTGTGTTCAGGGTAATTAAGAAACACGTCACCCAGGGAAGAGTTTGGCAGAGTTCAAACACATTGTTGTTGGCTGTGGTGATTTCTTGAGACTGATTTCAATGTTTCACAAAAGACAATGGCCTATGTGAGTACCTGGAGGGCAGAGTGTTGCAGGCCAGCCTCAGCTCCTCTTCAGATGGAGGCCGTGACGAGACCTGTGAGAAACCGTCGTCCTCTGAGCTCTGTGAGGAGTTTAGAGGAACGTAGTCTTTACCATCCTGAAGGAAATGTGTTGAAGATTAAGCCAAGCCCTGAAAACTCTGAGTAAACTAAAAACTGATTAAATCTGTGTACTTACAGGTAGGCTGTTGTCCTGAAGCAAGTCTCCAAGGATCTGCACCAGAGCCAGGAATGTCGGCCTCTCTTTGGGCTCACCATGCCAGCAGGCCAGCATGATGCCGTATCTACCAGCAGGGGGTAGCAACATCACAACAAAGAAGACACTGTGGTATTCAGCTGCACATACAGAGCTTTATAATTGCCTCTACTTCCTCTCTTGAATGTTGAAATGAGTATAATTAGGATATGTATGGGCACATAAACACTTGTTCTTGGGTGGTTGGGCCAAATAAATCATGAAACTCAAGACGACATGACTTATTTGGCAGCAAAAGATCTGTTTTTTTTTTTAAAGCTACATGAGTTTAAAAATTGAATTCAAAAGCCTGTGCTTACATCTCAGGTGATGCAGTCTCTGGTGATCTCATCCTGACACCATCTTTTAACCGTTTGCAAAAATCTTCATCAATCTGTACTCCTGGGTACGGAGATGCACCTGAGGGAGTATGAGAGACAGAGGAGACATTCAGTCAGGAGTCACGTTAGGTCACTGTGAGTTTGGATACTGATGATCAGGATTTTCTCGTCTTGTAAAGGAGCTCTTTGAAGGAACTGGGATCAATAGTGAGTCTTCAAAACAGAAGCCCCACAGCTCTGCATGCAATTTTATTGGAACTCTGTTCCCTTTGATTTTTATACACATGACACCTCGTAAAAGATGAAATGCGCATGTTATGATTGTGTTGATTTTTACCGAGTGAAAAGATTTCCCAAAGAAGAACTCCAAAAGACCAGACATCACTCTGGCTGGTGTAAACTTTGTCGAAGATGCTCTCAGGAGCCATCCACTTCAAAGGCAGACGAGCCTGAAAGAGAACGTTAAAGTATCAGACAAATATTACGAGAGAGCCACATACACAGAAATGACACCTGCTGTAAAGGTGAAACATGATGTGGGTGGTTGCAAAAAAAAAGGAAAAAGGGAGAGTTCTGTCCCTACAGAGTAAAAAGGGGGTGGATATAACAGCTGGAGGCTGAAAGCCAGTGTGAGGTGGCGTACATTGCCTTTCCTGACGTAGTCGGGGTCTTTGTATATGTCTCTTGCCAGACCGAAGTCACAGATCTTCACGATGTTGTTCTCTGACAGGAGAATGTTGCGGGCTGCCAGGTCTCTGTGGATACACTGTGGATACACACAAGACCACACACACACATCATACATCATAACACTGCAGACAGGTGCGTGTGTGTGTATGCTGTATGTGTTTGTGGGAGTGTTTGCATGCATTGCTTCCGAATTGTTTACTATGATCACTGAAGCAAATTTGCGTCAAAGTAATGTATTGCTTTAACTTGTGTATGTGCATGCGTGTCTGTGGGTGTGCCAGTTTGAAAATTTGAGAGTGGACAATGTCTTGACAAGATCGCAGAATATCCAACATCCCTCACTCTGAATATAACTATAGACTCAAAACTGTGTTGAAGGACTCATTTAAAGCCTGACAGACAAAAAAGAATAATAATTAGACTTGTAAGACTGTCAGTATTTATTATCAGTTATAGCTGCTTTTCTTTGCTTTGTATTATTTAATTATTCCTGCAAATACCAGGGAGTTTACCAGTGCACGTGACTGCTGCTGTAGGAGCATACAAATATGAATAAATTAAAATAATAGATTTGATTGTTTTTATATTTCTGGTTATTTCATTGGATAGGACAGCTAAACAGAGGCAGGAAATGTGGGGAGTAGAGACTTGGGGGAGAAATGAAGTAGATGTTCAAGACCAGGAGTCAAAACAGTGACATGGTCTGTAGTCTCTGTATATGGGGCTCACACCTAACATGTAGGCCAACCAGCACTCCATAATCAATTCAGTTTAAACCAAATTAATTCAAACTCATTAAAGTTTAACTTTATTTCTGATTAGCTCAATGTATTCTTTTTATTAAATTAAGAATTTGTCAACATATTTTTACAATTCAATTTTGATTTGTTTTTAGTCAAGATTCATTAAATCATTTTCTACAGTCTAGTTTTTTTGAATACATCATACCAATATGTCACATCAACTGACGAGACACCTGTCTGAAAATCATTATTAAATAAAATGTTAATTAATTTATAACCTTGTTTGACTTGTTTGTTTAGCCCTTAACTTCAAATTATTTGAAGTTAAGGGCTAAAATTAGCATTTTTAAAATGATGCCTTAATAATACTATATATGGAATACAGTAAAATGTTGCAAGAGGCTAATTGAGGTGTATCTCTTACATTTTTGCAGTAAGTACCTTGTAATTATTTGTATCTCCTGTTGAGGAACCGTCTGATTGTGTTGATTTTAACACCCACTGTGAACAAAGTGATACCTCTAATCTCTATGCCGATCTTTTCCAGTAATGTTTATCCCACAGAAAAAAATCTCATCCTGCTTTCTTTGAGAAGTGAAAAATATCATTCACTGAGAATATTTTCTGTCAAAAACATTAAAATATTCTATATCTACAGCGAGCTGCCAATCATAAGGTCTGACATCTACTCCCTCGCAGTGGTTATAGGCATTAGAGATTATAACGTAGAGACAGTCGGTACTGTTGCTGATGTCTCATTTGCTGTTGAAGGTCAAAGAGAGGCATCACGGTTTATGTCAGTTCATCTCCTCACAGGAGCTTTAACAAGCAGGATGCAGGGTCTTTTGACTGCAGAGAGTATTTCTCTTGAGCTGTATTGAGACTGAAATGTCTAAAATCTGACCTTTTATTATAATAAATAATTTTGCATTGACTATCACAGTTTTTTTCTCTCCTGTAATTTGTGTATAAAGATCTCCTTAAGTATTATTGACTAAAAGAAAGTTGTGTATTTTATACGACTAAAACATATCAAGCTGATAATTTTGTAAGCAACTAACAATTTAACTGCATTGCACTATGGGACAACTAGCAATAAAACACATACTTGCTAAGAATGACTCTGCAGTGCTTCATTATGGCACAGCTCAGGTGTATGGTTAGGTAGTTAGTAGTTAACAGCACTGTGTCTTGAAGTGCTGGATGATTCAGCTACAATTGTCTCTGAGAGCAACCTCTGGTGACAATCCAGCACAGCTCAGCCTCTAATTATCCTTGTATTGCAGACAATTAACCTTTCTAGAGGCCAGGAACTCCATCCCACGTGCCACCTGGAAGCTGTAGCAAATTAGATCTTCTATTGTCAGAGGAGTCTTCCACAAGTCCTCCACTAAAGAGAGAAGAGGTGGGGAGAGGGCGGCAATGAAGGGAAAAACAGTTAATGAGTCTTAACAAGTTAAAAAAATCAACTTCCTTAAATTAAAAGGGACTCACTTTTCTCCACCACAGGAGTCTGACTGGGAGTGTTGGATGGAGTTTGAGGGTTGATGAGGCGAGAGGAAGGGGAGGGTGAGGGCTGGTGGCGAGCTCTTTGGTCCATTTGACCCGCCTCAATCATCCGTCTTACTTGACTCTGTGTTTTAGGAGAGCGGTCCTGAGAGAGGACACAATCCAAAATCAATATCAACAGAGTTGAAAAACAGAAGTGTCAGAGTGCTTTATATGTGAGAAGATAAAAAAAGAAAAAAAGGAAAGAAGATTCTTTCTGTGGATTTTAAGCCATCTAATCAGTGCAAGACAAACGGCTGCAGTTTGGTGTGTTGGGTACCCTGTATGGGAGGAAGAACTCTCTCTTGGCTCGTAAGAAGTTGGACAGGTTCCCATACGTGCAGTACTCCACTATAACCATCAGTGGACCTGAAAATATACACAGATTATTTTGCTGGTTGATATTTCAATCATGACTGTTCTTAGTAAAAAAAAAAAAAAACACCAAATTCTGCAAACTCTTCACCTTAACTCTACCAGTAAAAATAATTTCTGCCTCATGTTGAGAGAGCACTTATTTAACTACACATTGAAAATAATGAGAGTCTGCATTCTTTGAGCATTTCCTGCCGGAGGTTAACAGCAAGGCTAAATTATAGCTTTTGTTAAGGGTAAACATTGTCAGATGTGTGCTCCTGAAAAATGTGCTCCATGGGTCAAATTGATCTATGGAAGTAAAATTAGAGGTGTGGAAGAAAAAGAGAGGCAGCTGCTTTACTTCCTTTGCTGGTGTGCTACAGGGGCTGGTACATATCTGACATTCCACCTTTAATATTAATAAATATACCAATGTTTCAATACCAGGTAGAGATGTTTCAAAAAAAGAAAAAAGAGACAAACATAAATACACTCTGAAACTGTCAGAAACATGTTAACTGTAAACATAAAGAACTCAGTCTTTATATGTTTTTACATCATTTTAAATTCAGTGCTTTGTAATTCTGAGTTATAACTATCTGCTTTATTACAAAGCTGTGTGAAGTATTTGATTCTGATTGTTCATAGCAAAGCAACATTTAATAGGACTGGTCTGTCATATCTCAAGAGCAGACTGTTACTCTGAAGAACAAACTGTTATTAGGTAAGCAGCTCTAGTCACAGACTCTGGCAGACTAACTGTAAACATATCGATGCGCCGAAATTTGACGTTAGTTTGTTTACAGCGGGAAAACCAAGAAAAGGCAAAAACAGCAGAGAGTGAAAGACAACAACTGGAGGCTACCACATAGAACACAATTAAAGATGATGCATGCAGTAAATACTTAACAGAACACAGTATGGGGTATGGTGGTGTTTGAGGACAAATAAATAGAAAAGAAAATGTCACACACTCGATTATGACAAGACAGAAAAACACATCAGATGCAGCGCTCATTCATGCTCGTTCACCTTGTTTTACTTCAGTCTGTATTCAGTTTAATTTGAGTAATTACAGCTGAGTGAGCTCATTTTAAGACAGCTACTGATTGAATTGTTGCACTAGAGGCAGCTCAACACTTGAGTGTGACAGACTATTCTTAACTGAAGACATGTAACCAACTTTGGATTGTGTTTAAATCAATGTTTGGTGAAATTAAATCGATTTGACTGGGAATAAGCTAGATAATGTACAGTAAGACGACGGAGCAAGTCCTGCCACTTTATTGGGGTTCCAATCTGCTATGATGACCTGCTCACAGTTCATTATCCCTTACTTAGTTTAGGCAAATTATTTTTATATTTCACAATATATTCAATACAACATCTATGATATGATTATATGATATACACTTGAGGTCAAAATTATTAGCCCCCCTTGTGAAATCAGATAAAACCCTTGATTTCTCCATGAAAATGACCATTAAAAACAAGTGTTTATAGTTTATGTGTTTCCAAAATAACAAAGACAAATGTTCACTATGTTTGACTTGGATATTTTATTGATGCAATGAATTGAAACAAGAAAAGGTAAAAATGGCATGTCCAAAATTATTAGCCCCCTGGCCCTAAGTAGTCAATAGTGCACCCTTTCTGAGCCACACCTTACAACAACCTCTTCAAATAGTTCTTTACAAGGTTGGCACATGTCTCTGGAGGGATTTTGGCCCATTTTTCCAATGCAAATTGTTCCAGCTGGTCCAAAATACATGGTTTCTGAGCATGGACATTCACTTTGAGCACCCGCCACAGATTCTTCACAGGATTTAAATCTGGGCTCTGTACGGGCCACTCCAGGACCTTGGTTTTGGTGTCCTTTATCAATCAATCAATCAAGCTTTATTTATATAGCACCTTTCATACAAATAAAATGCAACCCAAAGTGCTTTACAGCGATTGAAAACAAGAAAGAAGCAGAAATGAAACAATGCTAAGACATTTTAGTGGAAGATAATAATAATGATAATAATAAAACTAATAAAAATACAAATTAAAAATAAGAACAACATAAAAATAAAATAAAATAGAGACCAATGCACACCAAAATAAAATATGTGTAATTAAAATAAGTTAAAGCATCAAAATTAAGAAATAAAAATAGTTAAAATAAATAGATTTAAAAGGTAAGGATAAGAGTTGAAAAATAAAACTAAGGCTGAAAAATATCAATAAAACTGAGTGGATAAATAAAATTAAATAAATGAATGAATAAATACATAAAAATAGAATAAGATAACAGTTAAAATTACTAAAATAATAAAGCAACATTTAAATCAATATTCTAATAAAAGGTAGGTAATAAAATTGTTAAACCCTACATAAAAGCCAGACTGAATAAATATGTTTTTAGTTTACGTTTAAAAGTCTCAATATCTCCATCAGCTCCTCTCAGATCCTCCGGCAGGCTGTTCCATAGTTTGGGAGCGTAGTGGCTGAAAGCAGCGTCACCAAATGTTTTAGTTCTGCTCTTAGGAACAGCTAAAAGAGAGGAGCCGGAGGATCTGAGAGACCTACCTGGTTTATATACTAAAAGCATCTCTGAGATGTAGTCTGGTGCAAGGCCATGCAGTGCCTTAAAAACTAGTAAAATAATTTTAAAATCAATACGAAAAGCAACAGGCAGCCAATGTAAAGATTTTAAAATAGGCGTAATGTGTGCTCTCCCTCTGGTCCTCGTTAAAACTCTAGCTGCTGCATTTTGTATTAACTGCAGTTTGTTAATTGTGTTCTTTGGAAGACCAGAAAGGAGAGCATTGCAGTAGTCCAGCCTGCTGGTTATAAAAGCGTGCATTAGTCTCTCTGTGTTGCTCAGAGAGAGAAACGGCCTCACCCTAGAAATGTTCTTTAAATGATAAAAGGCTGTTTTGGTGATAAAACGAACATGTGGTTTAAAATTAAAATCAGAATCAAATAAAACACCTAGGTTTCTGGCTTCTTGGCTTGGATTAAGTCCATGAACATTTAGTGTGGAGGCCAGTTTCTCTCTCTGAGCCTTTGAGCCGATGACAAGTACGTCCGTTTTTTCCTGGTTGAGCTGTAAAAAGTTATGTGACATCCAGGTTTTAATATCTAAAATGCAGTTAAAAAGTGAGTCAATCGGCCCAGTGTCATCAGGAGACACGGCCACATAGAGCTGAGTGTCATCAGCGTAGCTGTGGAAATCTATGCCATGTCTCCTGATGACACTGCCCAGGGGAAGCATGTACAAGTTAAAAAGTAACGGTCCTAAAATTGATCCTTGCGGTACCCCACAGGTAACCTCATGATGTTCAGAATTTTGATTGTTGATTGTTACATAAAAATTTCTGTTAGAGAGGTAGGATGCGAACCATTTAAAAACACTACCGGACAGGCCAACATACTCACTTAATCTGTTTAAAAGAATTTGGTGGTCAACAGTATCAAAAGCAGCACTGAGGTCAAGTAGCACCAGGACTGTAGGTTTGCTGTTGTCAAGGTTTTTCCTGATGTCATCTACTACTTTTAGTAAGGCGGTCTCTGTGCTGTGATGTGTTCTAAAACCTGACTGAAACATTTCAAATTTGGTATTTGAGTTTAAAAAGGTATTTAACTGGATAAAAACAAGTTTCTCTAAAATCTTACTTAAAAATGGGAGATTTGAAATTGGTCTAAAATTACTTGGTGATAAAATGTCTAAGTTCCCTTTCTTTAAAAGAGGTTTCACTAAAGCAGTTTTAAAATCATTTGGGAAGACACCCAGCTGTAGAGAATAATTTACTATGGTGAGTATGTCTTCCGATACAGAATTAAAAACAGTTTTAAAAAGGGAGGTAGGGATGGGATCAAGGGAACATGTGGAGGGTTTCAGTTCTGTTACCACCCTCCTCAGTGTGTCAGCATCAACCAGGTCAAAACAGCCGTACTTGTCATCACAGGGTACATTTGGTACAGGTAAAAGTGCAGTGTGCATGTTTTGTTGGCAGATACCAGACCTAATTTTAAGTATTTTCTCCCTGAAGTAGCCAGCAAACTCTTCGCAGTTGGAACCTGAAAGCTGAGCACTGTTGTTGACTGTGGGGTGTAAGAGTGAATCAATGGTATTGAAAAGAAGTCTGGGGTTGTGGATGTTGGTGTTTATGAGGTTTGAGAAGTATGCCTGTCTTGATGTTCGAATTGTTTTATTGTAGTTTTGAAGTTTTTCAGTGAATATGTTTTGATGTATAGTGAGTTTTGTTTTTCTCCATCTGCGTTCAGCAGTTCTACATTCTTTCTTTAGGTTCCTCGTGTAGTCATTTTTCCATGGTACCATCTTTTTTGTGGTAATTTTCTTTAAGAACTGTTTGACCAATTTTGACGTAAGCTTTGGATCATTGTCTTGCTGGAAGACCCAGCGCCAATGAAAGCCTAGACTTAGAGCAGAGTTCTTCACATTATCCCTCAAAATGTCAACATAACTTTCTTTTTTCATGATGCCATGCACCAGAACAAGATTTCCTGTGCCTGAGGCTGCAAAACAGCCCCACAGTAAGATGCTCCCCCCACCATGTTTAATTCTGAGGACCGTGTTCTAAGGGTTGAAGGAATCCCCCTTTCTTGGCCAAAACTCATCTTTACCTTTCAAATGTTTTGGGGCAAACGTCAATTTGGCTCTGATGTGCTGCTCTTTATGTAAAGGGGTTCTTCTGGGACGATGGTCCTGAAGCCCACTACGATGAAGATCCCTCACAACTGTGCTCCTTCAAACATCAACTCCAGAGGAGGTCAGGTCAGCAACAATCACCTTGGCAGATGTCCGGGTCTTCTTGCTGACATCTTCGACTACTTTCCTCTCCAAAGTTCTTGAAATCCTTGCGTTTTCTACCACGCCTAGGTTTTTTTCCAACAGAGTTTGTCTCCTTGTACTTTGCAATGATGCAACATACAGCTATTCTAGACACTGTAAAACGCCTGGAAATTATAGTATAGCCTTCCCCCTTATTATGAGCCTCAAATATCTTCTTTCTGAGCTCAAGACTGATTTCCATTGTCTTTGGCATGGTTAGTATGAGTAGTCTCTCTCAATAATGTGTTCAAGTGCCCTGTTTGGAGTCCCTTAAGTAAATCTCAATGCTGTTTGAATGCTCAGGTGTTGTTAGGAAGCCAACAGACCTACAGCTGTTGTTAGGAAACCAGCTGACTGCTCAGGTGTGTTTTAAAAGTAAAAATTCACAGGGGGGCTAATAATTTTGACCACCCCATTTTTCACTATATTTGATATAAAGTTATCCTAAAAATGTATTTTACATTCCAAAATGTAACAAAGCTACTAAAGAACACTGGTGAATGTTTGCTTATATCAAGTTTTATCAATGATTCAAACACTGGGCAGAATTTAAGGAAAATGTTCCAGAATTCCTGGGGGGCTAATAATTTTGACCTCACGTGTATTCCAGTAAATATGAGTATCATACCATTAGGTTTGGTGCAGGCTCCTATTAGGTTCACCACATTCAAGTGATTCCCAATGTGAATCAGGATCTTCAACTCTGACATCAAGGCTTTATGCTCACTTGCTGTAGCTCCGTCTGAAAGACAGAAGAAATGTCACACTATAAATAAAATACATCTGACTTGTGAAGTATGGTATGTGTAAAAATGTGCTTACTGAACTCATGTACATAAATCAAGAAAATTCCAATGAAGAACTTCCTCAAGTTTGTGTTTCGCTTGCTTCTTAGGCTGCTAGTGACATTTTAATGATAGATGACACTCTTATAAGACGCTGGATCTTACCCTTTAGCATCTTAACAGCCACTGTGTCCAAACGGCTGCTCTTGCCAATGCTGTAGATTGATGCTTCGATCACTTTTCCAAAGGCACCGTGGCCTAGGACCTTTCCTATATCAGGAGAGACAGAATATTCACAGTCATTGATTACTGCAGGTTTGGTTTTAGTCCCGCTGGACTACACAAACACTTGTGGTTGCAAAATGTAAATGCATCTGGCCTCCTCACAGTCGAGGGGGAGTTATTAGAATTTCAATTGCGAACAACATGTTCCTCTTAAGTTGTTGTAGTGGAACAGATGCTCTACCTCAGGGCGATTTTAGAGAGCCGTGCAGAGAACAAGCACATTTTTAGCATTAGCACTTCACTTGGCAGCATTCTGCCCAGCTGGCTGCGGCCCAAACTCATGCCATTAAGCATTCTGAAAATGGATACCTAATTCAGTTTCATCCATCTATTTGCCCCCCCCCCCCCGTAGATGTATTCCCTAACTCCTCCTTGTTTACTTGTTTACCCCACCATCCATCCATCCATACCATGTTTTCCCACAGCTCGGAAATGCTCACCCAGCCGAAGTTTGTCTCTGGAGATCTCCCACTGTGAGGAGTCATAGGGCAAATATTCACACTGCTCATCCAGAGGCACCTCTCCTGGGTCCATGATGATTGACAGATAGCCGGTCTTTATGTCTGCAGGGTTAACCTGAAGTTCAGAGAGAGAGAGGAAGGTTAAATAAGAAGAGGAGCTGTCTGCTGAATAGAAGTAAACATAGTAAAGGAAGGGATGGAAACACAGCACATAAGTAACCTGAATATGAATAAAGGAAAGGTGACATACACAGACAGAAGAAAAGAAAGAAAAGAAAACACAATAGTGCACTGCAGCAAGTAACTACCGTGGTGTGAATAAAACATGGTATTGTCACAGTTGTGTTGTTTAAATTACATTTATTTGTGTTTTTCTCTGCTTCAACTTTCAGTTTGTTTTTGTTGTGTAACAGCTGAGACACTCTCAAGCCTCTACAGGACTGACAAAATTCTCAGTTGGATATTTAGGTATTCCTATTTCCTTCCAAGTTGATGTTTATATGGTAAAATATTTTATGAAACACTGACATTAATCATGAGGCAGGAGAATAACAGAGAGTTCTCAGTTTGTGTGAGCATTCCTCATAACCTTTTCACAGTATTGATATTACTGTCCTTGTTATTTCAGTAAATGAACAAGGACAGCAGTCTCGGGCTCTCTTGTTTGCTGCTTTTACAGACGTTTTATGATGAGAGGAGTCAGTGTGATGTTATTGCCTAAAAAGCAACTCACTCATGATGCTTTTTTTTTTTTGTGTGCAAATAAATGTTTGCTTTAGGTTACAAGTGAACAATGAGGCAAGCATCAGAAAGATAAAGATGCTAAAACAATTAAGAGAGCAACAAGAGCCATGTCTTACTGAATCTGTTGATGTCATCTTCACACTGGAAGTTGCTGCTCAGCAACAGAGTAAAGCCATCAATATGTGACCAAGTGAGGAATAAAGTGATTTCAGCCTCATCATAGACGCCCTTGTTGATTGGGTTCATAGCGGTAACACAGCTAATTAGGCTGACTCCTAGCAGATATCAGAGAGAAAATGACAGACTCTCTCCAAGATCAAACGGGCCGTGCTGAAACTCAGACAGACATATTGGGTGTCAGAGGTTAAAGTGTCTCCGTCACAGCCCGTCAGTTTCTCTCACAAACACACAGATACTCAGAGAAAGGCGGCGCCCTCTGACCCTCTTCACGTTGCAGAAGATGAGGATGAGCAAGGCCCAGAAGAAAACAGCGATGACTCCCGTCCCGATGAGGATTACAATCTCAACGTTGGCCTTGTCACTTGAACCTTGACGGAGGAAACGAAACATCGGGAAACATCATTTCTGGTTGCAGATGTTATGAATACTGAGTATCTGACATTTCATTTATTCAACTTCTCTTTGTTGTCACCACTCTTTACGACCCGTAGGGGGTGCTGTATTACAAACTATGTATTCTACTTTCCTTGCAAGCTCCTTACATTAAATCTTTTGCTTTACATAAATGTGCTTAAGAGCCACTTACTCTTTTCAACCATTCATCATGAGCACACTTCCAGCAGACCAATTCAATTACTCATCTGAACACAAAATATCCCAGCAGTCAAAGACTTTAATTTCACTTTAGATAGCTGTTCAGAAAAGAAGAATCAAAATCTACAGCTGCAGTGAAAGTGTGAGAGGTGAACCACCAAAAATAAAAACTGTGCGTTTTGTATGCAGAGATGCAAGCTCAAGGGCGACAGGGATCTCAGGCCTGAGTGAACTCAAAAAAGCATGTCAGCTGCAAGAGCGTATGAGTGGATACAGGTGGTCTTAACAGTGTGTTTCTGTGTGTGTGTGTGTGTGTGTGTGTGTGTGTGTGTGTGTGTGTGTGTGTGTGTGTGTGTGTGTGTGTGTGTGTGTGTGTGTGTGTGTGTGTGTGTGTGTATGAGGCTGTCTCACCGATGACCCTAACGGCTGCCGAGGAGTTGACACAGCCACCCTGGTTGCAGGCTCTACAGGTGTAAAGCCCAGCGTCCTCCTCCCTGACCCGCTGGATACTCAGTGTGCGGTTTGAATCCTGCAGCTGGATACCTGCGACAAGCCACTGGGAATTATTTATACACACCCCAGATACACACATACATTATGCTGCACCTCAACACTTTTTACCTCTCAGAAAATCAGGAACATTTTTAATAACCTGCTTGAATTCTTGTCACACCCTTGGAAATCTAATCAATAGTATTTATTTATAATCCCGCCGCCCCGTGCTGCAGCCATATGTCCCAGCTGCCTCTTTGAGTGAACCCGGAGCATCAGCTGTCACTCAGACCCATATTGACCACCCCTTCTCCCCCTTCGTCTCCTCCTTGAGATGTTAAGAAGAGAAGCCGCAGAGAGAAAGCTAATAAGCCAAGTCTATCAGCAGCAGCAGGGTTTAATGTGTGTGCATCAGGGTGTGTGGGTGTGCATGGATGTGAGACACCCGTACATGCCTTATTGTCACTGTTTCTGTTTGACACATTTGTTCAACAGTATGTGTGTGGGAGGTGCTGGTGGGTGGTTGTGTTTCTGCTCTTGTTTGCCCTTTTGATAGCTAGATTACAATTTATCATGTTTCATACTTCATTACTGTACAAAAAAAGAAACATCTGCCAAAAGAAAAGATAAATTAGTTAATATCAATATGTCAAATTTAAAGGTAAGCTACATTGAAATAGCAATGAAATCAGCAGTATTTTTGTTTTATAAAAGTAGATAATAAACTCATATTTCATCAGATAATGAATATCAATCAATCAATCAATCTTTATTTGTATAGCGCCAAATCACAACAAACGTTATCTCAAGACGCTTTTACAAACATAGGAGGTCTAGACCACTCTATCTCAAATTATGAACAGAGACCCAACTTCAAGACAGGGTAAGACTCAGTCTGACCCCACCTTAATCCATCATGAGCATTGCACATCGCAGTATTTAGCTAGTTACAGTGGTGAGGAAAAACTTCCTTTTAACAGGCAGAAACCTCAGGCAGAACCAGACTCATGTTAGACAGCCATCATGCCTCGACCGAGTTGGGTCTGGAAAGACAGATAGAGGGGCGTAAGAGAGAGAAGTGATAGTGATGAGACGAGTCGTAGAAGCTGTTGCCGCTCAATAGAAACATATGTCCTCCTAAATTAAATTCTAGAGGTGGGAAACTGTCCTTCAGTGTATTTCTGTTTGTACGTGTGGCTGGGTGGGCAGGTGGGCGGCTGCACTGTTGTGTAAACGTGTGCATCACCTGTGTAGGTGTGTTCACCCACCTGACATTTGGTGTAGAGGCAGGTTGTCTTTGAACCAAGACAGGCTGGGAAGGGGTCTGCCCTCAGCGTCACACTCCATCCGAAGGGACTCGGTCACATTCACCGTCTGGTTGGTGAGGCTACGCCGGTACCGTGGTGCCTCCAGGGCTACAGAGAAAGAGTAAGACCAGAATTACAGAGAGAAAGAGAGAGAGAGAGAGAGAGAGAGAGAGAGAGAGAGAGAGAGAGAGAGAGAGAGAGAGAGAGAGAGAGAGAGAGAGAGAGAGAGAAAGACAGAGAGAGAGAGAGAGAAAGACAGAGAGAGAGAGAGAGAACGACAGAGAGAGAGAGAGAGAAAGACAGAGAGAGAGAGAGAGAGAGAGAGAGAGAGAGAGAGAGAGAGAGAGAGAGAGAGAAAGACAGAGCGAGAGAGAGAGAGAGAGAGAGAGAGAGAGAGAGAGGGAATTCAGAGTTATTGTCAGCATATATCTGAAGGTTGAATGCTATTAATGTACATTATTTTCACTCAAGGGGTCCCTGGCACTGAAAAAGGCCAAAAGCCAAACAATCCTGTTAAAATAAACATCCAACCTGCAGGCATTATTGCAAGGTAACAGCTCACAACATGAATGAAATGTGGACCTGTTTGTGTGTTTCAGCCCTGCAGCATCTCAGCTCTGTTTTCTGTCACTACATACTGATAATGTGCAAACACCAGGTACTCTCTGTGTTACGTGTGGATGTGGGTATCAGGCTGCGTGGGCACTTCCAATGCGTGTGTGTGTATTTTTAAGCTTCCAGCATCTCCTCCATGCCCATTGAGACCAGTGTGTGCTTCCGCTGCCAAAGGGTTGAGCTTTTCTCTATAATTAGCTGCTGTTAAAGCTGTTAAAGTGACTCCTCTCTCCGGCAAGAGATGTGTATGTCTGTGTCTGCAGCTTTTATCTCTTTTATCGCTCACCTTTGACAGAGATGTAAGTAAAAAGGCACTGTTTCTCCCCACTCCTCCGGCTCTGAGCCTCACACACGTAATGACCCTCATCCTGCAGCTGTACGGATGGGATGGTGAAGTCCAGGACCCAGCTGTTGGAGGGCTCCTGGAAGGAGAGCTGGCCATTTAGGGTATACGCGTAAAGGTGCACGCTCCTGCAGTCCAGCTCCTGGGGCCTGCCCTGCTCGTCATGCAGGGCCTGGGGGTTGAGGCGATACCATTGCAGGTGCTCGTAGGTGTAATTGTCGGCGTTGCAGCACAGAGACACTTTCTCCTGCTCCAGGGGATTCTCTGAAGGCTTAACATCAAGGCTGAACCCCTCTGGGATGGCTTTGAAGATACAGAGAAGGACAGGTTAAGTGATTACGCAGCCTAACAGGACACAGCTTGTGCTGTGGATATTAAAATAAATCCTAAATAGTTAGCTAATTATGAATTCAGCATCAAATATTTTGAAACCCCCCAAAGAATGCTTGATTTATTGACTAGTCTTAATTAAGAACTTATTCTGCATTATACAGAAACTGAGTCATAAATTCATTATGTAAAGGATCAGGATTCAGTCTTATCCAGCCCTGTAACTTTTCAGTAAAAGAGCTTTAGGCCATATGGCCCGGTATGCTGGAAGTGTCTGGGAGGCCTAATCAATAATCTGTGCATGTTCCCAGGTAGACAGTGATGTTGCCTCTGAATGTTTTGGATGTGATATTCCAAAGCTGCAGGTACCACAGACTCTATTCACCTCCACTGTAATGGAGTGCAATCATAAACTCTGTGAAAGATGTAGTCACCGTAAAGTCAACCTTTGGTTTGTGAAATTCTGTTTTTAGTTCTCAAGTTCTATTTTCTCTTTCTTTCTTTTTTTCTTCCTTTGCTGTCAAAATCTGTTTTGGAGGTTGAAATGACCACACTCAGAGGGAACATTGGAGCTCTGTCCTGGTTGGCTGGTCACTGTGAGAGCAGTTAGTCAATCAGAGGTGCATATTCCCCAGAGCACACTCTGCTTGATTGTCAATTTAGGTCTGAATGACTCCATAATTTACACTTATATAGACAAAAGCATCAACTTGTTCAGAAAGTATATAACAAGGAAAATAAAAGTGAAAGGAATCCAAAGATTGATCCTATAAAATGAGACTTCATTTCAAAACCAGTGCAGTTAACCCCTGCTTGCCATAAGTAAAACTTGTGGTTTTGGGCATCCTACCATTGCCTTCACTTTTGAAATGAGATGCTTCTGATAAAGAGTCTGTGTTGAAGGCACAACCCCAAGAGCCCCAGGTCTTTAAACTTAAATGATCTGTACTGCTACAAACCACTTCAGGTGACATTGATGAAAAACGCTTTCATTTCTGTGTTTCGTTTGTTTTCAGATCAAGGTTTAAAACACCACTACATCTGCTAAGCACAAGTATCAGCGTACACTCATCATGTTGATGAATATCTGCCAATCTGCAAATACTTAATCATTCACTAATGGCAGTAGCCAACACAGAAATGTTACATCACATTGATTTAATAATGGCAAGCTGGTAACCCCATGTCTATGCCAACTGTGAGGTGTGGAAATAAAAATAACACAAGAGCTAATTTGTTTTGCGCTGTTACTTCTTTTTCAATTATAAGGCTTCTCATAAATACACCGTACGTAAAAGAGTTTTCAACACAAACTATTAGTTTTTGCAAAATTAAGGTAAAATATACGGCTACAAAAGATCCTAAATTAAGAGCCATTTGGGAGTCGAAAGAGCCAGCTCTTCTTTGGGGGCCGAGTCAAAAGAGCTGACTCTCTGAAAAGAGCCCAACTTCCCATCACTAAAGCACATGCTTACTACCATTTGCACTCTTAGTTGCCCTTGGAACTATTTGTATTGTAAAACGTATCAATGTAAATACTTCAGACCTGTACCATAGTGATAAACAGATAACACTTCAATTTGAATCAAGTAAATACCACTTGTATACTTTAAAACAGAGGGTCATTTCATTCCTTGTGGACTCAACATGACAGCATTTATACTTTCAAGTAATTGATCTTAAACGCTTTCAGAAAATTAACAGTAGCAAGACTCACATATCCCTTCGAGTTACCAAATGGTATCATAACAATGGTGTATGTGCTGTTTTGTAATGACACAGCGCAATTTTATGATTTACCAGAAATGTATTCAAATTATTTCACGGACCCCCAGGCTATGGTTCGCAGACCCCCAGGGGTCCAAGGACCCCACTTTGAGAACAACTGAGCTAGAGTACAGTAATTGAGCCAAATGTACCATAAAACATAAACAATATACCCCCGTTTTCTGTGAATGCATGATTATGAAGTGAAGGAGAAAAGATGTGAAAAAAGTTGCGCAGTGTCGCTGTCTTTTCCAGCACAGCGTGCACTCAACTTTCAATGAATGGGGATGTGTTTTGTTAATAGGGTCAGGTCGCACGCAGCCATGTTGGAATAATTTTCCGGGACTATATGTGATTTTCCAGGACATTTTACTTTTCTCCCATTTTCCAGGTGTTTTCCAGTACTGGAAAACTAGTCAACTGTTTTCCAGGTTTTCCAGGTTTTCCAGGACGCTTGGGAACCCAGCATAGGCAAATATTATATATAGCATGGGAATTGATCTGTAGTTGAATCTTACAAGACATACTTACTGGTTACATAAAAGTAGATCAGTCGCTCATCTTTGCCAACTTTGTTTTCAGCACGACACTTGTACATAACTGAAACACTGGCATTTCGGATCTGAAGCCTGCTCACAATCTGTAAGGTAAAAAATCAGGATGAGACTTAAAGGATAAAGTTCTTGAATAACACGCAGATTTTTTTTAAAAAAGAGAGCGGTATGCTTTCATGTTATTCTTCATGTGCTGACATACACCAGGTTCCTTGCTGACGGGTGAATGAGACGTAAATTTGCTCAGAAGTGACTGAAAAACATCAGGACTTTGTGTGTACGTGTGTGTCAGTGCATTTGTGTACCCATATTATGACTTCCTCTTATGGCTGTGGTTTATAAATGAACAGGAGTGTGTGCGTGCACATGTGCCCTCTCGCATGTGTGTGTGTGTGTGTGTGTGTGTGTGTGTGTGTGTGTGTGTGTGTGTGTGTGTGTGTGTGTGTGTGTGTGTGTGTGTTCATACCCCGTCCTCACAGGAAGTCTGCAGAGGAAAGCTGTTCTAAATATTTCTACTGTGGAAATGGCTCTTGATTGACAAATTGTGTTATGGAGCTCAGAATTTGGGACGCTTACATAAAAACATTGCAGTTCAAGGATAAGTCCACTTACATAAATGTCTTCTTTTTGTCTTCTGGGTTAATCTTAAGCAGATTCTAACATTTATTCAACAAAACTTGCAACCATCCATATTATAATAATACTATACTATAAATCATTTTCTTATTCATGGAGCAATGTGCCTTTAGATGGCATGCCCGTCATAGTCAAACAACTGTTATTTACTTTTTGTTGGCCGTCGACCACTTCCATGGATGTTTCGATAGCCTCAATTTCATTCACAGCATTCTCTGAGTTAATGTCCAGCCAGTTCTGACAGTCTGCGATCCTGTCACTCCGGCCCTTCCTGTCTCGTTGGACCCTGGAGACAAACACAGACACAGTCATGACATCTCGCCTCATTGACATGCATAGCAGAGAGTGAGCTGTGGGGAAGAATCCAGAGGCACATCAAACCAGACATCCTGAGGTTTTTATGAGATTTTTGTCTCCACAGACTAGTTTGCATTTCAGATAATGAACATCAGCTCAGACCCCAAAGCTGAGGCAATTATGCTTGGTGTCCTGGCAACTAATGAATAAACTATGGTATCAGTTTTTATGATAAGGATCCATAGTGTGAATAGTGCAGCAGAACTAATGAACATGAAATGGATTTTTGTTTTGCCTTTTCTCCTAAAGGCACAACTGCAGTATTCTAGCAGAAGGTGATCAGGGTCAGTTTCATTTTATTCTCTATTAGTGTACAAACGCCGCACCCCACCGACGTTTTCAAATAGAAAAAAAAAAAATCAATCATTTTTCTGTGAGAAATAACCTGTTTTGATTTACTCTAGGCATTTTTATGATCTTGTGGTCGTGACTATAAGTAAAAATGTACTGTCAATATCTGTTTAAAAACACATGCTTGTTTTTGTCCATTTGTAGAAAACCAAATCAAAACACCTGACATGGTCACGGCTATCTGTGAGGAGTCTAGGTCACATCCCCTGTCTTGGGGAATTTAACAGCAGTATGATATAAAATTGCACCCATTTTACACTTACAAGGTTTCAATATGCTATCTATTCTTTTTTTAACTCCAGTGTGGTGGTAGAAATGCCAGTCTTGATCTGTCCACCACTTTGGTTTAGAATGAACTATCTCAAAAAGTATCCCATGGATTGCTGTGAAATGAGGAACACTGATTCATGCCCCCAAAGGGACTATTGGAGATTCAGGTGATCCTCTGCTTTTTCACAGAGTCTCCATGAAGTCAAAGTTTTAATTTGTCCAATACTTAAATGGGAAACTACCTGCAAAAACTAATGACTTTACTCAGTCTCGTTTTATTTAATTCATTTATTTAGAGCTTTACCAGAATAAAAGCTGAACATTAATTACAAAGGTACTTTCAGTATTTTGGAAAGACACCCGTTTACATTCTAGCTTCATTGATCAGTAAATACCCCCTTCATATTTTTACTACCAATTCAAAACTGCTATCCACCTAATTAAGTATGGAGACAGCTGAACACAGTTATTCTGCCCTGGTTTTCTGGTTATTTTGTGTTGACAATATGCCTCAGGGAAGTCCCAACTCCCAGCTAATAAATACTCACACATAACCAGAACTTGTGGTTTAAACCAGAGGTGACCGAGCCTTTGTGGCGGCTGCCCCTCGGCTCTGGAACAACCTGCCCCAACATATCCGCTCTGCGGGATCAACTGAGGTTATTCAATCCTCTCTTAAGAAACACCGTTTCTCCCTGGCTTTTAATCAAGGTTGAGTGGACATCTGGCATAATCTTAATTAAATTTGAATTTATTTTGTTCTATCTTATTTTATTATATATTTGCACTGTGTTTATGTATTTTAATATTGTATTTTAGTGTTGTATTGTATGTTACGTTTGTCATTTGTGCTGCTTTTGATCTGTACAGCACTTTGGTCAACCCCAGTTGGTTTAAACGTGCTCTATAAATAAGGTTTGAGTTGAGTTGAGTTGAAACACCGTTTTTTGTTCAGATAAAACATGCAATATAAAATGTGTCCATGAGTGAGATATTAAGTTGCTCAAAGGTCAATCATTTTACTTTCAAAAAGTAGGGTAAGACTGTGACATTATTAACCAATGGCCACAAGCAAAAATCATGTAAACAAATTGGCGAACTCAAACAAAAAGTACAACGTGAGCTTATTAGTATAGCTCTGCTTATCGCTGACAGTTCAATCAAGAAAACAAAATAAGGGGGTAAAAATATTTTTTTTAAATTTTATAAAGAAAGTTGATCTTTTTCTTAATGCATGGTCTCTTTACAATCTCACTCTGTTTTATTTTTTCACTTCTAAGGGCCCAAAATAACTGAAATACAGCTCAGAAGTTGTGATATGTCAACTTTGCCTTCTCAGTTTTCATTCACAGCACCAAGCACTTTTAAAAGTGGAGCAGTTCAAGAGCAGAGCACTGGCTTCATCCAACCCTGACACATGTGAATCATGATGTTTGAAGCTGTTGTGTACTCTGGAAAAGAACTTGGTAACCTGGCCATTATTTGGTTGCCTCAGGACAACTTTTAGCAGGAGCTTCAAGGCTTTGGGTCGTGCTTAATGTCAAACCCTGCCAAAGCTAACTATTTCTCCATGATTTCAGTCTGAAGCGTTGCTATCTGTTTTCTGCTCCTCACTTTATATTTAGCTTACAGATATGAGGAAGATACTAATTAACTCTTCAAAGCCACAGAAGCAAATACATTTAATTACCACAACATCACAGATAGCTTTCTGTACCAAAAAAAAGCCGAAAGAAAACATATAGTTTGAATGGCATTTGTTCTACCAAACTAAATGGCTCCTCTGGCTACTCTTATGTCTGACCATCTTATTAAAATTGAAAAATTCGATTCATATTGAGCAGAAAGGTCAAGACAGCCATGTCTCAGTCAGTACCATTGAAATGTCACAAGAGATGTACAGGAGACAGAACATGAACAGAAAAGATGAAGCAGAAGTTGAGCCTATCCTGCCACTGTTGTGTGTTTGTGCCTCTAAGAGCAGGCTTGGCGCTTTGTTTCCATGTTTTCTGCCCACATGGAAAGGTCAGGAGAACAGCTATAACTCTAAAAATTAGCCTTGGGGCAGATGGAGGCAGTCGGATATTATGAGAATATTCAGGAGAAGCGGCTGCAACACGGGGCTTACAAAGGAAAAATTACTGAGATCTATTGTAAATGGCCATCCTGAGAACCCATTATATTGTGCAGTAGGTTTCAGCTGAAAGGCTGGAGAGCCCAGGGCGATGCTTGGCAATAAATATGAGAGTGTGCTTTGGAGTTTATGTGTGCATTTACCTGAGTGTGTGCATGATATATAGCACCCTGATGGTTGGTTTCTTTACATTTCTGAGTATGTGTGTGTGTGTGTGTGTGTGTGTGTGTGTGTGTGTGTGTGTGTGTGTGTGTGTGTGTGTGTGTGTGTGTGTGTGTGTGTGTGTGTGTGTGTGTGTTATGTGTTTGGCTAAGATTCTCAGTAAGTGAGACTGCTGTGTGAGAACTGAAGCATGGCCAACCAGCTGCAGAGAAACAGAAACGTTATCTCTGTGTGGGGGAGGAAGCAGGTCGGACACCAAACAGGCAATCTTTCCTTTCGTCTTCTCGTCCCTCTATTTTCTTCTCCTCCACCTTCCTCTTAATCCCTTCTCTTTTCATCCACCTCCACATCTCTTTCTTCATCGTCTCCTCCCTCTTTTCTAGACACAGAGTCAGTGGATAATTTCACACTGACCTCTTCCTCTACTGCTTCCCACTCCTCTCCTCTTGTCTGTCCTGTTCGATAAAACCTTATTCTGCTCCCACACTGGTTTGCAAAAAATATCACTCTGAGTGTGTGACTGTTTTTATCTGGGAGAGTTGTTTTTCTTACGGTCTGCTCTGAGTGCTGTTGAGGATGCATGGGCCCCAGGCCCTCCACTGCCAGCTGACGGTAGGAGCAGGGACACCATATGCAGTGCATGTTAGAGTCTGGCTGCTGCCACTGGGGTAAGGACTGGATGGATCTGCCACTTCTTTCTCATGGATCTGAGGGGGGACTGGGGAAGAGGAGAGAAACCTAATAAGACTCAGAGTTACAGATGTATCTCAGCATATTTTCATTTTGCAGGGAAAGAAAACTCCATGGACTTGTTGGCAATCGGTCACGGGAATGGAGAATACTGCCCTCAATATCTTAATGCACTGCTATGAAAAATTCAGAATCATCTGAAGATCTGGTTTGGTTATCTAAGACAGGGGGTAAAACATAACTTAAAAACAACTAGGCAACACAAGTCAGAGAGAGAACCATGGTTAGGATCAAATGAGAAGAACAAATCCAACCGAAAAGGAAAGAATCAACTACAGCAATCAAACACACTTTGTGTTTCAGTCTCAGATTCAACTTCAACAGGAAAAATGACACAATCTGGATTATGATGACATCATTTGTTTTATTTGTATCTTCAGACTCCTCTTCTTTAGAGTATCTTTGTTGATTCAACACTCTAACTATTTTGTTTTACCACAAATAAAAACTGCACTTTAGCTCCTACATCACCTTTGTGTTTGAACACGAATCATATGTTTCCAGCGATGCGTGTCCACAACTGCCGGACACTATTGTCCTTTCTTGGAAAACTAGTAAACCTCTGGAGTTTTGTAGCAGGAGTGCTAATTGTTGCACATCCTCTGATTTTATTGCACACAAAACATCTGGCTGAAGTCCACTGAGGGTACACAGACAAACAGACTGGTTACCGTTGACGACAAGTGTGATGTTGAGCCTCTTCTCCAGCCCAGCGGCCCAGTTCTTCAGCACCACTGTGTAGAGCCCAGAACTCCCCTGAGACACCTCCTTAAAATCCAGGGCATGGTTAAGGTGCATCCTCAGCCTTTTCAGCTTGAACTCTGGCAGCTGGTTTATCGGCTTTCCATCTTTATACCTGTACACAACACACACACACACACACACACACACACACACACACACACACACACACACACACACAAACAGGTGTTGTGGAACAGTATTCCCGCCATCTGAAGTGAATAATGCTCAATATGTTTAATGTATTGACAAAAGAGTTTCATCTCACCATTGGGTTTCATGTGTGGGGAATGAAGAAACATTCACTTGCAATTTGAAAGATTTCTGGCCAGCAGTTACCTCCACCACCGGGCTGTTTCTGTAGTTGAGGCTGATAAATGGCTTTTCTGGAACAGGATACATTCATTCATTAGTATAAGTTAGTCGGCGGTCCAAATCTCAAAGCCAAAGAAAGTCTTTGCCAGAAATGTCAAGTGTCCATCGCTTTGAAAGCATTGGACATGACAGCTACTGTTGATTCCAATGCTGACCCCAAATCTTTAGAAAACTTCAGACCAATATTACGAAATCATTCCTCAGCTGTATGTCAATACAATCATTTCAAACTACAGCTTTTCCTATGAAGGCCATGTTACATCTAAATATGCGAGGCGCTAGTGGCCTAGCGGTCTAAGCGCCCCACATACAGAGGCTACAGTCCTTGTCGCAGGGGTCACCGGTTTGATTCACAGCCGCAACAATTTCCTGCATGTCTTCCCCCTCTCTCTACTCCACACATTTCCTGTCTCTCTTCAGCTGTCGTATCAATAAAGGCAAAAAAGCCCAAAAATATAACTTTAAAAAATTTTAAAATAAAAATCTAAATATCCAAGAAGAAGTTTAGACGTTGATTTTGAACAGACCTGGAACACCACTGGAATCAGACATTCCCTCCAGGCATTAAGTATTTGATAGATTTTGGAGACATTTTCCTTTTAAGTATATATTTTTCATTGCAAGAATTTTTTTTCATGTCAAAATGTTAGGCAATTTACAGTAGTACCCTCAGGCAGCACTTAAATTGACTGATATGACCAGTAGTTTTCTGGCCATTGTTAGTGTATTGTAACAAAGGGAAGCTACATAAAACTTAGCTCTATATTGATACTGCTTTGTAATGAGCAATACCAAGTCCTCTTGTTTCTCTACAGTTTAGCATGTCACTGTAGTGCTCTCTCATCATTTCAGGTATATGAACCTTTTGTGAGTTTAGCATCATAGTTTAAATTGAAATGTCTCCAGAACCACTGCAGAGACTGCTGCAAATGTGAAACAGACATTCAGTGCTCCCATATGGTGATTTATGCTTCTAGAGAGCTAGAGAGATCACTTTGTAGCTTACCTACTGGGTGACTGTCATTTGAATCTGTGTAGTACTTCAGTTTTAAAGTGTGTCATTGCAAAAAATGCTGCCTAGTATTTATAGAGTCTTAATCATATAGCTGAGAACAGATACTCTTAGTACAATAATGTTTAATCAATCAGGCTGATTCATAGATCAAGACAAGACAAGTTAGCAAATCTTTCTCACTTGAGCTTGTGCTTACCATAAACTATGACCTGAGTTAGTTGAGTCTGTGTTGCTTCCATGGTGATGATGTTGCAGCTGTAGGGGCCGGTGTCTGTGACGTTTACACTCGGGATGGTCAGGACGCTGACAGCCTCTGTGGCATGAGTCAGGGCTTCACGATAGGATCTTATATCCACCCGACTGTTCGTCTGGGGAGAAGGAATGGTTCAGTTTTTTTCAGGTTGGACTTCTATTTAAAAGATGCAACCAGCTGTTGCTGCTGCATACCTGTTTGCCGGGGTAAGACCACTGAATGTCCACTCCAGCGTTGAACTCCACCAGCGCCGTGCAGTTCATGGTGAGGGCCTCCCCCATTATCATCTCCACAGGGTCCTCAGGAAACAGCTTGACATCGTAAACCTTACTTCCTGTCAGGAAAAATGAATAAGGGGGAGGGAGGGACAGAGAGACAGTGGGAGAGGTCACGGTGGCATCGTCAGCAGTTTTTCCTTCCTTTCAAGACCAGAGGAAACGAGGAGTCATCCTACTATAAAGAATGTCCGTCACTTGCCGGCACTGTTTCCATTCATGTGTCAAGCTAAAAATTAGTGAGGGAAATCAAAGTTGAATTGAGCGAAGACTCAATTCAAGATAAAAAGAACAATCAAAAAAACACTGGAGTCCGGCCAATGTCTTTGATATTCAAGCCACCTCTCTGTGCAGTCACTGGAAAATGTGTGGTGTCTAAAATAACATGAAGGCTGGTGAAGTCTGTGCAGCAGACTGTGATTGCTTGATTGTTTTAAACGCCCCATTAGTCTTAGGACTGAAAACTCGCTCTCAGTTTTCGCCTCTGACTGATGCTGCTGTTACTCTTGGCCTGCAGCAGTGGGTATGAGTTTCCTTTTGCCCTCTGAAGAGTGAGGTGAATGATCTCACACAACACAGCAAAGAGTCTCAAGGTCCCACACAGTTCACTCCAACAAGAGGCAAAGTCCACATGAAACCTCTCCTCTTCTTCTTGGTTAAAATTGAATTATGCTCTCCCCCTTGCTTCCTTTTCTTTTAATTCTGCAAGCAAGATGGCACATCTACCCGCATAAAAGAGGGAGGTGTTCAAGAGGAAATGACATAATTAAATAAACGTCCTTCAAATGGTAAGCATTAAGACATAACTGGCGCAGTGACGGCTGTGTTGAATATGTGGTGACAGTGCAATCATTCTGGTGCCGCATTCGATTTCCTGGTTAATTTCTCCTTCAAATCTAATTTCAATGTTTGCACTTGGTTAGTTCAGAAAATAAGAGGGGACTGAAGAAGAGCTGCATCATCTAATTTTTTTGTATTCTTCTACTTGTTGCAATAAGGCCACTGGGTAGGGAATACTTTTTCATTTTTAAAAAACATAACTTGAAAAAAATAAAATGAAATGGTAAGGCTCACTAAACTAAACGTGTTACATCTCTCTGCATTGAACTGTCCTTGTGGTTTACTAAACAGATTGTCCTTGAAATGTATTCCTATGCCAAAAACTATTAAACGTGAAATTCAAAAGAACTGCTTCTTCTTCTATTTTCTAGGGTTTTCTACACTTGCCAAGCCTGCTCACTGAATTCAGGCCTAACAGAAATACACCTGCTGTTTAGATTGGTGCATTTATACTCCAATTGCAACTCACACCACCTGTGTTGTCTGCAATGACTGATGTGGGTGTTTTTTAAAAAAACTCTGGCTTACTCAAGTTGATTGCTGCAATCTATGGGGCCTTTCTTTTTCTATGGTACTTTCTTTAGTTAAACTTTGCCAACTTTGAGACATTAAAACCAACCACCATATTGATTTAGCCCTGAAAGCCAACTTCTGCTGGCTGTGTAACTACGAACAAGTAAGAAAGCTGCTACTTAGTGAGTAAGCAGCCATCAAAAGCAAGAGAGAGGGGAGGAGGTGCATTGAAATTTTGTCTAACGAAGTTGAAAATTAATGTTTCGAACTTGCTTTCTTCAGCTTTAACTTTTAATACATGCAGCAATAATTACCAATAATTCAACAGCTTTTATATTAAAATATTTCATAGTGATTTGCGTTAACATGTCAGGTCTGCTGCTTGAACTATATGCATTGACTGGGTGTTTTTGTCCCTCTCTTTTTCTCTCTCTTCCTCTCAGTCCTATGTCCAAACCATAGACTGTATAAAATATGGACGTAGTATCCGTGACCTCACCCATCTGTTTCTGAAGCGCTGTTTTGAGGCCAATTGGCGGCTGCAGCCATATTGCTGCTGCCGAGCCACTGTGACGTAAAGAAGCGGGCTTTGACCCTCCTAGTCAACAGCTACAGTGTTCCCGCCTGCCAATCAAGTCAGCTGTGCCTCTCATTGGAAGACTCATAATCTCAATATCTTTGAAATTGCCGCGTTAGAAAAAAATTAATGCCCCTCACAGTGTGTGCCGTTCAAGAAATGAGCTATCCAGACTACACTCGTCTTTTGTACCAGGCTGTAAACATGTTTATTAATGCTGTAAAGATCGGCTTTTTCCCATCCATGTGTATGTGACTTCTGGTACTTCCGGAGCCAGCCTCAAGCGGATCCTCCATGAACTGCAGTTTTTAGCACTTTTGCATTGGACTCATATTTTTAGACCAGAGGTCCAAACATGGGCTCATTATTCGACAGAAGAAATCATCATCACAAAACACAAATTGTTGTATAAACTTAAACAAAGCTTCTCATCACTGAGGTTTTCACATTCTTCAAGAAATCAATACTAATACTCAATACAAACTAAACCCCTTTAACCTTTGGGGTAAACAATTAGATGTGATGTGTTTTACCTGTTGGATGGAATATGTAGTTGGCAGATTGAAACTCTTTGCCTCCCAGCGTGGCGACACACAGAACTCCAATGAGCATGGACGCACTGTCGATAGTTTGTCTGGGGATGGACCAGCCTTGCTTGTTATCCCATGTCATCCCGCTCTTCTCCAGAGGACTTGGATACTGACAGACACATATTAAGAAGAAATCTATTCAAACTCCAGCCACCAGTCAAAGAATCACTTGATGGGTTTAATTGGAGAAATGGAGAATGATAAAGCGTGTGGTGAGTACAAACCGCTTGGAGAGTGACATTTAGATCAGGCACTGTGACCAGACATGGCACTATGACGTGCGTGGAGAAGCGTGAGATTAAAATGGTCTCCATGTTGTCCCCGTTGACCTCGCTGTAGCTGTCACTCCTGAGGAAGGGCTGCTCTGGGTCTGGTCAGAGTAGATAAAAACAAAGAGCGAAAAAAAAAGACTGAACATAGTATAATCAATAGTTAATAGATCAAAGTTGTGTACATAGGATGTTTTTATGGAACTGTATTTTATTAGATTTTATTGTATTTTATATTTAAATTTTAGATATTTAAAAGCTGGAAGAGAGAAACAGCATCTCGTTTTTCCTGTATGTCTCGTATATACAGTGAAAATTGACAATAAAAACCTTTGAATCTTGAATTGAATCTTGAATGAAAGTTGTGAGTGAAATTAAGCAATCACAGAAACCTAAATAAAACCATCATCAAAAAAAAGCTTAATCTACAGTTTGGATCATTTATCAACCCTGTGGGTGTCACCCATCCCATTTGACATAACAGCTGCCTGACTCAGCACAAAACACTTCGTTACGATCAGAGCAGCACAGCCCTGAAAAGTCCCAGGAGTCCTATTTATGCGAAGTAGCATCAAGGGCGTGTCCCAACTGGGTAACTGATTTCTGCAGGGGTGGTATCAAGTATGTGTGCACATAAACCAAATGAATTTTGTAAATTTACTCTTTCCACATCGACTATACAAATCTACTGAAACACAGAGATGCTGCATGAAATAAACTTAAACGTAACTATCTAAACCCAAAAAAGTGGCAATGAATCAATCTTCTGAACTTAACTCTTAAAGGACTAAAGAAGAAGAATCAGGCCTATGTCCAAAGTCACGATTTAAAGTGCTAACAAAAGAATATGTTCTCCATTGACATGCAAAGACAAATGTAGCTCTAGCAAAAGTTCAGACAGGAAGACTATAAAGTAATCACAGCAGTTGTTTAACTCTCCTCTCCCTCGTTCAATAGCTCACCTGCTTTCAGCTGCATGCTCAGGAGCTGTCATTGGTTTATCAGCAGCGGCTGTCATCCAATAGCTCACTGGCACGCCCTTATCGTCAGCCTATCAACTTCCTGCTGCCTTTTTAAATGTGTCTCTCTCTCCAGCTAGTTCCTTCTTGCATTGATGGTACGCACCCCTCCACCTCCCCATCTCCACCTGGTCTCTGCAAGTCTCAAATTCATCAACCACCACCACAAGTGTCTCGACTCTAGGGGGATTTCTTCTGCTGCCAAATTCACACATCCTACGCTCACAAAATTATCCCCATAGAGTCCTTACGCCAAAGATTTCTGTCAAGTTTCATTATTCATTAAGCTGTAATAAATAACCTTTAATATTCAAATTGTGTCTCTCCTGATTGAACTACTAACAGCCTGTAGCAACACAGACCAAATACCAAAAAAAAAGATCCCACCTCTAATGAGATATATAGCCAATCATAGTTTTGAAATTTGGGTTGGCACTGGGGGGCTGGAAATAAAATTCCAAGCGGGGATCCATGTCACCCCTGGTCACCCCTATTGACATGCCCCTGAGTATCACTAGTACTGCCAAAGGGTGAGTTAAGATGCTTTGCTTTTCATTACATTTAGCAGTTAGGATACATGTAATGTTAGCTGAGACACTCAAATGTGTTCTCTAAACTACAGACACAAAACTTAGTTATAGCTCTTTAGCATTAGTTTAGCACATTCAATTGATTCATCAAAGGCTCAAACATAACTCTCTCTGGAACAATAATAAAACACCTAAGTCTTAAGTCGACACCTGTGGAAGTTGATCATAACCCTCAGCAGTATGTTCTTAGCCTGCAGACTTTGCTACATCAGGTGTAAAAGTGTAAAACAGCTCTACTGGGGCTTTTCTATCATCGGACGGCATTATTAATAATGAAAGAAATATCAGAGTGTTTCAGTGGAGTTTACAAAAGCTTAAACAACAATATTACATTTTCAAATGAAACTTATTTCCAATACTTGTACCCTGCTCACTATTATACACATAAAATCCATACAACATAGTTGGAAGGCTTTTGATGGATCTAGGTTTTCAGTGGTTTAAGATAAGATAAGATAAGATATTACTTTATTGATCCCCGGGGGGGGAATTCAGTTGTTACAGCAACCCAGACATAAGTACAATCGAGAGAGAAGTTTCAATAAGTACAAAATAAGTAAAATTAAGTAAAAAAAATAAAATAAAATAAAACAAAATAAAAAATAAGTAAAAATAAAATAGATCAATAAAGCTAGAATACAATTTTGATATATACAGTGTTACAAATGGAATCTAAATTAGATAGAAGTAATTACAGGAAGTATTAAAAAATGTTTCAGTAGTGACAGGTTGACATGGTGTGATTATGGTTGGTAATGACAAATTAAGCAATAAATAGAAATAATATTTGTATGTAATATGACCATGGTTTGTAGTTAGAATAGTAATGTAATATAACATAATATAATATAGCAAGATAATTATATAATACAGTATATTATACATTATAATGCCAGCAGCAGTCAAGAGAGAGTTCGGGATGGGATGATGGAGTGTGACAGACAGAGCAGGGATGTTATGGATCTGTTCATGGGAGGGGGGGGGGGGCTGCCAGTGGTCAGCATGGTGCAGTCTGTGGCCTCCGTTACTGTTCAACAGTCTGATGGCGGTGGGCACAAAGGAGCGCCTGAAGCGTTCAGTCTTGCACCATGGTAGGATGATGCGTTGACTGAACGAGCTCCCCATCAGCCACAGCTCATCATGGGGAGGGTGAGAGGGGTTGTCCAGGATGGCTCGCAGTTTGTCCATCAACCTCCTCTCAGCCACTGACTCCAGACTGTCCAGTTCTAGGCCAACCACAGAGCGGGCCTTCTTTACCAGCTTGTTGAGCTTCCTGGCCTCACCCGTCTTGATACCTCCACCCCAGCACGCTACAGCAAAGAAGAGAGCACTGGCCACCACAGACTGATAGAAGGTCTTCAGAAGCCTGCTGCAGACACTGAAGGACCTGAGTCTCCTCAGGAAGAACAGTCTGCGCTGTCCCTTCCTGTAGATGGCATCAGTGTTGGTGGACCAGTCCAGTTTATTGTTTATTTGGACCCTGAGGTACTTGTATGAGTCCACGCTCTCCACTTCCTCCACCTGGATGAGGACTGGGGCTGGGGGCCTCCTGTTCCTCCGGTAGTTCACCACCAGCTCCTTAGTCTTGCTGATGTTGAGCTTCAGGTGATTGCTGTTGCACCACGCAATGAAGCTCTCTATCAGTCCTCTGTACTCCCTCTCGTCATCTTCACTGATGCGTCCAACGATAGAGAAGTCGTCGGAAAACTTCTGGAGGTGGCAGGAACCGGAGTCGAAGCGGAAGTCGGAGGTGTAGAGGGTGAAGAGGAATGGCGCCAGAACAGTCCCCTGGGGGGCGCCAGTGCTGCTCATGACCACCTCAGAGGTACAGCCATCCACTCTGACGTACTGCAGCCGTCCAGTGAGGTAGTTCACGATCCAGTCTGTGGTGTCCGGGTGAAGCTGCATGGCCAGCAGTTTGTCTCTCAGAAGGCAGGGCTGGATGGTGTTGAAAGCACTGGAGAAGTAAAAAAACATGACTCTCACAGTGCTTCCCTGCTTCTCTAGGTGGGAGAGAGACTTGTGGGTCAGGAAGATGATGGCATCCTCCACACCGATGTGCGGCCTATATGCGAACTGCAGCGGGTCCAGGAAAGCAGTCAGCAGTGTCCTCAGGTGCAGAAGAACCAGTTTCTCGAATGTCTTCATCACGTGACGTGAGTGCCACAGGTCTGTAGTCATTGAGAGCGCTGGGTCGTCCTTTCTTTGGTACCGGGACGATGCAGGAAGTCTTCCACAGCTCTGGCACGATCATCAACCTCATGGAGTGATTGAAGAGGTGCTGAAAGACCCCTGCAAGCTGCCCCTCACACACCTTGAGGACCCTGGGGCTGATGTTGTCTGGCCCGCTGGCTTTGTTGATGCGGAGTCTGGAGAGCTCCTTCTGCACCTGGCTGGAGGTGAAGTGTGGGGGGGAGGAGGAGGGAGAGTACTGAGGAAAGTTGACCATTGTGGTGTTAATGTCAATGTTCGGCAGGAGGGAGCAGGAGGAGGATGATGATGATGATGATGATGGTGTTGATGATGATGAGGGGCTGTCCATAGAAGCTGCTGGTGGGCTGTGGGTGGGGGAAGGTAGCCAAGCTGCTGATTGGACAGAGAGTAGAGTCTCCAGCAGAGGTGTGAATGGGGGCCGCTGAGGTGGTTGACGACCCAGGATCACCATCTGAGCTCACTGTGGTGGGGGTTGTGTCGAACCTGTTGAAGAACAGGTTCAGCTCAGAAGCAAATTCTGGGTCTCCTTCAGCTCTCAGAGCAGGCTTGTTGCATCCTGTCATCTGTTTCATCCCATTCCACACCTCTTTCGAACTGTTCTGTCCCAGCTTGGCCTCTATCCTCTCCTTGTAGCTGTTCTTAGCTTCACGGAGTTCTCTCTTCAGCTCCTTCTGGACAGCTCTGAGCTCCTCCTGATCTTTGGACATGAAGGCCCTCTTCTTCCTGTTGAGGAGGGCTTTAATTTCCTTATTAGTCCAGGGTTTATTGTTTGAAAAGCAGCAGATCTTTTTGGTTGGGATGATGGTATCCTCACAGAAGCGGATGTAGTCTGTGATGCAACGAGAGAGACCTTCAATGTCCTCACCATGGTCCTCTTTAAAAAGCTCCCAGTCTGTGACATTAAAGCACTCCTGGAGGGCTCCTTCTGCATCCTTAGACCAAACCTTCACCATCCTGGTGCAGGCCTCCCGCTGCTTCACAAGTGGCCTGTAGGTGGTTTCCAGGTGGATCAGGTTGTGGTCTGATTCTCCAGTTTTAAAGGGTGACCCTGATACTAGCTGCGATAATGGCAGCTATTACCAAAGTAACAGCATGAACAGACACCCACATATGTCACAGCCGGATAATAACCCCTACAGACACACCACATATAGAGTTTATAATGATTACATTTAATGCAACAATTTTGTCTGTTTCCATGCAGTAAATACCATTAGGAGGTGTTATTACCAGTCAGCACAGAGACACACAGCTAACAGGGTTTAATCCTCTTCTAACAAGATGCTACAATTTCAACACACGCTGTCTGTTAGTGGAAAACGCCCCTCCTATGCTTCTTCTCTTTATTGATGTTCCCCTTCATACAGACTCACAATTTGTTGAGAGAGACTTTGGGAGACGACACAGCTGCTAATTGACAATGCCGCTGTTATCACTATAAAACCTCATAACCACAGCATGAGCGCACACTATTATAAAACTGCTTATCTCTCAGGCTTCCCTGTCAATACCAGCGACTTTGAACGGCAGCCAGAGATGATGTGTGACTACTACCTGCTCGCTTGCTTTCTTATTTCTTTTTTTTTTCTTCTCCAATAAGCCCTCTGTTATTTTCATACTTTTTTTTCTGAGCACTCAAAGCCACGACTTCACGCTGCTGCAAGGCCAAACAATAGGTCCTATCGAGAGGCTTATATTTCTGCTCAGCAGCGGACTAAATACACAAAGGTAAAATAATACACAACTCGGGGACATTAAGTTCTTCACAATAAATCACAGCAGGTATTGGACTGCATTAGGTTTAGTCAGAGTAGATGTCTTGCCCAGGGCAAGGCACAAAGCATCAGGGGTACGTACATGGGTATGAGTGTACTTTACATGAGCCTAATTGTTTATGTATTCAAGCCTTTACAAATACAGTACTTTATGCCTTCAGGTCATACTGCACAGTCATCTTTTAAGGTGATAGTGTGCAGCAGGGACAGGGTAAAGGGGCGACGTATCCCTGTCTAACTAGATCCACATGCATCGCCTCTCATCTCGCCTCACGCTGGGTCTAATTTACGGCTGTGATTTCATCTGCTTCTGATCAGCCTCCTGCTTAGATCTGTGGAAACTGTTTTGGCACCTTGTCAGAGTAGATAAACAGGCGGTTTCACTTGAGTGGACTGGTCAGCAGGATTCCTCAACATGACAATCATCCATCTCTCCTGCTCTTCCTATTTACTCCTCCCTTTACTTTTCTCCCACTGTGCGTAGAGCGAGGCAAGGACAAATAGAGAGGTGGTCCTTATGGAAAAGAGTGGGTCTATATAGGAGTAAGAGATATGACAGTGAATCCTGACACCATTTGAAAAACAAAGATGGAAGGTAAACCAAGGTCTTTTATATTCATAGCATTTTGATTTAACATACATTCATAAATATTTGTATTGTTTATTTTATTCTATTTAAGTTTTTTTTAGCTGTACGAATTCTGAAGTGGATTTTCCCAAATTCCTTGCAAGTACAAACCTACTTTGCCATAAATGTGGTTATGACTCAGACCAGATTTCACTAAAAAATCCACACGAATAACCTTATAAAGATTTAATTAAAGAGAGTTGCTGCTAACTAATATCTGAAACATTAAACCAGACAGCTTCCAGGGTGTTCCTGAGGTAAAGTCAACCTCCACCAGCTCTAATAATACTGGGGCTGCTTTGATATTGAAGTCATTTTCAAACAGGAGATCTGTTTCGGTAGGACGCTGGTTGTGTTGTGAACCTCCCAAGCAAAAGAGAAACCAAAGACTAAAGGATGCAGCACAGCCAAACTAAAGAGCTGCAGACCAGGTCAGACAGGGAGGAGGGAGATGAAACATGTTGTCTTCAAACACAGAAAAAGTTCTGACAGCAAAATGGCCCCACAAACTGCAGACTCACAGCTTTATGAAATGGATTTCTTAATAGAAAAGAAAACAGAGTAAGGGATGAAATGCTTTGTCAAAACTGACAACATAAGTGCCAAAGTTTGCACACCTTTAAAATTAAAACTTTATAACGAATGTTTCATGCTGAGTCAGTGAGGTGAAGGAGTCATTTGTATACATTCAATTTGTGTGTGTGTGTGTGTGTGTGTGTGTGTGTGTGTGTGTGTGTGTGTGTGTGTGTGTGTGTGTTTGTTTGTGTGTGTGTGTGCATGCGTGTGTGTGTTTGTGTGTGTCAGGGGTGGGGGTGTGTTTGCAGATCAGTGACTCACCTCTGACAAAGACATAAATGCTGACGGCGGTAGTGCCGATGATGACAGCCTTGACATCTTTGTAATAGCAGCGGTAGTGGCCGGTGTCTTTGGCTTGTGCTGCGCTCAGGACCAGCCTCTTGCAGTACTGCTTTTCTAGCTGCCCCGGACATTCAGTGATCAGGACCTCCCTCTGCCTGGTGTCCCTGGTGGCAGGCAGCTGGGCCTCACGGTGAGTTAGCTCCTGTCCCAGCAGGGTGTGATCAGGCCAGGTCCAGGCCAGAGTGCGCTGTCCCCTGAGGAGACAGCAGGTCAAGGGAGAGGGGACAGATTTGGACATTAATGGATGATAAATGGTAAATGGTAAATGGACTTGTACTTATATAGCGCTTTTCTAGTTTTTCTGACCACTCAAAGCGCTTGTACATGTTCACCCATTCATACCCATTCACTCACTGATGGTAGAGGCTGCTATGTAGTGAGGGACCATCAGTATTAGTTGATCTCATTCGTTCACATTCACACACCTCTGAACAACAGAGGGAGCAATTCAGGGTTACGTGTCCTGCTCAAGGACACTTCGGCATGTGGCTGCTGGAGCTGGGATCGAACCGCCAACCTTCCAATTGATAGACGACCATCTCAACCCACTGAGCCGCAAGCCACCCCGTATAAGTATAATACATTATTAAATGAAAGGTTCATATTCAAACAAGATTCAGGAGCTGATTATGGCGATGTTTTACAACAGTCCAATCAAATTCAGTTTAGATCAATTTACTTTACTTTACTTCAGTTTACGTTGGTTTACTTAGTCTGCTCTAGTTTTTCTATTTCATCTATCTAATTTTTCATCTATCTGGGCAGAGGAAAATGTTGGACACCACTCACAAAAACAAAGTTTACAAACATGTGAGTCAGCGTATGAACAAGAGGGGCTTTCATCACTTTGACAAGCATTGTTATACAAAGGCCAAGGAATCCCGACAGCAGTGTATACAGCCATGGCCAAAAGTTTTGAGAATGACACAACTATTAATTTTCACAAAGTCTGCTGTTTCAGTTTTTATAATGGCAATTTGCATATACTCCAGAATGTTATGAGGAGTGATCAGCTCAACTGCAATTAATTGCAAAGTCCCTCTTTGCCTTGAAAATGAACTTTATCACCAAAAACACATTTCCACTGCATTTCAGCCCTGCCACAAAAGGACCAGCTAACATCATTTCAATGACACACAGGTGTCACACACATTAACACAGGTGTGGGTGTTGATGAGGACAAGGCTGGCCATCAATCTGTCATGATTGAGTGACTGGACACTTTAAAAGGAAGATGGTGCATGACACCATTGTTCTTCATCTGTTAGCCATGGTTACCTGCAAGGAAACACGTGCAGCCATCATTGCATTGCACAAAAAGGGCCTAACAGGGAAGTTTATAGCAGCGAGTAAGATTGCACCTCAGTCAACCGTCTATCCAATTATCAAGAACTTCAAGGAGAGAGGTTCAATTGTTGCCAAACAGGCTCCAGGGCGCCCAAGAAAGTCCAGCAAGCGCCAGGACCGTCTCCTGAAGGTGTTACAGCTGCAGGATCGGGCCACCACCAGTACAGAGCTTGCTCAGGAATGGCAGCAGGCAGGTGTGAGTGCATCTGCATGCACAGTGAGGCGAAGACTTTTGGAGGAAGGCCTGGTGTCAAGGAGGGCAGCAAAGAAGCCACTTCTCTCCAGTAAAAACATCAGGGACAGACTGATATTCTGCAGAAGGTACAGGGACTGGACTGCTGAGGACTGGGGTCAAGTCATTTTCTCTGATGAATCCCCTTTCTGATTGTTTGGGGCATCTGGAGGAAGGCTTGTTCGGAGAAGACGAGGTGAGCGCTACCATCAGTCCTGTCTCTTGCCAACAGTGAAGCATCCTGAGACCATTCATGTGGGGGGTTGCTTTTCGGTCAAGGGAGTGGGCTCTCTCACAATCTTGCCTAAAAACACAGCCATGAATAAAGAATGGTACCAGAACGTCCTCCGAGAGCAACTTCTCCCAACCATCCAAGGGCAGTTTGGTGATGAAGAATGCCTTTTCCAGCATGATGGAGCACCTTGCCATAAAGCAAAAGTCATTACAAAATGGCTCGGGGAACAAAACATTAAGATTTTGGGCCCTTGGCCAGGAAACTCCCCAGATCTTAATCCCATTGAGAACTTGTGGTCAATCCTCAAGAGGCGGGTGGACAATCAAACACCCACAACTTCTGACAAACTCCAAGCATTGATTATGAAAGAATGGACTGCCATCAGTCAGGATTTGGTCCAGAAGTTGATTGACAGCATGCCAGGGAGAATTGCAGAGGTCTTGAAAAAGAAGGGTCAACACTGCAAATATTGACTTATTGCATGAATTCTGTGTAATTCTCAATAAAAGCTTTTGATACTTATGAAATGCTTCTAATTGTATTTCATTATACCATAGAAACATCTGACAAAAACACCTAAAAACCCTGAAGCAGCAGACTTTGTGAAAATTTAATATTTATGTCATTCTCAAAACTTTTGGCCATGACTGTACAGGTACAAGACCAGCTAAGCAAAAATGGAGGTTCCAGTGATGATCCCCTGGTTGAATAAACTGGATACAATTATCTGAAATGACCCAGCTGTTGAACCAGTAAATCTTGTACTCCTGTAATGTTGATACACTTAGCACCAGCTCTTCTGTCGATGCTGAATTGGATGGATATGGTGAGCAACATTAGCCTGTCACTGTTTTCTTCCTAACTCCCCCTCGACTACTGGAGCATGATGAGTCAAGCAGCTATTTATTCTGGTAACTGGGTTTATTTCATTCTCACAGCATATGAACCACTCCTGGGTTAGTCTAAAAGCGAACCAAGGCCAGCTTTTCTGGGCGATCTCGGCTCCTTTGTTTTATTCCTCATCAGCGTGCAATTGTTGCGTTCACACATTTCCAAACAGCCAGAGCAAAGGAGGGAAACAACCTGTTTCAAAACAACTTCTACAAATGATCCAGGTGTAAAAGCATCGTAAATGTCTTTTTAGAGCAGACAAAACACAGAAGGAATGTTTTAAATGTCTGTTATTAATTTACGAGATCACTCCCTGATATTGCTTAAGAATTGTCCCAGAGGTGTTTCATATAAATGAAGATGGAGATTGAGGAGACTGACACTGATGTGTGTTATCACTTTGTTCCTATTTGTTTTTTTGTTTGTTTGTTTGTGTGTGTGTGTGTGTGTGTGTGTGTGTGCGTGTGTGTGTGTGTGTGTGTGTGTGTGTGTGTGTGTGTGTGTGTGTGTGTGTGGGTGAGTAACTCTGTGCATCAACACTTCCCTTTTGGTTTCCTGCTTTGTCCTATAAATTCAGTTATATATAACGCAGAGGCATTGTGAGTGAGATGGAGTAGAATCATAATGGCTGTCTGTAAACAGATACATGCTTTCACCACCTGCTGCCACAGACTCCAAATGTTCACATTAGCAGACAAAGCAAAAATGTGATGACTGGACATAACTGCAGAAATTGCAGCGGATAATCAAAGTATTCTGGAGTTATAGTCTGAGTAGAGTTGATCACGTCCATGTTCTTTGAATCCACAAAATTGTTCACAGTAAATCTGAAAGTTATTATGATGAAACTGGCTTCCTCTTCCTGGAGATTTCCAGTGGTGTAAGTCATGTGAGGCTTTTAAAACTTGTGATGGAAAAAGTCCAAAGGTCTCACTAGATTGCTAAAGACAGACTTTTTTTTATTCAGCAAAAACCAGTAAATGGAGAGGGAGCTTGGCAGCAGCAGTGCAGCAGAGATTTCATAAGGATAAAGGATGGTCATTATGAGCAATCTCACATCTCACAGGGATTTACTTACAATCGCTGTTGGCTGTGTTTGTGATTCAGAAAATCTCTTTGTGTTATAGGACATGACCTTTTTGGTATAAACTTTTGGATATCCCTTTTTGTTGTTTTTTATTCTTGTCTTCTGCTAGTTTGTCCTTATGTGCAATGAAAGGATTCAATATATAAACCCTTGAATTTGATTCTAATTCACTATCAGCAACCCAAGATTTATGAAATGCTTTGAAAACCGGAGTGAAAGTTATATGAGGAAGTATTCACATACTTTACTTAAAGTCAAGTCAACGCTATTTGTATAGCACATTTAAAAACAACCAGTGTTGGCCAAAGTGCTTTACAATGTAAAAAGTAAAAATACATGAAGACAACAATAAACAACACAACATATCAGGATATTAATGTCCTCCTCAAGAGGGGAAGCCCAAAGAGAAGAGATGGGTCTTCAACAAAGATTTAAAACATTCAACAGTGGGGGCCGATCTTAATTGGAGTGGCAAGCCATTCCAGAGCTTGGGGGCCGCTGCTACAAAGGCTCGGTCGCCCCGGGTTTTAAGCCGAGTTTTAGGCACATCCAGGAGCAGCTGGTTTGTTGACCTCAGTGCTCAAGCTGGATTGTGAACATGAAGAAGATCAGCCAAGTAAGATGGTGCCAATCCATTTAGGACCTTGTACAATTTTAAAATCAATCCTGTGGCGGACTGGGAGCCAGTGGAGAGCACACAGCACAGGTGTGATGTGCTCCCTCTTTTTCCTGCCAGTCAGGAGGCGAGCAGCAGCATTTTGAGCAAGCTGCAGGCGCTGAATAGATGCCCACATACAAGGAGTTACAATGCTCTTAAAGCTCTTGTACTAGGAACTTGTAGCATGAGTTGATTTTGGCATCCCCTGTGAATGAAGCAGTGCCTCTCCTCTCTTTTCTGATTTTGTCCTGTAGAAGGTATAAGTAGAGTTCATGTAGATAGACTGTATATAATCTCAACCTGCTTTCTTTAGCAGTCAAAAATATAACTCTTTGAGAATCTTGTAAAAATTCTGAATAATGCTCTTTCTGAGGGGAGCTGTAGCTCAACTAAGCCTCTTACACGTTTCCATTCTGTAATAGTGTCGGAGCAGAGTTCCGCCATCAATACACCTTTGTTCTTGCACTGAGTCCTGCAACGGCTTAATATTGGTGTCCCAGTATGAGATTCCACATCCCATAACAGCGTTGCAGAAGCAAGAGAGGCATGGCTTATAAACACACAGCAGGAGAGCCTCATACACATAGACATAGATGCAGACATTGTTCCACCCAGGCGGCTGTAATGTCACACATCGCCACCTTCTCCCCCTATTAAGCCTCTGGCACTACCTCCAAGGGAAGAGCAACCATCAGCCTCTGTGCATTACATATTACAACAACAGTAAAGAGGGCATAAACAGGAGTTTATATGGTTGGGTAGCTTTGAAATCAATAGAAATATTGGGTTTATATTTTGCACGGTGGTGGGGTGGGTAGCGCTGTTGCCTCACAGTGAAAAGATTCCTGGTTCGGGTCCCTGGTCAGGCAAGTGCCTTTCTGTGTGGAGCTTTCATGTTCTCCCCATGCATGCGTGGGTTCTCTCCGGGTTCTCCGGCTTCCTCCCACAGTCCAAAAACATACTCATCAGGTTAATTGATTGATCATCATTGAGTGTGTGCATGAATGGTTGTCTGTCTTTCCATGTTTGCCCTGTGATAGGTTGGCGACCTGTCCAGGGTGTACCCTGCCTTCCGCCCCAAGTCAGCTGGGATTGGCTCCAGCCCCTAGTGACCCCGAAACGGGATAAGCGGTCAAGATAATGGATAGATGGATGCATGGATGGATGGATGGATGGATGGATGGATGGGTCTATTTCCAAGTACAATCAAAAATCATAAATGAGGTGTCTATAAAAGGGTTACTATGTCCGTCAAGGAATTGTACGTAGTAGAATGAAAAGCATGATATTTCTCTCCAAACTGAAATATGAGTTGAATATAAAGAGACATAAAGTGTTATCTGTCATATTGAGTAGACATATGTACTTTGTGCACAGCTCTTGCATAAATGCACCTTACATCTGTAATGTATCTTGTACTTTCAATGCCTCATGTTGCCTTGATCATTTTCATGAAATAGGAAGCCTGGTTTTGGCTTTGGCATCCTACCATTATAGATTTGTATAACTTACGCACAGCAAATCACAAACACACACACACACACACACACACACACACACACACACACACACACACACACACACACACACACTTCCCAAACCAGAGCTGCGTACACATACCTGCATGTAATAGTGAGTGTTTGGTGGACTGGAATCACTAGGTCGTCTTTGGAGCTGTCAAGTACGGGTGGAGTCATAGAAAAGCCAATCACCAGACCTGAGGAAGGGAGCACAGCATCTGGATTAGATTCATGTTGCACAGGTTGCTCAGGATACGAGTGGTTCTGACAGAGCTGCTGGTTGACTGTCAAATCTCTGCAACACATCAGGAATCTGAAATGTGACACGACAGCAGCTCAGATAGCATGTTGTTTATTACATTTACAAGCTGTAAGGCAATCTGTGGAAACAGGACTTGCTCCCTGATGCTGACAAACACCTGACACTGCTTTGAGCTCCCAGCTCGGCCACAAAGAACATTTCCCCTTGATTCATCACTAATGTATTCACTCTCCTGGCTTGTGCCTGTTTAATATAGCCAGAATGTCATTATTGTCCTAGAGTCTCCTCAGGGTGCTTTCAGCCCTTAGTTAGACTCCACACCTACACTCTATCATGTATAAAAGTGCCACCATGACTTATGCCCACATGGAAATAATTAGAGATGAAAATACACACAGAATAACAACACACAGAGGGAGAGGGTGTGCAAAGGTCCATGCATTTCTGAAAGAAAGTGATGACCATTTTCACATAAGACAATGTGTCTGTTAGAAAAGGACTGTTATATGTGTGTAGAATCAAATGCACTCCACATGAGCACTCTCTCTGTGCACTGCCATCTAACATATACAAGGACAAATGCCTGAGAGCACTCATTTGAAACTTTTCATAACTTCAGTCGATATTCTACCCTCCACAGACAAAGAGTAACACTTTGCATGTGCAAGAGAACAGCAGATGCACTTTTCTACATCTCTGACTCACACGTCTTCAAGCATGTGTACCAAACAGACAACAGGATGGGTTTTTAGAGCAGTCTGCCATGACCTACTGCCAATCACAACTGAGAGCTCTGGACAGCTGCAACCTCAGTACACAATCCTCATTCCTCCAATACATCCTGCTGCACAGGGAGCACAATAGAGCACTTCTTCACCCATGTAAATATTTTATGAATCCTGTTTACAGTAAGCCTGATTCTGATGGAGAGAGACTGATCAACTGGATGAAAATAGAGAGGAACTCAGAGATAACTTCAACATTGAGAGATAAGTCTTTTTTAAGGTGATGCAAATGAATGTGAGGAAACATTAGCACTTTGAATAACTAGAACACTAACTTTAACAAAGTGAGACAAAAGAATAGACTGTATGTTAAGAAGCTTATTGCTTTGCATTCAATCAAAATTGAGAAACAAACAGTTTTCATATCATTTCTACAGCTCTATCTTCTGCCATCTTTTCACTGTGATGGAATGTTTATAAACGGTGGATAATTATTAAAAAGTGGGTTATATTTATCCCTGTAAAATAAAGTACATTATATATGAGGAATAAACAAGTAAAAAAAAAACATGATATCATATCAGGAGGATCTTCAAGACGCTGGTGACGTCTGTTGAATTTGCTATTTGTCACATATAAGACCTATCAAAGATACTCTTTTGACATGTAAATGTGGAGGAAGCTTTATTTATTATGTGTTAAATATTCAGGCCTATCACTTTTATCCTCCTAAAATAAGCAATAAAGTATTGAATATCTCTGAATAAAACTGTAAATAGTTGAGCTTTGAGTTTAATATGTTTACTCCACACGTCATTTGACATCTTGGTGTGAACTGTTGAAAAAAAAGCCTATCATGGTGCGCAACTTGTCAGGGAAATGTTTACTTTTTCTGCATCAGTTGGGGCAGAATATTATTGAGATAATCATATTTTTAATGATTTAGAGTAAAGTCACAAAGTTCACAAGACCTCCGCAGCTAATTCCTCCTTCGACGCGGTCGACTGTTGAGTTGAATTGTGGGTAATGTAGGCACCTCATTTTGATGAGTGGTAAGAATATTCAGGTTGCTTGAACTGCTCTGGGAGATAATACATTTGTAATTTCTTAACTTGTCGAGAAAATCTAGGTGTAAATATAGTTTTTCTTGACATGATGGTACAGACAAGGTACAATAAGACGGACCTAGTTTTGTCGACCCAATGTTGAGTGAGATATCATAGCCTACAATTTTGTTCAAAATTGTGCCTTTGTCTGTGCAGAGAAAATAACAACTGTATAAATGTAAGTAAGGACAGCATGGACATGCAAACATAACAAACGTGTTAAGGGGCTAAGTTGGGAAGTGGTGGCAGGTCATAAATCATTCCCAGCTGGATGCCCAGCAGGTCATTCCTTCTCTCCTCTTTCAGAGATCTTTAACTCTGTCCCACAGGAGGAGCAAAGTTTCCCCAACTTATTGTCCAAGCATAGATGTGAACCTGCAACAATCTTCAGTCCCATCACCACCCATCTGCAAAACAACACAGCTTTGTCTACTCTTCCTCACACCTGAAATGCTGTAAAGCCAAACAGTAGGTTTTGTAAAAAAAGTAATAATAATAAATCCCCCAGGAGATACAGACAAGGAAGGTGTGTAAGGGAATTCCTGTCAGGACAGCATCTTCACTATTTTAGGGACAGCAAACTTCCTTAACACACCAAGAGAGGAGAGCAAGAAAGATTGTCTTTAGCTTGAGGCATTGGAAAGATGAGCTCTCAAACATTTCCATTAGGACTTCAGTCCCCGGTGTTTCCCTCTGGCTGTATATAGAGAGCTTGTATCTTCAATAATGGCTTTCATATGACTGAAAAACATAGCATGAATCAATAGAACATCTCAATTTTCTAAATGGAAAAATTTTAAATCTGCACTCATCCAGTATTCTTACATTGGCAATAAATTCAATGACCATGAGTATCAAGATAGGGGTTGTTCCAAATCATTACCCACCGAGAATTATCACATGACTCCGTCGTACCTCTCAACTCTGTATTCCACCATCTGTACCTTTTTCTGGCCTGCATCTTTGTTACTATTTTGTTTCCTTATAATAACTTTTATCAACAGCCAGATTTAGAGCCAATGGGAGCTGATGAAGAGCTTCTTTAGGGGGCCAGTGGTAAAGGTTTGGTAATCCGACTTAGCACTAAACAGCATCCAGGCAATTTGTGAGTAGCTAGTGAACACGGTGGAACATTAAGTAGTCCAAGAAACAGATACTCCCCTCAGGAGTTGGTTAAAGATCAAAACAGAGAGTGATTTTTAGACTAATATCTGTTAGAAGGGCTACAACAGATACACGGTGAAAAATAAATAGCAATCCATTTTAGAAAGGGACAGTATGGGCATCCTACACATACCAAGAAAACGTCAATACTGCCATACAAGAGGATTGCCAGAATAAAAGTAACATTGGTTAATTGATCAAGAGCTTCACTTTTCTGACAGCCATCTCTTGGTGCCTTATGGTTTATGATGCTTTCAAATAAAAGAAGAGATACAGCATGATGCTGTAACATGAGCATTTTTTAACCCAACATACATTGGAACTGAAGAGAAAATTCCTAGGTAAAATTTAGAAATCCACTGTATGGGCTGATGTTTATGTGCATGATAATTGTTCTTGAGACACGAGCACAGTGAGTTTCAGAGACGGATGCTTCCCTCACAATCAGCTGAGCGATCACACACTGACAGACAGGATGCAAATTGTAAATCTTTTGCAAATGTCAAAACTGATTGGCGTTCCCTGAAAAACACGACATCCAGATGGACGTGTATTTGGAAGGAAAGCCTGAAAATAAGTATTTGCTTCACAGCGAAAATTACAGCTCTAAAATGATCCAATAAAATCAGTAGATTGCTACGTCTGTACAGGATGAGTGTCAGACCATAACACCCACATGAAGTCAAGTTAATATATCTTTAAAGTCAAGGAAAAAATTTAACAGATTGTTCTCATGACAAAAACACAAGTGCACTGTCAGCACTTCTGACACCGTCTATTTGCAGTGTGAGTTTAGGGTTAAAAACGTACATCTCAAGACATCTCTTCAACATCACTTTCTTTGAGTGGCTCTCATAACTGCTGGAGGAGGTGCTGTAGAGTCATAACTTAATGTGTGCTGGTTTATACATGGCTTCTAGCCAAAACGCCTCCTCTACTGTTTGGACACTTCTGATTGATGAGAGGCAGGGAGGGGGCATCTGCATGCATTTCATACTGTAGGTGACTCTCTCCCATGAGCAGCTAGTTCACGTTGATGGAAATGTTTGGTGCCAGATGTCAATATCTTCCATATGGATGTGCTGAATAATGCATAGACCATATTTCCAAACTGTGAGACATCAGATAGAGTAATTTATGCAGGTCAGCTACATAAAATGGGTTGAAAAAATATATAATCCCATTAGGAGCTGTTTACATTCTGTCAGAAATAACTAAAAGAACACACTACCCAAATGTACAGCTAAGTAGGGGGAGCGCCAGAGAAAACCAAACATATCAAATCATACAAGTTCATGGCTGATAGCACATCTTGTCATGATAATAAACACATTTTGCTGCTGTGACCTTTTATTGCTGCGCTTCATGACAGATTGTTATGACTGATATTACTCAGTTAGCTCGTTTGTCTTACTATGCATTACTCAGTGAAGTGAAAAGGTTTACTATGTCTTTGTGTTTAACAAGTGTTGTTCTTAAACAGCAGATTCAGTAAGGGGGACAGTCAGCACTGAAAGTGCTGTAGCTTGACAGCGTGCCACTGAGAACTCTGCGCAATACTGCAGCCACATAAGACCATGTCTGATTCAGCAGTGTCAGCACACATTAAGTTAATTAAAGAAGTTTAATTAATTAGTGTCCTTTCATTCATCCATCCATCCATCCATCCATCCATCCATCCATCCATCCATCCATCCATCCATCCATCCATCCATCCATCTATCTATCTATCTATCTATCTATTGTGTCTGCTTAGCTTCATTTTAATGAATTCTCCTAAGTAATTTTTTACAGTCAGCACAGCCAGATTGTCTTTACAATTATTAAACGTGTGAATTAATAAACCTTTTAAACAGATTTAATCATCTAAATCACTGTGACTGTCTTGAAAGCACATATTTTTTATATCACCCTAGTGAAGATTTATATAGTGACAGTTTAATTGTAACAAAACTTTTGCAAAATAAAAATGTATGCAAAGTTTATGATTATTTTATGACTGATAATCAGCAGCCTGGAAAAGCATAGTCACTGATATTTTCTAAACCAATCACTTAGTATGCAAATGGCTGCCTGGCTGGTCAGAAACACATTAGGAAACAAAGCAGTGTGATGTACTAAATGGCTCGCAGATATGCAAAGTGTATGCGATTTGTTTAAAAATGAAATGAAATAAAACATGCTCACTAATGTAGCCTATCATTTAAGTCATTTTTACTGATAATATTCTATCGCTAACATCTGGCATAGCAACATTTATACTTCCAGATGAATGCCTGGCCTGAAAATCTATGCTGGATGCTGACTGGCTATTTGATAAGCACCTTACAAAACATAGGGCAGAGAGCCAAAACATATTTGAGCCTGGTTCTCCTCTTTTCCCATGCATTCCAGCTGCTGGTGCAGAGATAAGCAGCAGCTTTGTGTGATTAACTTCTACCAATAAAAAACTACACCACACTTTAACCTACAAAGATAAAACACAACATTTCCAAGGTTGATTTACTCCCTCTGTTTTCGTAGGATTACACAGGACATGAACACAGAAGTTTAGATGGGTCAAATCCTTCAGACACACAAACACAGCGTCAAGTCTCTGACATTCATCTTGGTGCCAATTTTTGTAGGATTCAAGCACTTGAAATGACTCAGATGACTTTATATGTGTTATAATTCTGCTCATTGTGTTACATATTTGACATTCTGAACACTAGTGATAGTGGAAAATAAGCCAAGAGTTACTGAAGATTTCATGAAAAAACATTTGCTTTGTGTCGTTTTAACAGCTCACTAAACATGTCCTTGCATAAACTTGACATTGCTCTCTCTGTGTGTTTTCTTTGTTGAATGGAAAGCCATCCTCACAATGGGAGAACTGTTTGTACTCTGCAGCAGCTCCTACTAACTAACTCTGCCAGGCCAACATGATGGTTTGTGTGGCCAAATCATATTTTTTAGGCTTTGATTAGTTCAAAGCAGAAAAAAAGAGGAAACAAGATCTATGGTTGCTAAAATATATTTCGGGAGTGAGGCAGTGGAAATGATTTAGTTTATCTAGTTTCAAACATTTCCAACATGTGACAGCATTCATACAGAGATGGCTACATTAGACACTTGGGATCCTACAGCTGGTCTTTCTGCTCGTTCTGTGGTGCAGACCTCTGCTGGATGATTGAAGCTGCAGATGTATGTGAGAGCCACACGACAGAATTTTTCTGTTCACTCAGGCTGTGCATTAGGCTGCACTTTGACGTGTCAGCTTCACATATCTGGTTGTCAGGGAGCAACTGGTTACTTGTAAAATGAAATGTTCAAACAGCACAGCAACATCAAAAGTAGGATTCTTATTTAAGATTTAAGGAACCAAGATGTGTAAAGGACTGTTGCTTCTAAGAATTTTGTAACATTTTAGTGCCAAGAAAAATGACAGTGTCAGAACAAGATGACAGTGAAAAAATTGTAGACCTAATCTATTTTTTTTAAATTGCAGCCTCCTAGAAATTTTTATGGCATGCCTTGAATTCAAAAATGCAAAGTCTGTCAAGGTGGTTCAACATGCAAACCTTAATACTGCAGTGTCCCTTCAAGTCATAGCCGGGGGGAATAGGTCCCGATTATGAACATATCATCTGTCTTTCTTAGAGTTTAGTGTTATATTTATGCCATGAAAAAGACAGACAAAGGGGGAAAATAGCTCTTGAAATAACAAAAGTCAACTACCAGCACAAACTGTCTTAAATATCATTTTGTGGAAACAAAAGTCTGGGGAGTTTTTGGCTCCTGTCAGGAGATAGTCTAGCAAAACCTCATCTGTAAATCTGTATTTTTTTTGTTTTTGAAAGGGCTGGCAGTATTAATGCCTTAATCATGATGGGATCTAAAATTAATGCAAAACTTTTTCTCATCGTATGCTATTCTGTCCGTTTCCGTCCATTGTAGTTAAGCCGCCATAGCTTGTTCATGCGTCCTGCTGCTGCTGTGATGGATAATACCAATACTACTGCTCTGTTAAAAAGCAGATTTCACTTTAAAAACTCCCAGAAAGCTCAAGTTGACAGGTCAAGCGTGATCTGTACTTTGTGTCAGATGGAATCAAAGTATTATTATATTCCTTCAAACTTGAGCTACAACCTATGAGCTAAGCATACAAGTGCAGCTAATCAGACGGATGTCAGCAGTCAATCACGCCACAAAAGTTGAGAATTTTGAGGAGTGTCTGAATCGAATTAAGACAGTTGTGCGAATTGCTTTAATTGTTGATATGGACTTTAAAACTGATTTGAAATTAAGAAATAATGGAATTTTATACATACAATTAAAATGGGAAAAACCAATGAACATCAACAATTCATCGCAACTTTAAGAATGAATCCTTTCACAGCCCTAGTTATCGAACTTTGGGTTCCCTTCAGGCTTTGGAGAAATTTTGGAACTTTTGGGTTTTCTTTCCTCTTCAAGTAAAGATAAGCTGACCCACTGCAGACTGCACTGACCAAAAAGACATCACAGAGTTATCAAGCTTCACATCAAACTGTCAGGGAGAAAACTTAGTGAGGAAATAAAATCCATAAAAAACATAACCGTCTTTCTGGGGCGCTGGTGGCCTAGCGGTCTCAGCGCCCCATGTATAGAGGCTATAGTCCTCGTCACAGAGGTTGCCGGTCGACCGTTTGCTGCATGTCTTCCCCCACTCTCTACTCCCCACATTTCCTATCTCTCTTCAGCTGTCCTGTCAATAAAGGCAAAAAAGCCCAAAAATATAACTTAAAAAAAACAAAACATAGCCATCTTTCTAAAATCACATATATCAAACAATAGGTGCTTCTCAAGTCACCCTCTCCCTGTCTTTCTGCTCCATTTGACTACTAGATACATATGACAGGCCATGTTTCAATCTTTAAAAGAACAATCTAAGATGGAACAAGCTTTGAACTAGAACCAGGAGGTAATGTAAGTTTCCGACTTAACATAGCACTGCAGAGTTAATGATGTAAAAAAATATAAAATAATATTTTTATATTTAAATGGAGATTTTACATAATGAGCTAAAGACTTAGTGGGATACAGTGCTATAGAGGCTACTATAGATGTTAAACCTTTTTTACTGCACTTACATGAGATAAGATACATTCATCTTATTCTTTAGGTCTCTCTCTCTGGTGGTTTTGTCACAGTCAGGGTAACTGCAGCTGGACTTCACATCCTATAGAGGACACCTGCTGACATTAGATAAATCATGTACTCATACAGGACAAAAAGCTGAGCTGTCATAAAGCACTTTAAGCCCGTTTAAATGTAAAGCTTCTCTGACAAGTAGACGGATTCAAGGCAGGCAGGAGAGCATCAAAGCTACGTCTGAAGACGAGAGCTGCAACACAGTGCACATTCAAAGCTTGTGTGAAAGGCGGCATAGGGTTTTTCATTGCGAGCAAATTTCCTGTTTTCTTTATCATGTTAGCGCTTCTTCCACTTCCCTTTTTCATGGACGGTGAGGGAGACGTTGCCTTTAGTGTTTCCTCGCTCCTCTGTACTTTTTGTCTCTGATCAGGCACATGACAGGAACAGGAAAAGAGGAACGCTGTGTAAACAAATAAAGCTTTTCTAAGAGTCTTGTTTTGGCAAAAAGGGATGCAATGTGGGGTCTTAAATAAATAGACATTTTGACAGATGTAGAAATTGCACCTGTGTGCTTGTGCTGAACCTTTTTGTTATATACGCTACTGTAGAAATGAGAAAAGAAGCCTGTCTGGCCTTCATCTGGATCTGAATTGCTTTTTTTCCAAAGGTTTTCAGAGTTAACAGAGATATGTAAGTGACAGTGCAGCTACAGTTATTTCAGTGATGCAGTATCTGGCAAAGGGCCAAAACTAAGGCACTCTGAAATAGCTGTGTATGTCCGGTGACGAACAGAAGGCCATACAGGCCACTAAACAGACCTGCTCTCTGGATGTGAAGTAGCTTTGCCTCAGGCTCTAACATACTCTCTCTCTTGCTCTGAAAGAAATAAAGTCCACTTCCTGTGTCATCTGGACACAAGGCCAGGCCAGGCGACGGCCTGACTGGCAGCGCAGCTTTGATTTCATTGTTACTATGAGGGGAGATGACATCCACAACGTCCCTGTCCTCTCCACCATTGGGGGATTTCGGCCTTTCCAACATCCTGCCAGAGGAGGGGTGAGAAAATTAAGGATGTGTCGACAGGCCATCTGGGCCGGCTTCCTATGTTTAAAACCTCTGTCCCTGACTAAATCTTCCTGTACCTGGCTCACAGGCACACCGGAGAACTCAAGCTCTTCCTCTGTGGAGAGTCATTTTTTTTTACTGGTCATCACTTTTATCACTGAGAAATGGTTTCCCTCAATGGTTTTCCCAAGTAGATTCTGGTAAATGCTTTGTCCTAATTCCTGCCAATGAAATACTGTTGGGAAGATTATAAAACATCTCAGAGATGAAAAGCAAACACCAAAGATTAGCAGGCCTGCTGTGATGGCATGCACACTCCTTAGACTCATGCTGTGACTGCTGAGAGGCCAAACCTTGAGGCCCATTACTGCACTCGTTACCTAATTCATGGAGATTCAGGCAATAAACAAGTCTAGGCTGCTGGCTCAGATGACCAAGTGCGCTAAATCACTGCTGCAGCTTAATTTGGCGTAGTAAACAAGGGCAAAGGAAAGGAGTGCCGGGTCAGCAATTATGATCCTGAGTGCCTTAAGGGAGGGAAGCCGGCAATTTCCTCAGGCTCTGCCAATGGACTCTTTCCCATGAACCTCAAGCGACCTCCAATGATGAGGCAAAAGGTATGAGTGACTGACAATATGCTGAAGAGACTTCCAAGTAACCCTATACACAAACAGCTGCCTGTATGAGTATCAATTCAACATAATAGCAATCGTTAAACTGTTGTAAAACTGATAAGTGCTCAAAATGATGCTTGTTTCTAAGCAACATGAGCACTGAAGGGTTGAAATATTCCTGCAACAGCCAGTGCGACCCAGGATCCAGTTTCTGCCTTCAAAATAAAGGTAAGTGATCATCCCTACAAAGCAATAGATGCCAAAAAGCATTTTCTCTCCACTGCCTGACAACACAACATACAATTACTGTCCTCTGCATGGCTGTGGCAGGTTCGGAATTTTGTGTAATTATTCTCACATTAATGAATCATTTATGATGCTAAATTAAGCTTTTGGATCCATGCTTTCAAAAAAAACCCCAATTATCATGGACTCCCTAATTGCTTGGCAAAATTATTGCTCTGTCAAATGAATTTTATCTCATACCAGCTTGCCAGGATTCCAAGCTAAACAGAAAAATGTGTTGCAGTCCTCCTCAATAACAGCATCACGTACCATATGTTTCAACTTCTGGGTAAAGACCCTCATCATGGATCGATTTAATCCACTTGTTGAGCTATGGTTCTAGCCCTCAGTGAGCAAAGCATCACTAAAATTCATTTCTGATTGTCTTTGTCATCTACCAATCGCAGTTTGAAACTCAAGCCTATGTAAACAAGACAAGCAAACACGTTTATACCTGCAATGTAGGAAAATGATTCCAACTGTAGTGTTTCAAGCTCAGAAAAATACACTTTACTGGCGCCAAGTGAGAGACTGCTGTTGCTGACATTTTACTGCACAACAGGGACACTGAATTTCAGCGAAGGTCTGATTCTGATGGACATCTTTAAAAAGTGCTCATCAGTTTTATTGTGCAATTCATTCTTTTACTGCCAGGTTTTGACTTTGACTGTGAAAGACAACAGTCCTATTGATTGTGTAAAGGCTTGGGGGGTTGTTAAGCACCATAATGAGTGGGTAATAATTGTACAAACACCTTTTTGTGGTGGACCAAGCAATAAAAGGCCCATTTAGAGAACACCATCATCAGAAAAAGGCTAAAGCTGTCGGTATGCTATCAAACATCCTTTTATGTTGGTACAAAGAAGGCACAGTTACCTCTGAACATTCACTCCAACTTCATATGAGGTTTGCTATTATCTATCTAGCTCTCAACTTGTTGGTCTTTGATGATAAGTTCGAGTCCATAGGATTTACCTTCTGGGACTATTCATATATGGAGCTTTTTTATGGGGATTCACTTAAGGGATGCCAAGATATTTAATTAACTAAAGTCACAGAGTGTCAATGGTCAAAGCAAGAGTAACACTCAAGTGATCATCAAAAGTGTACTACGCAGGAGTTAACAGGGGGCATTTTTATCGTGGCACACCTGTTTTTTATTACATGATGTTTTCTGTATGAGATATGATTGATGCCTGTCTCTAGTCTGACCTCAAGCAGATAAACCATGAAATGTTATTTTTTTTGATAATAAAAACAAACTTTAAAAGGTATCCAGTCCTGTTTTTTTGTAGTTGAACCATGAATGTCAGTAAATCATTTGATAGCGATCCTCCCAGTGAGACACCACAGTGCTGGAGCAGCCAGCTGACCAACGCTGCCATAACTAAAGCCATGCAGCCAGCGTGGCTACAAACCTGGCACAGAAAAACAAGCACAGGTCAGAGTATGAAAACAAAAACACTGCAGATGTTTTTCATCGTCTTTCTAACACCAACTTAGACACATATTTGGCTTTTACTTCAGATTCCTGCTGTGGAAAGGGCTTATCTCTCAGCTCGAGTCAAATTTGGGGTGTTTCTTCTTCAGCATGATGAGAAAGTGAGTGACCTGACATCAAAATGCCCGCGGGGCCTCGCTAGTCCATGCCAGTGATGAGTGAGGCACCGACTCCTTATTTATTTGGACTTTACTGCAGAGAGCTTCCCACACGAAGCAGGGACGGTGAAATTCCTCTCTCAGTGGAGCCGGTAGAACTAGATATTCAAAGTCAGGCGCAGAGGGTCTGTTCCTCAGAGTCCTGAGGTTTGAATTCTGAGATCAGCTCTGAGAAAATAGAGGGATACTGTTGGCTAAAACAACTCGACCTCTTTAAGTGGGTGACTAGACTAATACCAAGAGTTGAGAGTCAGATTTCTGGGATGATCTGATCAAGCGGAGGTATGCGGACAGAAAACACAAAGCTAAAAGCAATATCAACACTCAGCACCCAAGACACAGAGTAAGCCAAAGATCATGGGGCTCTGGAGCTCAGCTTTGCAAGCAAAAAAAAAATTATTCACTGCTTTCATATGTGACTTCTTTGACTTGGAAGGATTTCAAAAGCCAATTATGCTGCAAGAAAAGCAGGGAAATTAAAAGAAGATGAATCAATCAGCTTTCCATAATCCATTCATTCATTAGATCGTATCCTATATCAGCAGAGTTGCACAGAGATGTCTTATTATATATATAAGAATCTCTGTAGCTGTGTGATAACTGTTTTGGAAGAATCATAATTCAAACCAGAGGCAGAGCGTGACAGGAAGACGGCAGAAAAAGGCTCGGGGTGAAATCTTAAAGCTCCTCCAATGCAGCTGCTGTGTAAATTATATCCTCTCCCTGTAAAATGACAATGGCTTCTGAGCTGGCAGGTCCACACTCTGCTCGGCCTTAAATCTGCCGCTTGGATCAGAATAACGGGAGGCTATCATCATACTTGCATCAGACTCAGACGGGTCTTTCTGAGGTCACACATTCTAATTTCTTTTTGAAAAATTTAGAGTCTAAGCAGCTGAGAAAGTTGAGAAAAAAACTCTACTAAGTATTTGAATCAAAAGGTAATTAATGATTTAACTCAAGACTTTAGAAATGAATCAAGGCGTTCAAGGTCAATCACTTCAGTCACTTCAATGTTCTGCATTCATGAGAGAAAACCAAGACTGATCACAAGACTTCAAGAATATCGCTGTACTCCCATGTTCTTTCATACGTTGCTAATGTTACAACAAAATTGAAGTGAATTCCAGCCCTGAGGTGTAAAAAGCTGCAGCATGGTTCTCTGTCTCACACCTTTCCACCTTAATGTCACACTCCATCTCTCAGGTACACACTGTGAGACTGTAATCAATATATGTCTCTGGTATGAAGCTGATAGTTCTCTCTGGCTCCATGAGAGCTCTGAGATTCTGAGTTTCTTTCTTGTGTCTCCAGCACATACAAAGATGGGGCTCCAGTTAGCTTGACCTACCAGGGCTGAAGAAAGCCTTTCAACACATTACAAAACACATGTTCTAATAGCAGTACTGGCTGCACAATAAGGTACAAATTGCTGATAGATATCGTGATTATGTGAGCGTTTGTTTGGTTCTGAGCAATGTATAGATCGTGAGGTGAACTGAGGAAAAATGGCGGTCAACCCTATAAAAGCTCCAACAAAGGCTGAAAATCACTAGAATTCACTGTAACAGAGGGCTGCATTCTCCATAAAATGTATTTTGTGATGCCTCTAGTCCTTCATCCTCTCCTACCCTCTGTCCTTCTATTCTAACAAATGTATGTGACCAACCCAACACTGGAGCGAGAGCCATCCCTCCACCCTGGAAGACATGATTCAAGCAGCCATATGTTGACTTCCCTTCACAAAAGTCTCCCCTGTTCTTTATGAACAGCTGTTCAGCAGCGATCAATGATAAGCATCTCAAACATACATATCGAATAACTGGGAAAAAACTGTAAACAACATGAGCTGTTCTCCCAGGCAGCACAGTCAATCACAAGGTCTGGCATTGAGTTTCTGATATTAAAAAGTGCAATGATCACTATGTGTGTGAGATATCTGAGTCTGTGGTCTCAGTCAGGGGTGTGTGCAGAGGGGAGGCCAGGGGCGGCATGGGCCCTGCTTGAAATCTAAAATGCCCTCTGAGGTGCCACCCCAAAATCATCACAAAGTATGAGTAGCTGGTTTCCTTGTCAATGGTGGGATTCAACATTTACTTACTGTTTGACTGTGTTGCAAGAAGATGCTAGTGTCTTTCTTTGCATCTAAATGTTTAAATTTTTGTTGCTACTTTAAATTGTAGAAAAATACATCTTTTTCAGGACAAGTGCAAGAGGAGGAGTTTGTCTATTAGAACTGCACACTGTAACTGTCGAAAAACATTCATTGAAAACTTTTGGGTATTGAAAAAATTGCAAATAAATTCCTTTTTCTCTGCTGGACAGAGAGAGGGGGTTATTATTATATTTAAATGTTGCTGCAAAGTTAAAAATAAAACACAGGAATATAACATCCATGATACTGGTAAGTGGAGACAGAAAAAGTTAATTAATGAATTTTAAAAGATGTGTGTATGTGTGTGTGTGTGTGTGTGTGTGTGTGTGTGTGTGTGTGTGTGTGTGTGTGTGTGTGTGTGTGTGTGTGTGTGCAGTGCCAGCCCACTTCATACCCCCCCTGCTTGAGTCAATGCCCCAAAATGGCCACCCCTGGGCACGGCCCTGATCTCGGTGCAACTTGTTTTTGGACAAACAAGTGAAAAGTGAAAAGAATATATGGAAGCATATCGGACTGTAATACACCACACATCCTTGAAGCAAATTGGTTAGTACTCTATATTTTTACAACAATACGATTATGAGGAAAATATATACAAGAAGACCTGACCCCAACCCAACTCCTCCTCATCATCATGTAATTTCAGTATAGATCCGTTAGCTCTCCTCCCACTCCGCCTCATCCAAATTCTGACCTACATACTGTACATTCACTTTGATATAAAGAAACACAAACTCTAGAGAACGAAATCTGGCTGTTTATTATGCACCTGATTTCAGCATCTTCAATTAATAGCTGCATCTTTACAAAAAAAACAACAACTGCATGCCTCCCCCTAGTGCCTATCTGCATGAAGACTAAAGACCCCTCTGTGTGGGTCTCGTATTATGAAAGCTGACTTTCAATAACGGAGAAATCAGTGATGCGTTTAAGGCTCGACTGAAATAATAAGACATTTCGTGTAAGCTACAACCCAAAAAAAAATTGTTGTAAAGAGTGGAATAACTTACAGGGGAATATTTTTGACTGAACATGAAACATTTAATGATATCACTCAACATCTACAATAATAAAACGAGATAGTTCAAATTCTGGATCTACTACAGTTGAGGATCGCAGGTTTTGCACGAATGAAACTTTAGACCTAAATAAGCAAGTTTTAAGTTCAGTCAACCTCGCTTTAATTATTTACTCAAAGTTTGTGTCAACAGTCATCTCGACCATTTCCCTCCACACAAAGTTTGCGCTCCAAACTTTTAGATCTTCTGCAGAAGTCTCCTCACCTGAGGCGTACGCTATTCCAATCCAAGTCCGACAGAAAAACGTGAAATCTGTCTTCATCTCCAGATCTCCGTTCCAGAAGCGCACGAGCCTGGGCGGTGTTTCTCTTAAACAGTATAAATGCTGCTGGAGACAGAGGAGAGGTGGCTCGTTTAATGTCCGTGGATGGGGAGAAAAAACTCAGGTGAACCTCGGCCAATCGATGCCTGTCTGCACTCTCCACAGAGACAACAGAGCCAAAAAGCTGAGGGGGAAACATGAGACAGAAAACACGTATTTTTTTTCCTCCCCTCTCGTTTTGTCTAAAGGATGCACAAGGCACTGAATGGGATTAACAATGATTTCCCTTTCCTTTGCTCGTGACTGGAGCGCATGCACGCCTATCCACCCAGTTCATAAAACAAGCTGAATCGGGCGAGTGTGCGCGTGAGTGTGTGTGTGTGAGTGTTTTAGGGGAGGTCTCCCTATAACATCCATGACAAATTTCCTTCCTGCAAGGTCCCAGTCCTGCAATCCTCTACGTTTAAGACCTAAAGTGACAAAGTATTATATGATAAGACGTCCAAAAAGATAATAGATACCATCTAGTACAACAGGACAACTTCAAAATCAATAGAGACATTTATGATGCATTTTTTAAGCTGTAGATGTCCATTAGTTGCTATAGAGTAAAACTGTTTATATTGATTTTTATTGCATAGATTTCTGAGGCACTTGTATCACTTCTGACATCCAAATAGCTCAGCTGGTAATCTTAATACCATCTGAAATAACAAAAATAAAAAAACAGCAACAGCAGGAATACAGCGGAATCACCAAAATGAAAAAAATACATCACACAGCCCCTTGAGGAGTTCATACATGACATTTAGTTTTTGTTCATCTGCTTTTAATCCCCAAAACTCATAGTTTGCCTGTAACTCTTTTTAAAAAATTAAGTCAATTTTTTTTCTTCAGTTGAGGTAAAGAATCTCCAGTAAATTAAAGGTAGAAACAGTTTTCCTTTCTCCTTATAAATCCAAATTCCTCAAGGAGTTCAACAAACTAAAGAGCCATGGGAGTATCTCTCTGATAAGACTGTAATTCTTCTTCCAGAGGGGTCAGATGTTGTGATGCCTCTGCTGAAACTGACCTGTGCAGGCCTGTCCAAGTCTCGTTAACCTTCCCCTACGCCCACACATCCATCATCCTTAGGGAGTCTCCAGAGTGTGAATGAAAATCATGTAGTGGGAGAATAACACGCCCAAAGTGAGCCACTATCAGCACTGTTTGATCTGACTGAGGGGGATTTGGAAAATTGAAAACCTGTGTACCATAAACACTGGTATAAAAAAGTCAGAGGGCGCGAGAGGTGCACACACATAACAGTAGAGTTTGGGGTGCAGTAAGGGCCTTTATTCATTAACTGGGTGTTGGACTAGAAGCTTTGGGATCAACTCAATACTCTTCAGGGGCCACAGAAGAACCAGGGAACACTTTTCAGGCAGTTTAATCAATCCCAGACAGTCATTTTTCCAGCACCATGAGTGTGCTGAAACCCAACAGTGTGCACTTGGAAATCCATTACAAGCATAACAACACTGTAGCTGACTCAAGACTCCTTCCCAACAGTGCCTTCAGCACCACTGAACACCAGTTCATCCATCACACAGCAGCTGTCAATAAGACATATGAGGACAAATATTTTCTATTGAACTATTCACAATGATTACTTAACCACAGAGAACCGGACATCAGGAGTGTGTGGAATAACAGGGAGTGAAAGTATCACTGGGTGTTATTGTGGGCATGTGTTTCCCCACAGATCCCTCATGGCCATGCACCTCTCTAACCTTAAAACACAATGTTGTGATTGAATGGTTGTAATTAAAATGTTCTCCTGGTTTCAGCCCAGCAGCGCCCTCGCTTTCACAGGAAAACAAACACTAAATTGTTGATAGTCGAACAAAACTGTGTCCAGGGAGTCACCAAATCTCATTACCAATTTATAACAGATAATGTCATAGAAAACACTTGAGCGGCCAATTGAGAAGAAATCTGCACACACAAGCACACAGACAGCAGTGATAACAAACAACAGCCCTCATGCAGGACAGCATGATGGCCTCTGTTTTGCCAGATGAAAAGGTTGGACTTTGTAATCCTGCTGGCTCCTGAGAGACAACTGAGAACTCAAGGACCCGTCCTTGAAGTGCCGGCACACCATCCGGCCTATCCTCGGGTCAGGAAACACATTACGGACACACAGCTACTATGATAGGAAGGATATGTGGAGAGAGCATGCAAGCCCGCTCTCTCTCTTGCTCAAGTTCATGCCCATGGGCCCACTGCACTCTGCTACACTCTGCCAAGCTACTTTGAAGTAGCTGTCAGTTTTCAAGAGGGTTTCTGTGTCTTTGTTTTGATTGAGGTTGCCAAAAGTTCTCACCAGTTGTAGGTCATGTTCTCTATCAGTCAGCGGCTATGGCAAGCCTCCAAACAAGAACAAAAAGCAGTGACTCTTTAAACTGGCCTGAAGATTATTTACTAATTAATTAGACATGAAGCTTACGCATTAATTAAAATGCAACAGGCTGATAAATAAATAACAGTAGCAGCTCAAGAGACCGGAAATTTTACTTCTTTCATCATAAATTAACAACACTCTTTGAACTTTTTTTGTGCAACAAAAACCTTACAACATATGAAACATGGGCGTGGTCTCAGTAACTTCCCCCATGGTCTCAGAAGAGGCTGCATGAAGCTCAAAAATGGTAGTCGCCATATATGAAATGTGGACACTTGCTAACTTTTGGTCAATCTAGAAACAGGCAAAGAGGAGTAGGTGGGCTGACTGAATCTTGGCCCCCACCTGTGTGTCCAATCAGTTGTACCTCCAATTATGCCCAATTATTCATCACTCTTTGCCTTTCAAATCAAAATGAATGAGTCATAAAATAATTAAATCCTTTACAGTTGTAAAAAATAAAATAAAAATGAGGAAAAGAGAGCGGATCAGTTTTTGTACCATGTAAACATGTTTAGTCCTGCTGTAAAAATATGTATATTAATATGGGCTCTGATTGGGTCTTCTTGGCTTTTGGGGCTTGCTACATGTAGACACTCAAGGACCTGCGTTGGCTTCATTTCTCAACACCAAAGTTTGCCACTTGGTTAATGAACATTCATCTGACAAAGATTATTTGGAGAAGTGTTTCAGTCAACCAGATAAATTTAAATCCATCGCTCATTTTGCTTTTCACTTCGGTTTGGCCTCCACCTACATCTGGCTCTTTAGCTGCAAAGTGCTACACTTTTCTCACAACTAGGTCGACCTTGCTGTTAATAAGCACCTTTATCTGCAAGTTGAACTGCTTGCTGTTAAAAACAAGGTTGTTGAGAGTGCTGAGTGTGAACCAAAGCACAAAAAAGTCTGTTGGCTACATAATGCTAAAATGCTCTCTAATTCTAAGTGGACCTGCAGACTCAGATAGTAGTTGCCTGTGGGGTCATTGAGATACCTCTTTCAATTTACATTTTGTAAAACCCCACTGTTAATTAAAAAGTACTGATTTATGCAGCATTAATTTTTAATGCCTCTTATGGGACTAGATAATAAAATGAAATTCAGTTAAAACCTACTTGTTTTTACCAAGAGGCAGAAATATTCTTCCAGAGTGGACAACAGGTCAACTACTCAGAATCTCTTTATATTCAGCAGTGGAGGACTCTACAGGGTAACATACATGCATCTTTTTTCTGATTTATTTTTGAGCTTTTCTGCCTCTATTCAGAGAGGATAGGACAGTGAATAGAGCAGGAAACTAGGAGAGAGGGAGGGGAGTGACATGCAGGAAAGAGGCCGCAGGTTGGAACTGAACCCCAGCTGCCCGCTGGAGGTCTATAGCCTCTATACACAGGCGCATGACCTCACCACTAGGCCAAACTGACGCCTCTCATTAAATGTTCTTTTGTACATATCTGAGATTTCCTCTCCATGTTGTGTAACACCTACTCCTCTAAATCTAAAAGTAAAACACTCACCTTTTACCCCAAATTAGTACCACATTTTAGTCACAGGTTTTACAGCATAATACATTTTCATTCTCCTAATGCCCAGTGAAGATCTCAAGCATTACTGTCTTTGATTTAATATGTTTCTTTTAAATTGAAGGATAAAGTGTGTTGTAATGGGTTAAGAAAATCCTTTGTTTTTCAAACCAACCAGGCAATTTTTTTTTAGTTACATTTTTGGGGCTTTTACACCTTTATGTAGAAAGGAGAGAACAGTGGACAGAGCAGGAAACCAGGAGAGGAAGAGGGGAATGAAATGCGGGAAAGGGGCCGCAGGCTTGGCTTGAATCTGGGCAGCAACCTAACCACTAGGCTAAATCCGCACCCACACCTGGCTATTTTAAACATACATTTTGACAAAGCTTAGAATGGGGCCTCAAGGAAATTGGACTTTATAGAGTTGATAACCATATATTGAGTAGTGTAAGAGACACCTAGCACAGCAGTGGACATATTTAGAGTAAAACACACCATATATTCTAATGGAGCAGTCATGTTAATCCATTAACCCATACTAACTAGTGCATTTACTTTTTATAAATCATAACCAGCATTTGTGCATAATACATACTGTTACTATAAAATGTTAAAAATGTAAGACTTGTAATCATAGTGAAGTGTGGTGTTGCTTTTGCTTAAGTAAGGACCTTTTAGTAAGAATACTTTGACCGTTAATACTTCAATTAAAACAAGTCTTCTTTAATTTAAGGAATAATGTTATTTTAATGTGGATTTAAAAGTCAGTGTTTAATTCAGTGTTTCCTAAACGCAGTCTTTCAATGTAGTCTCTGTAAAAGGGGAAATGCATGAGTCCCCATCTGTGCCACTTTTCCAGTCTGCAGAGGAGGCAGCAGCATCCTGCTTTCTGTCCCCCTGGGCGGCCCTGAGGCATCCCCACTGTCACTCTGTTTATGTGACCTTTCACCTGTCAGGAGGAAACAGGACGCCAGTGCTCTCGTGTGTTTGTAAAGATAACCCAGAGCCCGCCTCTTCGTTGTGTTAAAGTGTCAGGGATGTCTCATGAGCTCGTAGCTGCGCTCTCTGCTTTGATGATGCTTAATAACATCCTTGATTATTTCAAGGCAGGTCATGGAAGTGTGCAGAGTCACAGCTGCAGAGAAGGATCAAAGACAGAGTTTGTTTCAAAGAAAGAGTGATTTGGTTTATTATTTGAATCAGCAGGTTTTACAACACTTGTTTTTGGTCTTTGTCAGGAAATGATTGACATGTCATGAAAACAATGTGAAATATACTGCATAGATTCCATACTGCAAAGAACTTGACTTGACATGTTTCTAAGAGATAAAACATTAAAAATAAGACAGCAACACATCATGTGTTCAAACTAAGGCCCGTGTGCTGTATGTAAAAGATTGTACAACAAAAAAAAAACTAATCAACAGATATTGGAGGTTTTCTACAAAACTTTAAAGGTGCTCAAAGTTACATGTTGGTGCTTTGCAAGTCAGAAAATTCATTATAAAATATAAATGCACAAGGGTTTGATTTTAAACTTATGTTTAAAACATGATAAACCAATTACTGAAAAATAAAAACTCAAAAGTAAAGTGCACGACTCCTTGATGCTGATTGGACTACATGGTGATTTAAAAACACTTTTGCTAAAGGCCAGTCTCACTGGATGGGAGATAATGACCCAGATTATCATAAATGATAATTTTGGTTGAACAGTGAAGGGCCAGTTTGTCTTAATGTGTAATTAAATGCTTCATCTTCTGTTAGTTCAAAAAGTGTTTTGGATATTGTTCTGCTGATAGGTTCAGCAAAATGAATTTCCCCTTTTCCAAGTGATTACAGAATAATTACATTTATTAAGCACATAATGTGGTCGCTTCAGAAGATTTCAAAGATTATTGAAGTCCATTTCAGACAAAAACTAAAAGCATCCAGCAATGACCCAAAGCTACAGCATGGAGAGAACAGTCAAAAAATTCACAATGGCAGTTGTCAATCTTAATAACTAGGAGATAACAGTCATTGGTCAATAAATGAATGAACAGCTCTTACATACTGCAAAGCTTCCATTGATTGGACCCGCTTTAGCCTGACAGAGCTACGGGCGGGTAGTGGATGAGTTTGATTGGCTGAGGTTTCTGTTGGTTATCGCTGATACAAGGGCTGAAGAAGGGGAACACCTTCCCCCTCGGCCCGTTGGTGAACGAGTACAGCAGACTCATGTCGTCAGCGTTGTAGAAGGACACCCTCCTCTCCTCGCAGTCCAAGAAAACACCAATCCTCCTAGGGGAGCATCCCAGCTGCAGCCTGGTCCAGGGCTGTGTGCCGGCCGAGTACTCGGCCCCATTGCGGACCCGCAGCGTCCAGTAGCCGCTCTCGGGGCTTAGCTTGATCCGAGCATGGCGGTCTACAGCTTCAGAGGCCACGCCCAGGTCCCACTTAGATTTGGAGCCCACTTCTATCTCCCAGTAGTGGCGGCCTGACTGGAAGCCCTGGGCCGCCAAGACGTTGATGCACTGGAGGAAGCGCTTGTTGTGGCCCATATGTGGGATCACAGCTTCACATTCAACCGCCACAGTTTTGTCCCTGGAGATGTAGATGCTGGGGTGGGCTGTGTCGACATCAAACGTTAACGGGGAAAGACCTTTGGGATGAAGCAATTCATCAAATTATAAAAGTGATATACATTTTTGTAATAAGATTAAACTAAGTGTCACATTTTTAATTGAAAAGCTATTAATCAGTAGCCCAACCCTTACATTAACATTCTTCTCTAACCACTTCATTTTCTTATATAATCCTCTGGTAATTTTTCTGTAATTACTCTCATTGTTGAGGCAGAACCAGTTCTCTGCTATCTGAGAGTATTTAATGAAGCACATGAGAGGGGAAATTACCTGGCTTCAAAGACTTAAACATTTTTCTCCATGTGATGTACTGCAGAGGAGCCATGTACTTGTTGCTGAAGACGTTTATGTCAAACTCTGGAGCAGTATCTGCCCGCACACATGGCCTGTCAACAGACAGCAAGCATACATTTAGATGGGATGACATATTCTCAGAAGAAATGACACTAAATGGAGACAGAGATCAAACAGGATTGGATGCAAAAAAGCTAAAAGCACTGAATCATTTGTGACACTTACCTCAGCTGTGGGAGCTGGAGGGGAAAGGAAATGAAAGAAAAATCTGATTAACAACCTCGGTCTCAGTTTGATGCAAATCTCACAAGTAAAATCAGATGACACTCTTAGATTTATTTAAAGTTCAGATGTGATCTACATCGTCACAGCCTGAGGTATTAAACTTTCAGGAAACTTTGATTCACTTTCAAATTGTTTGTTTTGGCAGAGCCTCACCTCTGTCACCACAACGTTCTCAGTGTCCGCGCTGGCCTGCTGCAGCACCCTCATGTTTTCCTCCAGCTCCCTCAGAGCCACCTCGATGGCCTCCAGGTGGTGCTGGACTTTCTCCAGCTCCTCCTCCTGCTCTCTCCTCAGCTGCTCCAGCATGCAGGTCTCCTCATCCTGCAGGATCTGTTGGAGAGCTCTGAACTCTCCTTTGACACGAGCCTGTAGATCTGCTCCTAGTTTCTGTGACAGGGATAAATGACTGATAAGTAAGGGTTAGGATTAGAGCGACAGGGTCAAAGGGTTAGGGTTAGATTAAGGACATGATGTAGCATGATGCTTTCTTTACATTACCTCATGTTACACTTAGCAGCCAGAAAAGTAAAGTTACCTGAGTCGTCGCCAAGTTACGAGTACTTTTAAAGCTCTGAATATCTTACAACTTTGTTCTGCAACAGTACAATTCTCTGGAGTGACTAACAGCAGATAATGAGCTATACTCAGCATCTCAAAGCAATGTGTCAAACTGAAAACATAGCGTCGAAGCAGGGAAGGTTTTCCTGCTCAACATCTTAGCACAGTATGCAATAATAAAAAAAGAAACACTCTTTTATCTTCCATCTGTCTAACATCAGATGTAATGTTCTGTTCCTGCCTGTACATAATGTTTTCCATGGTATAATGAAGCCCTGTCATTTTTTAAGCAACTAAAAGATGAATATAAAAATGCAGCAGTTCTTTCTGCTTAATCAATAATGACTGATGTATTGTGTCGTATTAGGGCAGTACAGCAGAGATGATTTCCTCTGCATAGTTTACATGCAACGAAGTCAGAGGTTAGCGAGGCATTTATGCACCCAAGTGCACCGTCCATAATGATTAACATATCAAAGCACAGGCTGGCACTTACTACATCTGCAAACACCAAATATGCACCGCTACATATTGCAAACAACCATTAGAGAAGGATGTGTGCATTCTTATCTGTTAAGTGCTGCCAGCCCTCCGCTCCCCCGAAGGAGTTTACCTTTATGGTTTCCATCTTGTCTTTGTCTCTGCGAATGCTGTTGATGAAGTCCTCCTTCCTCAGGCGGTGGTTCTCCAAAGTCTCCTTTAGTTGTTTCTGTTCAGTAATATGCAAATCAAATCAGTGTGGGAGCAGAAATAATAACACATATAGAGAGAGCGTGCAGAGAAGCAGGGGAACTCCACTGTTTATATACCTGATACTGACCGGAATAAGTAATTCCTGTAATTAATACTAAAACCGTATTAATATTATTAACCCTCCTGTTATGTTGCGGGTCAAATTGACCCTTATTAAAGTATATTTTAGGCAATATATGCCTTCCAAACCAGCTAAATGCAGCAAAGAAGTATGGGCAGCATGTGACAGAAGAGGTGTCGTGTTCATTTATCAACATCACTTCATGAAAAAATAAATCAATAAATAATTTGAACAAAAATATATGTCATGTAAAACTGTTGTATTTATATTTAGGGCTTTCCAATGTACATTAAAACAATTTCTAACATGGATTTTAATGAAAAACGAGTGAGTTATCCTCAAAAAACCCTGATCTGTGAGAATTAAAGAACAATACACTAAATCTTGGTTTAAATGGTTAGTAATGGAGTTAATGATGAGATTAAAACAAATGTGTGTTGGGATTTAGTTGGGTTCTGACACTTTTGGATCATTAAAAATGCCCCGGGTCAAGTTGACCCAGGAACATTATGCTGTCCCTAAGAAACGAACATAACAGGAGGGTTAATAATAATAGCATCATTATTATTACAACCACTATTATGTTATTCTATGTTTTTGTTGAAAATTGAAGTTTGCATCCGATTACAATTTAGTTAAATCCACTGTAAGAAGACAGCAGATTAAAGACATCGTTTGACATTATGGTAATAATACTTAAAGTCACCATTATGTTGCCAAGCAACAAGCAGAAACTTCAGGAGGCGACTATACCCCTGCAAGAAAATGACAATCATAAGGCTCTATAACTGCTGCTTCTTATTTGTCTGTGGTTTTGAACACTTCAGCTTTTGTGTTCCTTTAAACTCAAGTTACACCCTGGTATTTAATGACCTTTACAGGTGGCTTTTTTATCACCTTTGTACACAGCCAGACCAACTTTGTCTCTGTTTGCACTGTGCTGAGCTAACCTGCTGCTGGTCTGGCCTTGTATTTACAGGAGAGCTCAGTATTGATCTTC